>NC_041380.1:304649198-304662122 GCF_002162155.2 Triticum dicoccoides | reverse complement strand
GGCCTCTGGCCCGAGCGGCGGGGAGGAGGGTCGGAGATGGGCCTCGGCGGGTGCTGGTTGCCATGTGGCAGCGCGGGAGAGGGCGGCGGGATCCGGACGTTGTCCGGCTCCATCCGGACACGTCCGGCGGCGGCGGAGATCTGTTTTTCTAGGGTTAGGGGTGGATTGAACCGTGAATTTTTGGAGGGGGTGTATATATAGGCATAGAGGGAGCTAGGAGAGTCCAAATGAGGTGCGGTTTTCGGCCACGCGATCGTGATCGAGCAGTCTAGATGATGGAGCATAGTTTGGTGGGTTTTGGGCCAAATTGGAGGGGTGTTGGGCTGCAACACACACGAGGCCTTTTCGGTCCCTCGGTTAACAGTTGGGGTACCAAACGAAGTCCAAATGGTACGAAACTTGACAGGCGGTCTACCGGTAGTAAACCAAGGCCGCTTGGCAAGTCTCAGTCCAATCCGGAAATGTTTAATCCCCACACACGAAAGAAAGCTAGAAATGACCACCGGAGGAGAACGAAGCGCCGGTATGCAAAACGGACAACGGGGAAAATGCTCGAATGCATGAGACGAACATGTATGCAAATGCAATGCACATGATGACATGATATGAGATGCATGACAACGATAACAACACACAGAGACAAAGACCCGAACCCGAGGAAATAAATATAACTTAATGTCGGAAACGGCAAGAGTTGGAGTACAAATAGGGAAAGTTACATCCGGGGTGTTACAGACGTCTTCCCAACCGTACGTGTGTTGAACGCGGAGGTGTCGTCCGTTCGGCGCTAGGTCATCGGTGATTTGGATCACGACGAGTACGACTCCATCAACCCCGTTCTCTTGAACGCTTCCGCTCACGATCTACAATGGTATGTAGATGCACTCCCCTCTCCCTCGTTGCTAGATGACTCCATAGATTGATCTTGGTGATGCGTAGAAAATTTTAAAATTCTGCTACGTTCCCCAACAGTGGCATCAGAGCTAGGTCTATGCGTAGTTTCTATGCACGAATAGAACACAAAGCAGTTGTGGGCGTCGATATTGTCAATTTACTTGCCGTAACTAGTCTTATCTTGATTCGGCGGCATCGTGGGATGAAGCGGCCCGGACCGACCTTACACGTACGCTTACGTGAGATTGTTTCCACCGACTGACATGCACTAGTTGCATAAGGTGGCTAGCGGGTGTCTGTCTCCCCCACTTTAGTCGGATCGGATTCAATGAAAAGGGTCCTTATAAAGGGTAAATAGAAATTGGCATATCACGTTGTGGTTTTGGCGTAGGTAAGAAACGTTTTGCTAGAAACCTATAGCAGCCATGTAAAAAACTTGCAACAACAATTAGAGGACGTCTAACTTGTTTTTGCAGCATGTGCCGTGTGATGTGATATGGCCAAAAGGATGTGATGAATGATATATGTGATGTATGAGATTGATCATGTTCTTATAATAGGAATCACGACTTGCATGTCGATGAGTATGACAACCGGTAGGAGCCATAGGAGTTGTCTTAATTTATTTATGACCTGCGTGTCAACATAAACGTCATGTAATTACTTTACTTTATTGCTAAAGCATTAGCCATAGTAGTAGAAGTAATAGATGACGACACAACTTCAAGAAGACACGATGATGGAGATCATGGTGTCATGCCGGTGACAACAATGATCATGGAGCCCCAAAGATGGAGATCAAAAGGAGCAAATGATATTGGCCATATCATGTCACTATTTGATTGCATGTGATGTTTATCATGTTTTACATCTTATTTGCTTAGAACGACGGTAGCTTAAATAAGATGTTCCCTCGTAATAATTTCAAGAAAGTGTTCCCCCTAACTGTGCACCGTTGTGAAGGTTCGTTGTTTCGAAGCACCACGTGATGATCGGGTGTGATAGATTCTAATGTTCGAATACAACGGGTGTAAGCCAGATTTACACACGCACTACACTTAGGTTGACTTGACGAGCCTGGCATGTATAGACATGGCAGCGGAACACGGAAGACCGAAAGGTCGAGCATGAGTCGTATAGAAGATACGATCAACATGAAGATGTTCACCGATGTTGACTAGTCCGTCTCACGTGATGATCGGACACGGCCTAGTTGACTTGGATCATGTTTCACTTAGATGACTAGAGGGATGTCTATCTGAGTGGGAGTTCATTGAATAATTTGATTAGATGAACTTAATTATCATCAACTTAGTCTAAAATCTTTACATTATGTCTTGTAGATCAAATGGCCCACGCTAATGTTGCCCTCAACTTCAACGTGTTCCTAGAGAAAACCAAGCTGAAAGATGATGGCGGCAACTATACGGACTGGGCCCGGAACTTGAGGATCATCCTCATAGCTGCCAAGAAAGATTATGTCCTAGAAGCACCGCTAGGTGACCCACCCATCCCAGAGAACCAAGACGTTATGAACGCTTGGTAGTCACGTGCTGATGATTACTCCCTCGTTCAGTGCGGCATGCTTTACAGCTTAGAACCGGGGCTCCAAAAGCGTTTTGAGCAACACGGAGCATATGAGATGTTCGAAGAGCTGAAAATGGTTTTCCAAGCTCATGCCCGGGTCGAGAGATATGAAGTCTCCGACAAGTTCTTCAGTTGTAAGATGGAGGAAAATAGTTCTGTCAGTGAGCACATACTCAAAATGTCTGGGTTGCATAACCGATTGACTCAGCTGGGAGTTAATCTCCCGGATGATGCGGTCATTGACAGAATCCTTCAGTCGCTTCCATCGAGCTAGAAGAGCTTTGTGATGAACTTCAATAGCAGGGGATGGAAAAGACCATTCCTGAGGTATATTCAATGCTGAAATCAGCGGAGGTGGAGATCAAAAAGGAACATCAAGTGTTGATGGTTAATAAAACCACTAAGTTTAAGAAAGGCAAGGGTAAGAAGAACTTCAAGAAGGATGGCAAGGGGGTTGCCGCGCCCGGTAAGCAAGCTGCCGGGAAGAAGCCAAAGAATGGACCCAAGCCCAAGAATGAGTGTTTTTATTGCAAGGGAAGTGGTCACTGGAAGCGGAACTGCCCCAAATACTTAGCAGACAAGAAGGCCGGCAACACTAAAGGTATATGTGATATACATGTAATTGATGTGTACCTTACCAGTACTCGTAGTAGCTCCTGGGTATTTGATACCGGTGCGGTTGCTCACATTTGTAACTCAAAGCAGGAGCTGCGGAATAAGCGGAGACTGGCAAAGGACGAGGTGACGATGCACGTCGGGAATGGTTCCAAGGTCGATGTGATCGTCGTCGGCACGCTTCCTCTACATTTACGTACGGGATTAGTTTTAAACCTCAATAATTGTTATTTAGTGCCAGCTTTGAGCATGAACATTGTATTAGGATCTTGTTTAATTTGAGATGGCTACTCATTTAAATCCGAGAATAATGGTTGTTCTATTTATATGAGAGATATGTTTTATGGTCATGCTCCGCTGGTGAATGGTTTATTCTTAATGAATCTCGAGCGTAATGTTACACATATTCATAGTGTGAATACCAAAAGATGTAAGGTTGATAATGATAGTCCCACATACTTGTGGCACTTCCGCCTTGGTCACATAGGTGTCAAACGCATGAAGAAGCTCCATGCAGATGGACTTTTGGAGTCTCTTGATTACGAATCATTTGACACGTGCGAACCATGCCTCATGGGTAAAATGACCAAGACTCCGTTCTCAGGAACAATGGAGCGAGCAACCAACTTATTGGAAATCATACATACTGATGTGTGCGGTCCAATGAGTGTTGAGGCTCGCGGTGGCTATCGTTATGTTCTCACCCTCACTGATGACTTGAGTAGATATGGGTATGTCTACTTAATGAAACACAAGTCTGAGACCTTTGAAAAGTTCAAGGAATTTCAGAGTGAGGTTGAGAATCAACGTGACAGAAAAATCAAGTTCTTGCGATCAGATCGTGGGGGAGAATACTTGAGTCACGAATTTGGCACGCACTTAAGGAAATGTGGAATAGTTTCACAACTCACGCCGCCTGGAACACCTCAGTGTAATGGTGTGTCCGAACGTCGTAATCGCACTCTATTAGATATGGTGCAATCTATGATGTCTCTTACCGATCTACCGCTGTCATTTTGGGGCTATGCTTTAGAGACTGCTGCATTCACTTTAATTAGGGCTCCGTCGAAATCCGTTGAGACGACACCGTATGAATTATGGTTTGGGAAAAAACCTAAGCTGTCGTTTCTAAAAGTTTGGGGATGCGATGCTTATGTCAAGAAACTTCAACCTGAAAAGCTCGAACCCAAATCGGAAAAGTGCGTCTTCATAGGATACCCTAAAGAAACTATTGGGTATACCTTCTACCTCAGATCCGAAGGCAAGATCTTTGTTGCCAAGAATGGATCCTTTCTAGAGAAAGAGTTTCTCTCGAAAGAAGTAAGTGGGAGGAAAGTAGAACTTGATGAAGTATTGCCTCTTGAACCGGAGAGTGGCGCAGCTCAGGAAATTGTTCCTGAGGTGCCTGCACCGACTAGAGAGGAAGTTAATGATGATGATCATGAAACTTCAGATCAAGTTGCTACTGAACTTCGTAGGTCCACAAGGACACGTTCCGCACCAGAGTGGTACGGCAACCCTGTCTTGGAAATCATGTTGTTAGACAATGGTGAACCTTCGAACTATGAAGAAGCGATGGCGGGCCCAGATTCCGACAAATGGCTGGAAGCCATGAAATCCGAGATAGGATCCATGTATGAAAACGAAGTATGGACTTTGACTGACTTGCCCGATGATGGAAAGCCATAGAAAATAAATGGATCTTTAAGAAAAGACAGACGCGGATGGTAATGTAACCATCTATAAAGCTCGGCTTGTCGC
Organism: Triticum dicoccoides; assembly: GCF_002162155.2. Taxonomy (NCBI): domain Eukaryota; kingdom Viridiplantae; phylum Streptophyta; class Magnoliopsida; order Poales; family Poaceae; genus Triticum; species Triticum dicoccoides. The sequence goes on along the minus strand of NC_041380.1, from coordinate 304,657,265 downwards.
TAAGGGTTATCGACAAGTTCAAGGGGTTGACTACGATGAGACTTTCTCACCCGTAGCGAAGCTGAAGTCCATCCGAATCATGTTAGCAATTTCCGCATTCTATGATTATGAGATATGGCAAATGGAAGTCAGAACGACATTCCTTAATGGTTTCCTTAAGGAAGAATTGTATATGATGCAGCCGGAAGGTTTTGTCGATCCTAAGAATGCTGACAAGGTGTGCAAGCTCCAACGCTCAATCTATGGGCTGGTGCAAGCATCTCGGAGTTGGAACATTTGTTTTGATGAGATGATCAAAGCGTTTGGGTTTACGCAGACTTATGGAGAAGCCTGTATTTACAAGAAAGTGAGTGGGAGCTCTGTAGCATTTCTCATATTGTATATGGATGACATACTGTTGATGGGAAACGATATAGAATTCTTGGAAAGCATAAAGGCCTACGTGAACAAGTGTTTTTCAATGAAGGATCTTGGTGAAGCTGCTTACATATTAGGCATCAAGATTTATAGAGATAGATCGAGACGCCTCATTGGTCTTCCGCAGAGTACGTACCTTGACAAGATATTGAAGAAGTTCAATATGGATCAGTAAAAGAAGGGGTTCTTGCCTGTATTGCAAGGTACGAGATTGAGCACGGCTCAATGCCTGACCACGGCAGAAGATAGAGAAAAGATGAGTGTCGTCCCCTATGCCTCGGCCATAGGGTCTATCATGTATGCTATGTTGTGTACCAGACCTGATGTAAACCTTGCCGTAAGTTTGGTAGGAAGGTACCAAAGTAATCCCGGCATGGAACACTGGACAGCAGTCAAGAATATCCTGAAGTACCTGAAGAGGACTAAGGATATGTTTCTCGTTTATGGAGGTGACAAAGAGCTCGTCGTAAAGGGTTACGTCGATGCTAGCTTCGACACAGATCTGGATGACTCTAAGTCACAAACCGGAAACGTGTATATTTTGAATGGTGGGGCAGTAAGCTGGTGCAGTTGTAAGCAAGGCGTTGTGGCGGGATCTACATGTGAAGCGGAGTACATGGCAGCCTCGGAGGTAGCACAAGAAGCAGTCTGGGTGAAGGAGTTCATTACCGACCTAGGAGTAATTCCCAATGCGTCGGGCCCGATGACTCTCTTCTGTGACAACACTGGAGTTATTGCCCTTGCCAAGGATCCCAGGTTTCACAAGAAGCCCAGGCATATCAAGCGTCGCTTCAACTCCATTCGTGAAAGTGTTCAAAATGGAGACATAGATATTTGTAAAGTACATACAGACCTGAATGTGGCAGATCCGTTGACTAAACCTCCCCCTAGAGCAAAACATGATCAACACCAGAACTGTATGGGTGTTCGATTCATCACAATGTAACTAGACTATTGACTCTAGTGCAAGTGGGAGACTGTTGGAAATATGCCCTAGAGGCAATAATAAAATGGTTATTATTATATTTCCTTATTCATGATAATTGTCTATTGTTCATGCTATAATTGTGTTATCCGGAAATCGTAACACATGTGTGAATACATAGACCACAACACGTCCCTAGTGAGCCTCTAGTTGACTAGCTCGTTGATCAAAAGATAGTCATGGTTTCCTGACTATGGACATTAGATGTCATTGATAACGGGATCACATCATTAGGAGAATGATGTGATGGACAAGACCCAATCCTAAGCATAGCTCAAAGATTGTGTAGTTCGTTTGCTAGAGCTTTTCCAAATGTCAAGTATCATTTCCTTAGACCATGAGATTGTGCAACTCCCGGATACCGTAGGAGTGCTTTGGGTATGCCAAACGTCACAACGTAACTGGGTGACTATAAAGGTGCACTACGGGTATCTCCGAAAGTGTCTATTGGGTTGGCACGAATCGAGATTGGGATTTGTCACTCCGTATGATGGAGAGGTATCTCTGGGCCCACTCAGTAATGCATCATCATAATGAGCTCAATGTGACCAAGTGGTTGGTCACGGGATCATGCATTATGGTACGAGTAAAGTGACTTGCTGGTAACGAGATTGAACGAGGTATTGGGATACCGACGATCGAGTCTCGGGCAAGTAACGTACCGATTGACAAAGGGAATTGTATACGAGATTGATTGAATCCTCGACATCGTGGTTCATCCGATGAGATCATCGAGGAGCATGTGGGAGCCAACATAGGTATCTAGATCCCGCTGTTGGTTATTGAACGGAGAGTCGTCTCGGTCATGTCTGCGTGTCTCCCGAACCCGTAGGGTCTACACACTTAAGGTTCGGTGACGCTAGGGTTGTTGAGATATTAGTATACGGTAACCCGAAAGTTGTTCGGAGTCCCGGATGAGATCCCGAACGTCACGAGGAGTTTCGGAATGGTCCGGAGGTGAAGATTTATATATAGGAAGTCAAGTTTCGGCCATTGGGAAAGTTTCGGGGGTAATCAGTATTTTACCGGGACCACCGGAAGGGTCCCGGGGGTCCACCGGGTGGGGCCACCTATCACGGAGGGCCCCATGGGCTGAAGTGGGAGGGGAACCAGCCCCTAGTTGGCTGGTGCTCCCCCCTTGGGCCTCCCCCTGCGCCTAGGGTTGGAAACCCTAGGGGTGGGGGCGCCCCACTTGGCTTGGGGGGCAAGCCACCCCCTTGGCCGCAGCCCCCCCTTGGAGATCCCATCTCCTAGGGCTGGCGCCCCCCCCCTAGGGGTCCTATATATAGTGGGGGGAGGGAGGGTAGACGGACCCTAGCCCCGGGCGCCTCCCTCTCCCTCCCGTGACACCTCTCCCTCTCGCTGAGCTTGGCGAAGCCCTGCCGAGATCACTGTTGCTTCCACCACCACGCCGTCGTGCTGCTGGATCTCCATCAACCTCTCCTTCCCCCTTGCTGGATCAAGTTTGAGGAGACGTCTTCCCAACCGTACGTGTGTTGAAGGCGGAGGTGCCGTCCGTTCGGCGCTAGGTCATCGGTGATTTGGATCACGACGAGTACGACTCCATCAACCCCGTTCTCTTGAACGCTTCCGCTCAAGATCTACAAGGGTATGTAGATGCACTCCCCTCTCCCTCGTTGCTAGATGACTCCATAGATTGATCTTGGTGATGTGTAGAAAATTTTAAAATTCTTCTATGTTCCCCAACAACCTTGAGAGATTATATCCAGAGATGGATCACATTGCACCATACAGTGGAGAATGTGTCGGATCACCAAGCAGTTTGTGCCTTCAAGGAAGGTGTTAAGTACAGAGAGTTGAATCTGAAGTTCGGTCAGACAGAAGATATGTCCCTGATTTGAATGATGGAGATTGCGACCAAGTATGCCAATGGGGAAGAGGAAGACTGATTCCGGAGTGGCAAGCACAAAACAGTCGCCCAAGAAACCGGAGGAGGGAATTCCAGTCAGAAACGGAAGTGCAAGGCTGAACCAGCTGTTCCTGGTGAAGCTTTAGTTGTGGCCCAAGGGAAATTCAAGGGGAAGCCCAAAGGGCCCTGGACTCCCAAGAAAGTTAAAGATCAATATGGGAATGATGTGTTGGATTTACCATGTCACATTCATACCAAAAAAGATGGAGAGGGGAATCTCATTTACCCTAAGCACACCACTCGACAGTGTCATCTCCTGATCCAGCAGTTCCGAGAGAAACAACCCAAGGAGAAGGAGAAGGAGTCGGACAAGGGTGAGGAAAGGGAAGAAGATGATGATGGTTTTCCCAATGTCAATTCCACTCTAATGATTTTTTGCTGATGTTGAGAGCAAAAGCCGATTGAAAGTTATTAACAGAGAGGTGAACATGGTTGCTCCGGCAACACCCAGTTATCTGAAATGGTCCCAGACTGCCATCACATTCGACCAGTCGGATCATCCAGCACATATAGCCACCCCTGGGAGGCAAGCGTTGGTAGTCAACCCTGTTGTTGAAGGCACTCGACTGACTAAGGTGCTGATGGATGGTGGCAGTGGTCTAAATATCCTTTATGCTGAAACTCTGAAAGGGATGGGCATTCCGATGTCCAAGCTTAGCGAAAGCAATATGAGTTTTCATGGAGTTATACCTGGCAAGAAGGCCCAGTCACTCGGCCAGATCGCCCCTGATGTGGTTTTTGGTGATTCCAAGAATTACCACAAGGAGAAGTTGACATTTGAAGTGGTGGACTTCAAAAGTGCTTACCATGCTATTCTGGGAAGACCCACTTGCGCACGTTTTATGGTTCGACCATGTTACGTGTATCTCAAATTGAAGATGCCTGGTCCCAGAGGGGTGATCACCATCACTGGTAATCGGCAGAAGGTAGAAGAGTGCTTCCAGAAGGGCTCAAAAATTGTCGATGCGCAAATGGCAGTAATAGAATTGTAAGAGTACCAAAAAATGCAGATCCGAGTGATTTGATGTGAGCTAAGAAGCCTGCCACAGACTCTGCATTTCAGTCGTCTGGAGAAACAAAACCGATTCATATTCACCCGACTGATCCCAATGCTGCTCCGACTCATATTTCAATGACACTCGATAGCAAATAGGAAGAAGCGCTCATCCAGTTCCTCCATGAGAACTGGGACATCTTTGCATGGAAACCTTCTGACATGCTAGGTGTACCCAGGGGACTGGTTGAGCATTGTTTGCGAGTCGACCCGAAAGTGAAACCTGTTAAGGAACATCTCTGACGGTCCGATGTCCAGAAGAGAAAAGCAATTGGTGAGGAAGTCGCTCGGCTCCTGGCAGCTGAGTTCATCCGTGAAATCTACCACTCCGAGTGGCTCGCCAATGTTGTCATGGTCCCCAAGAAGGATGATTCACTTCGCATGTGCATTGACTTCAAGCATATCAATCGGGCCTGCCCGAAAGATCATTTTCCTCTCCCCCGCGTCGACCAAATCATCGACTCAACTACGGGGTGTGAGCATTTGTATTTTTTGGACGCCTATTCCGGGTACCATCAGATCCGACTATATGGACCTGATGAGATAAAAACGGCTTTCATCACTCCATTCGGATGCTTCTGTTATGTCACCATGACATTCGGCTTGAAGAACGCCGGAGCCACATTCATGAGGATGATCCAGAAGTGTCTGCTCACTCAAATCAGTCGGAAAATGTGGAAGCATACATGGATGACATTGTGGTCAAGTCACATAAGGGTTCCGACCTGCTGGCTGACCTTGCTGAAACCTTTGCCAATCTCAGAAGATATGATATCAAGATTAATCCATCAAGGTGCACATTCGGAGTTCCTCGCGGAAAGTTACTCAGTTTCCTCGTTTCCGAACGAGGGATCGACACTAACCCGGAGAAAGTTGGTGCTATACTTCGGATGAAACGCCCTGTGCGTGTGCACGATGTCCAGAAGCTTAGTGGTTGTTTGGCCGCTTTGAGTCGGTTCATTTCTCGCCTCGGTGAAAAGGCATTGCCTCTTTACCGACTGATGAAGAAGTCCGATAAGTTCGAGTGGACTCCCGAAGCTGATGCAGCGTTTGCAGAGCTCAAAGCCCTGCTTTCCACCCAGCCGGTGCTTGCTGCACCAATCAGCAAAGAGCCTTTACTGCTTTATATTGCAGCCATGGTCGAGCAAGAAGAAGAAGGAAACGCCTATAAAGTTCGGCGCCCAGTATATTATGTTTCTGAAGTTCTGACCCCATCGAAGCAAAGATATCCGCATTATCAGAAGCTTGTTTATGGGATTTACATGACCACGAAGAAGGTTGCACACTATTTCTCTGATCATTCCATTACAGTCGTCAGCGATGCTCCATTATCAGAGATTCTGAACAACAGAGATGCAACTGGTCGAGTGGCGAAGTGGGCGATTGAACTCCTTCCCCTGGACATCAAGTTTGAGGCAAAGAAAGCTATCAAGTCCCAAGCAATAGTAGATTTCCTCGCCGAGTGGATCGAACAGCAACTTCCAGCCCAAATTCACTCGGAGCATTGGACCATGTTCTTCGATGGCTCCAAGATGCTGAATGGACCCGGTGCTAGGGTGGTGTTGGTATCCCCCCGTGGTGAAAAACTCAGCTATGTTCTCCAGATTCACTTTGACTCTTCCAACAACGAAGCCGAATATGAGGCACTTCTGTACGGGTTGCGTATGGCCATTTCACTCGGTGTCCGTCGCCTCATGGTCTATGGCGACTTGGATTTAGTGGTCAATCAGGTGATGAGGGAGTGGGAAGTCAGAAGCCCAGCTATGACTGGTTATTGGAATGAAGTGAGAAAGATAGAAAAGAGGTTTGAGGGGTTGGAGCTCCATCACATACCCCGACTGAAAAATCAAGCAGCTGATGATCTAGCGAAGATAGGCTCCAGGAGGGAAGCCATTCCCAGCAATGTGTTCCTAGAACATATTCATACACCTTCAGTTCAAGAAGATCCTTTCACTGAAGAGCCCCCGCAACCAAAGAGTACCACTGATCCGACTGAAATCGAGGTCCCAGCCGTGGTCGATTTGATCATGGAGGTTTTGGTCATCACTCCCGATTGGACAGTACCATATATCGCTTACATTCTTAAAAAAGAACTCCCAGAGGATGAAGAAGAGGCTCGACAGATCGTTCGCCGATCCAAAGCCTTTACCGTGATAAGAGGACAGTTGTTCAGAGAAAGTGTGACTAGAGTCTGCCAGAAATGTATAACACCTAAAGAAGGTCGAGTGATCCTCAATGACATGCACTCGGGGACCTGTGGTCACCATGCGTCCTCTCGGACCATTGTGTCCAAAGCATACCGAGCGGTATTTTACTTGCCACGAGCGAATGAGATAGCAAAAGAAATAGTCGACAAATGTGAAGGTTGCTAGTTTTACTCCAACATGTCTCACAAGCCTGCGTCGGCCCTGAAGACCATTCCACTCATATGGCCTTTTGCTGTTTGGGGATTGGATATGATTGGACCTGTGAGGACTGGTAGGGGCGGATTCACTCATGTGCTTGTAGCAGTCGACGAGTTCACCAAATGGATTGAAGCCAAACCTATCAAGAACCTTGAAGCAAGCACTGCTGTCAGCTTCATCAGAGAGTTAACATTCAGATATGGTGTTCCACACAGCATCATCACTGACAACGGGTCAAACTTCGATTCTGATGAGTTTAGGACTTTCTGTGCTTCTCAAGGTACTCGATTCGACTATGCTTCAGTCGCCCACCCCCAGTCGAATGGGCAAGTTGAAAGAGCACATGGGTTCATTCTCAAAGGACTGAAACCCCGACTGATGCGTGATCTCAAACACGCAGCAGGAGCCTGAGTCGATGAACTTTCATCGGTATTGTGGGGACTGAGGACGAATCCCAATCGGTCGACTGGCAGAACTCCCCTTTTCTTGGTTTATGGAGCCGAAGCTGTACTTCCGAGTAACTTGCTCCACAATGCACCCCGAGTCGAGCTTTTCTCAGAAGAAGAAGCAGAACAGGCACGGCAAGATGCAGTTGATCTCCTGGAGGAAGAAAGGGAGATGGCCTTGATCCGATCGACTATTTATCAGCAAGATCTACGTCGATTCCATGCCAGAAACGTAAGGGGTCGAGCATTTCAAGAGGAGACTTGGTTCTTCGAGTGGATCAGCAGAAACCACACAAGCTTGCGCCTTCCTGGGAAGGCCCCTTCGTTGTCACCAGAGTGCTCCACAACGGAGCGTACCACCTCTATAACATCGAGCACAAGAAATACGAGCCGCGCGCTTGGAATGCGGGGCTACTCCGCCCCCTTTTATACTTAAGCACTCGGTCTGTTGAGATGTAATAATAAGCACATTTGTAGTTTGTTTATCAAAGACAAGAGTTTTATAGTCTTCTAAAATGATTGTCGATTACTTGCATTTGTGTCTAAAATCCCCCAGTGGGTGGCTTAGCTGCGAGTCCGTTCGCCTAAGTATTGAAAATCCTACCTCGTGGCGAGCAAGTCTCTCACTCGGGGGCTTAGCTGCAGTCCAGTACTCGCCTAAGTATTAAAAATCCTACTGAGTGGTGAGAAAGTCTCTCACTCGGGGGCTTAGCTGCAGTCCAGTACTCGCCTAAGTGTTGAAAATCCGACCAAGTGGTGAGCAAGTCTCTCACTCGGGGGCTTAGCTGCAGTCCAGTACTCGCCTAAGTATTGAAAATCCTACCGAGTGG
>NC_041380.1:304607276-304648720 GCF_002162155.2 Triticum dicoccoides | reverse complement strand
AGTACTCGCCTAAGTATTAAAAAAACCTACCGAATGATGAGAAAACCTCACACTCGGAGGCTTAGCTGCAGTCCAGTACTCGCCTAAGTATTAAAAATCCTACCGAGTGATGAGCAAACCTCACACTCCGGGGCTTAGCTGTAGTCCAGTACTCGCCTAAGTATAAAAAATCCTACCGAGTGATGAGCAAACCTCACACTCGGGGGCTTAGCTGCAGTACAGTACTCGCCTAAGATGACGAAGTGCAGGTCGAATGCAGCCTTCACCTCGGAGCTACACCACAAGTACAACGTGCGCTCCATCCCTATCCGCAAGGATGACGAGGTGCAGATCGAATGCAACCATCACCTCGGAGCTACGCCACAAGTACAACGCGCGCTCCATCCCTATCCGCAAGGACGACGAGGTGCAGGTCGACTACAACTCTCTCCTCGGAGCTACGTCACAAGTACAACGCACGCTCCAACCCTATCCAGAAGGACGACAAGGTGCAGGTCGACTGCAACTCTCTCCTCGAAGCTGTGCCACAAGCACAATGTGCGCTCCATCCCTATCCTCAAGGATGGAGAGGCGCAGGTCGACTGAGGTATCTCCCTCAGAGCTGCATTTCAAGAAATATTTCGAGTGAAGAATAAGCTCCACTCGAAGGCAAACGCAAGCACATGCAGAAGATAAACCAAGATCAGATAAAACCTCAAAAGTTTCAGGACGAAGATAAAAGTACTCGGGCATCAGGCCCGAAGGAGTTTAACGTTACAAAAATCACTCGGCATTCCGAGCCAAATTTAAAGGAAGTTTGCTTATCAAGTTTGTTCACTCAGCAGGAGAAGGGCTTGCAGGCTCGACGAACTCATCCAAATCGATCCCGTCCATGATTCGAGTGGCAGCAGCAATGAAAGTCTCCATGAAGGATTGGAAGTCGTGCCTTTTGGTGTTGGCGACCTTGATCGCCGCCAGCTTCTCTTCTCGAGCTTCTTTGTAGTGGACCCTAACCAGCGACAGACCCACGTCAGCGCCGCATCGGGCAAAGGACTTCTTCCATTCCTGCACTCGACCGGGGACCTCATTGAGCCAAGTCATTAGAGACTCGAGATCATTCTGAAGCGTTGCCCTTGGCCAGAGTGATGAGTCAATGCGCGACACCGCCACCTTCAGACGGGCAAGATAACCTATAACACTGGCAACGCGGGATTCCAGTCGAAGCACATTCATGGCAGCCTCGTCGCCGACTGGAGAAAGGATAGGATCGAAGCCCGTCTCGACCCGTCCAGTCTCCCCTTCAAAGTTTTGGTAGAAATCTGCAGAGTCAAGGAATTAATGAGTCGACTAGTCAGGACTAACTTGCAAACAGTAAAACAGTCGGGTAAAAAGGGGTACCTTCGAGCATAAGAAAGAGTTTCTTGGCGAGGGCTTTCAGATAAGCATCCAAATTGTTCCTCCTACGAGTCATGCTTTCCAGCTGGTCGTTCAGAGCCACTTTATCTTTTTTCAGACGAGTCACCTCTCGGTTGGATTCAGTGAGAGACGACTTCAACTTGTTGATTTCCTCCTCTAGCGCTCCGACCGAAGCCAGTTTCTGGTCAGCAAGGGCAGTCTTCTCCTGAGCCTCCTTCTGCGCAGTTGCAAGGTCCAAGTCCTTCTTCTCCAATGCGAGCCTCATTTTCTCTGCAAAATACACATTTAGATCAAACAGAAGAACGAAGAGATAACTTGAAGGATGGTCAAGATAAGCAGTCGACAGGCCGTTACCTTCCGTACGAGCGACTTCATCTTGAGCCTTCTTTAAGTTCTGCTGAGCCAGCTCCAGGTCAAGGTTGAGTTGCCTTTGCTTTTCCTCAAATTCGGCGAACTTGGAGATAAGCGTACAAGATTTCTACAGTAAGTAAAAGACATGATCAAAGATTATTTACTTCCGAGTGAATAAAACTTCAAGACTACTCAGACCCCAACCGACTGCCAGCAGTCGACCGCGGTCTCGGGGACTACACCCAGTGGGTGCACTTAGCATGCTCCCACTGGTTTGGGTTCCACTCGGCTGGTCCGCCCAGACCAAGTAAAAAAAGAGGATGAGAAGAAGTACTCAGACCCCAACCGACTGCCAGCTGTCTACCGCGGTCTCGGGGACTACACCCAGTGGGTGCACTTAGCATGCCCCCACTGGTTTGGGTTCCACTCGGCTGGTCCGCCCAGACCGAGTAAAAAAATAGAGGAAGTAGTGCTCAGACCCCAACCGACTGCCAGCAGTCGACTATGGTCTCGGGGACTACACCCAGTGGGTGCACTTAGCGTGCTCCCACTAGTACAGATCCCACTCGACCAAGCCAAGTGGAAGAGCGAAAATGATAAAGATGAAAAAATACCCAGTGGGTGTACAGTCTCAAAGTGCAAGACAATGAAAGATTGCACAAAGGAAAATATTCGGGTAACATATCCTAATAGAACAAGTTCACTCAGAAGTCAACTTACCTGGACATTGGCCCGAAGAGCCACGCTGGCGTCACAAGCAACCTGACTGCTTTCGTGCACCGCCTTCACCCGCTCCATCATTAAGTCAGCCTGACGAATGGCCTCCGTAGCGGCATCTGACTGGCTTTCTGGAACAAGATAAGTGGCAAAGAAGGGGACAGACGGTCCAGACGCAGCGGCTTGGAGATCTAAGGCATGAAGTTGGATGGTTGAACCAAGCACTGGGGCAGTCGACGAAGCGGGGCGCGCACTCGACACTGGGTCAGCAAAGGTTACAGAAACCTTACTTGCATCTTCAAGCTGTTGAACTACCGGCTCCGCCGCCGGTTCCGACTGGGATGTCTTGCCAGCTGTTGCCCTCTTCTTCCTAGGCCTCAGCTGCACGTCCTCATCATCATCCGGAAGTTCAATGACATTGGGAGGGGCTGCAAAGAAATCAGTCGACCCTAGATGAGTTGCCAGAATTTAATCGACCATATAATCAAGAACAAGATCGTGAGAGTTGTACCTGGGTTGGAGGTGACCGCATCTTCCATATCCTCGTCTTCATACTGGCGGGTGGAAGTCCCAGAGGTGGCAGCTCTGCAAAATTCAATATTCAGTCGGTCACGTTTGTTACACCGAGTCAACCAAATAATCAGGTCAGATTATTACCCAGAGATAGTAGGAATGCCCATTTTGACCTTGGGCAAAGCCTTCGGAGGTTTGGATGATGCAGCCCTCAGTGGTTTTGGTGCTAGAGGAGGTGCAACTTTAGATTGCTTCGATGTCCTCTCAGTCATCACCAAAGAGGACGTTCGGGGACGCTTCAAAGACTGCCCAGTTAGTGCGGCCACCATCTCATGGAGGCTTTCCGGCTCGTGAGCGTGCTTGGACCTTTTTTCTCTGCGAGGAGGCGAGTCGACCTCTTCTTCGTCACTTGGGTCGCCGCTCTCCTCACCCTCCTCCTTGTCCGAGTCCCACTCGCCGCTATCGCCTCCACTCGCCTCCTCCTCCGAGTCCTGCTCCTGCTCTCCGTTGGGCATTGAATACATCTAGATAAGAGCCTGAAAGATAACAAGCAAAGCAAAAAGAAATCGGTCGTTGAAAGGCAGTTACATGATTAATCAAAAAAAGTACTCGGCAATTCAGAGTCAGACCTGGTCTGGCTGGCGCGAATGGTCGAATGGAGCGACCCTCCTGGACCCCCTGGGGTTATCCTTGTTGCCTGTGATGCCTCTCAGCCACTTCTCCACCGTGTCCTTGTCGACCTCCTCCGGGTGGATCCGAGTGGAATCCTCAATGCCCGAGTACATCCACATTGGATGATCACGAGCTTGGAGCGGCTGGATGCGTCATTTGAGGAATACCTCCAACAGATCCATACCGGTCACGCCGTCCCGGACGAGCTGGACCACCCGCTTGACCAACACCTTCACATGCGCTCTCTCCTTTGGGATCACTTTCAATGCGGAGGGCTTCTCGACCCGAGCCATGGAAAAAGCAGGGAGCCCGGTCGACTAACCTGGAGTCGGCTGGTCTTTGCAATAAAACCAGGTCGACTGCCAACCTTGGACCGACTCGGGAAGGATCATGGCTGGGAAAGTGCTTTTATTTCTCATCTGAATCCCAAGACCCCTGCACATCTGAATCGCACGCGTTTTCTCGTCACTCGGATTGGCCTTCTTGACCGACTGAGAACGGCAAGTGAAAATGTGCTTGAAAAGACCCTGGTGTGGCCTACAACCTAAGAAGTTCTCGCACATGGACACGTAGGCGGAAAGATATATGATGCAGTGGGGATTGAAATGGTGAAGTTGTGCTCCAAAGAAGGTCAAGAGTCCCCGGAAAAAAGGATGGGGAGGCAGAGAAAATCCACGGTCAACATGAGTTGCGAGGAGAACGCACTCACCATCACGCGGATGCGGTTCGGTCTCTCCTTCCGAGAGCCGCGCCAATTCATGGGGAATCAGCCCCCCTCGACCAGATCATCGATGTCGTCTTGGCTGATCATAGACCGGATCCAGTCGCCCTGGATCCAGCCGCGCGTCAGGCCGGATCTCGACGAGGATCCGCCCCGGTTGGACCTCTTTCCCTTCGCCTTCGCCATTGCCTTCTTTGCATGCTCCAAGGCCACCGTCTTCTCCTTCTCAATGGTAGCAGGCGAAGCTCGAACGGAGCAGCGGCACTGAGAGCGAAGATGGAGATGGCAGAGAAGCCAGAGGAGAAAGGAGGAGAATGGAGAAGCGTTGTGCACAAAATCCAATCTGGCACCTTATATGGGGCCGCTTCCGAGTGGCTGGCCTGTGGGGCCAGACGATCCAATCAAATCCCACAACAGTCGCGCGCGAGGTACGTGGCGAAAAAGGTAGCGCGATGATCGAGGCGGCCTCGCCCGATCCCATCCGATTACTGCGGACTCCTCCATCTCGCGCACTTACCCAAATACAAAATCCCACGATATCCGTGCGCAGCAAGGCAACCTGTTAGGTGGAGGATCTTTTCCATATCAGCACTCAGAGCATTATAGCAAAAGTTCACTCGGTAGAACCAAGAATGGATCAAGGCAACAGAGAAGAAGTTGGGATCATCATAATTGTTCACTTGGTCGCAAATAAGACGCTCCCGAAGCACGAAAATTGAATTGGTGGAATTCTCAACTCCTTCCCCACTCAAGCCCCGAACCATTCGGGGGCTAATGATGAAGCTATATACCTAGGGTAGGGTCATAGGCCTGACCTAGACACCCACCTCAAGGTCATCGCCCTAAAGCCAGAAGCATTCACTCGACCAGAGACATTCCACTCAGAAAAATCAATGACACTCGATAGTCACAGTAACCACTCGACGTACAGAAGACCTAAAGCCACTCTCCACAACAACGGTCGGGCGTTTACTCATAGACTTAATTATCATTTATATCACTTAATTGCTAGTGTTACCAGTAACGTTCCACTCTTAATAAACATCGAATCCCGTGTAACGGAGGAGAGCTGGGGTCCTGGTGCACTCTATATAAGCCACTCCCCTCCTCTGGGACAAGGGTTCGCATCCTTTGTAAACACACACATATACACAATCTAGTCGACCGCCTCAGGGCACCGAGACGTAGGGCTATTACTTCCTCCGTGAAGGGTTTGAACTCGTAAACTCGTGTGTACAACTACTCCATAGCTAGGATCTTGCCTCCTCATACCTACCCCCCATTCTACTGTCAGTCTTAGATCCACGACAGATAGTTTTGTGATATGATAATTTGTAACGGGTAACAAGTAACAAAAGTAAACAAGGTGTAGCAAGGTGGCCCAATCCTTTTTGTAGCAAAGGACAAGCCTGGAAAAACTCTTATATAAAGGAAAGCGCTCCCGGGGACACATGGGAATAATCGTCAAGCTAGTTTTCATCATGCTCATATGATTCGCATTTGTTACTTTGATAATTTGATATGTGGGCGGACCGGTGCTTGGGTACTACCCTTCCTTGGACAAGAATCCCACTTATGATTAACCCCTCTCGCAAGCACCGCAACTACGATAGAAGAATTAAGGTAAACCTAACCATAGCATGAAACATATGGATCCAAATCAGCCCCTTACGAAGCAACGCATAAACTAGGGTTTAAGCTTCTGTCACTCTAGCAACCCATCATCTACTTATTACTTCCCAATGCCTTCCCCTAGGCCCAAACAATGGTGAAGTGTCATGTAATCGATGTTCACATAACACCACTAGAGGAAAGACAACATACATCTCATCAAAATATCGAACAAATACCAAATTCACTTGACAACTTATAGCAAGACTTCTCCCATGTCCTTAGGAATAAACGTAACTACTCACAAATCATATTCATGTTCATAATCAGAGGGGTATTAATATGCATAAATGATTTGAACATATAATCTTCCACCGAATAAACCAACTAGCATCAACTACAAGGAGTAATCAACACTACTAGCAACCCATAGGTACCAATTTGAGGTTTTGAGACAAAGATTTGAAACAAGAGATGAACTAGGGTTTGAGAGGAGATGGTGATGGTGAAGATATTGATGGATATTGACCCCCTCCCGATGAGAGGATCGATGGTGATGAAGATGGTGACGATTTCCCCCTCCCGGAGGGATGTTTCCTCGGCAGAACAGCTCCGTCGGAGCCCTAAATTGGTTCCGCCAAGGTTCCACCTCGAGACGGTGGTGCTTCTCCCGAAAGCTTCCTCCTTATTTTTTCCAGGGGAAAATACACCTTATACCAAAAGATGGGCATCGGGGGCCTGCCAGGTGGCCCACAAGGCAGGGGGCGCGCCCAGGGGGTAGGGCACGCCCGCCACCCTCGTGGACGGTGGTTGGCTCCCCTCTGGTGCTTTCTTCGCCCAATATTTTTAATATATTCCAAAACTGACTTCCGTGGAGTTTCAGGACTTTTGGAGTTGTGTAGAATAGGTCTCTAATATTTGCTCCTTTTCCAACCCAAAATTCCAGCTGCTGCATTCTCCCTCTTCATGTAAACCTTGTAAAACAAGAGAGAAAAGGCATAAGTATTGTGACATAATATGTAATAACAGCCCATAATGCAATAAATATCTATATAAAATCATGATGCAAAATGGACGTACCAACACCCCCAAGCTTAGACCTCGCTTGTCCCCAAGCGGAAGCTGATATCGAAAAATATGTCCACATGTTTAGAGAAAGAGGTGTCGATAAAATAAAATACGGACATGAGGGCATCATGATCACTCTTAGAACAGCAACATATATATATATATATATATATATATATATATATATATATATATATATATATATTGCCATATGATTTCTTATGCTAAAGTAATAATCTATTCACATTGTCAAGTATGAATCAGAAACTTCATTGAAAGCTAGCAAACTATAATCTCAGTCATTGAAGCAATTGCAATTTATCATAACATCGAAAAGAGTCAATATAAGAGCTTTTCAGCAAGTCCACATACTCCACTGTCATTTAGTCTTTCACAATTGCTAACACTCACGCAATACTTATGGGTATGAAGTTTTAATTGGACACAGAGAAAGATAGGGGCTTATAGTTTTGCCTCCCAACCTTTTACCTCAAGGGTAATGGCAAAAATAATAGTTTATGAAAACCCACATCCAATTAGCTATATATATATATATATATATATATATATATATATGAGGATCTTTCCAACACATAGTGCTTGCCAAAGGATAAAATGTAAAAAGGAAAGGTGAAGATCACCATGACTCTTGTATAAAGTATAAGACAAAAAATAAAAGATAGGCCCTTCGCAGAGGGAAGCAGAGGTCGTCATGTGTTTTTATGGTTGGATGCACGAAATCTTAATGCAAAAGAACGTCACTTTATATTGCCACTTGTGATAGGGACCTTTATTATGCAGTCCATCGCTTTTATTTCTTCCATATCACAAGATTGTATAAAGCTTATTTTCTCCACACTAATAGATCATACGTATTTAGAGAGCAATTTTTTATTGCTTGCAACAATGACAACTTACTTGAAGGATCTTATTCAATCCATAGGTAGATACGGTGGACTCTCATGGAAAAACTGGGTTTAAGGATATTTGGAAGCACAAGTAGTATCTCTACTTGGTGTAAAGAATTTGGCTAGCATGAGGGGGAAAGGCAAGCTCGACATGTTGGATGATCCATGACAATATAATTTATTTCGGATATAAGAAAGCATAACCCATTACGTTGTCTTCCTTGTCCAACATCAACTTTTTAGCATGTCATATTTTAATGAGTGCTCACAATCATAAAAGATGTCCAAGATATTATATTTATATGTGAAAACCTCTCTTTCTTTATCACTTCCTATTAATTGCAATGATGACCAAAACTATGTTTGTCAACTCTCAATAACTTTTATTCATCATACTATTTATATGTGAAGTCATTACTCTCCATAAGATCAATATGATCTCTTTATTTCTTTTTATTCTTTCTCACCCTCTCTTTTTTATTCCCTTAAGATCATAAGAAGATAACCAAGCCCTTGACTCAAAACTAATCTTTATTATATATAACTCACGGACTTGATTACATAGATCAGGATCAACACAAAACTCAAAGCAGTATCATACTGAACTTTATTCTACTAGATCAAGATATAACCAAAAGGATCGAACTAAGAAAAACGGTAAAGATAGAAGTGAGATGGTGATACGATACTGGGGCACTCCCCCAAGATTGGCAGTTGCCAAGGGGAGTGCCCATACCCATGTATTTATGTCTCTTTCTTCGGCGGTGGTGATGATGGAGTTGTTGATGATGTAGGCATGTCTTCCATCTTCCAAGGCATAGGCTCACCATCATAGAAGGATGATCGAGTCTCCGGGATCCTCAAATCTGCAGCAAACTCATCCTCTTGAATCAATATTCATACTCACGGTTTTGGTTTTGCGGGTCATAGATCTGGGCTTGGAGGTGCTTGATTTTCTCGTGAAGCTTGAGGATGGTCTCCCCAATGCTCTTGGCATTCAGCTTGTGGTTGTTTGTGAACTCCGCAATCATCATGTGGTTGGCGTCGAGTCCGCGTTCCACCATCCCCTGGCACTTGAAAACTTGTTGCTCCATTGCTTTGAGTCTTGTCTTCATGCTTCCGGTCCTCCTTGGTCCCTCAACATCGAGGATGTGCAGCACCCCCTCACGCAACTCAATGGTTTGAGCGTATTGCAGCACCTCCGCGAGGTAGGGGTTGATGAACCTCTCGAAAAACTTGTCCTTGGGGGCGCTTGAAGACGTCATCATGATCTAGATCTATTAGAAAAAACAGCTCGAAACAAAAGCAGGAGATATTTGCATGGTACGGTGGTCAAAATCTTCGGGAGATTATATAATGAATTTTTACCGACTAAAAGAAGTATCGTGCAAGAAATCAGAGTCCGGAGGGCACACGAGGTGCCCACGAGGCAGGGGGCGCGCCCTCCACCCTCGTGGACGCCTCGTGTCCTTTCCGGACTGCTTCTTATTTTCCTATTTTCTTAAATATTCCAAAACGGAGAAAAATTGCTATTAGAACTGTTTTGGAGTCGGTTTACTTACCATACCACATACATATTCCTTTTCGGAGTCTGAAACGTTCTGGAAAGTGTCCCTTATGTACTCCTCCGGGGTTACAGTATTAATAACATTGGTTTCAACATTTATGGGATTACATGAGATATAATGTTTGATTCTTTGAACGGTCACCACCTTCGGATTTGTGCCTTTGAAGTTATTGAATTTTATGGCACCGGAACGATAGACCTCCTCGATAACGTAAGGACCTTCCCATTTAGACAGGAGTTTTCCTGCAAAAAATCTTAAACAAAAGTTGTATAATAGAACATAATCACCTACATTAAACTCACGCTTTTAATTTGTATCCTTTTGTCATGCCATCTTTTAACTTTTTCTTTAAACAGTTTGGCATTCTCATAGGCCTGGGTTCTCCACTCATCAAGTGAGCTAATGTCAAATAGTCTCTTCTCACCGGCAAGTTTGAAATCATAATTGAGCTCTTTAATGGCCCAATATGCCTTATGTTCTAGTTCGAGAGGTAAGTGACATGCTTTTCCATAAACCGTTTTATATAGAGACATACCCATAGGATTTTTGTATGCAGTTCTATAGGACCATAATGCATCATCAAGTTTCTTGGACCAATTCTTTCTAGACCTATTAACAGTTTTTTGCAAAATTAATTTAAGCTCTCTATTACTTAGTTCTACTTGACCACTAGACTGTGGGTGGTATGGAGATGCAATTCTATGATTAACATCATACTTAGCAAGCATTTTATGAAAAGCACCATGAATAAAATGTGAACCACCATCAGTCATTAAGTATCTAGGGACTCCAAACCTCGGAAAAATAACTTCTTTAAGCATCTTAATAGAGGTGTTATGATCACTACTAGTTGGAATAGCTTCTACCCACTTAGTAACATAATCAGTAGCAACTAAAATATGAGTATACCCATTAGAGGAAGGAAAAGGTCCCATATAATCAAAGCCCCAAACATCAAATGGTTCAATAACAAGTGAATAGTTCATAGGCATTTCTTGACGTCTCTTAATATTACCAATTCTTTGACATTCATCACAGGACAAGACAAACTTACGGGCATCCTTGAAGAAAGTAGGCCAATAAAAACCGGATTGCAATACCTTATGTGTAGTTCTATCTCCAGCGTGGTGTCCTCCATAAGCCTCGGAGTGACACTTGCATAGGATCTGTTCCTGTTCATGCTCAGGTAGACAACGTCTAATAACACCATCCACTCCTTGTTTATAAAGATGCGGGTCATCCGAGAAGTAATGTCTTAAATCATAGAAGAACTTTTTCTTTTGCTGGTATGTGAAACTAGGTGGTATAAATTTAGCAACAATGTAATTAGCATAATTAGCATACCATGGAGCAATACGAGAAGCATTTATGACAGTTAATTGTTCATCAGGAAAGCTATCATCTATAGGTAGTGGGTCATCAAGAACATTCTCTAACCTAGAGAAGTTGTCTGCAACGGGGTTCTCAGCTCCCTTTCTATCAATAATATGCAAATCAAATTATTGTAGCAAGAGAACCCATCTAATAAGTCTAGGTTTAGCATCTTTCTTTTCCATAAGGTATTTAATAGCAGCATGATCAGTGTGAACAGTTACTTTAGAATCAACAATATAAGGTCTGAACTTATCACAAGCAAATACCACTGCTAAAAATTATTTTTCAGTATTAGCATAATTTCTCTGGGCACTATCTAGAGTTTTACTAGCATATTGGATAACATTTAATTTCTTATCAACTCTTTGTCTTAGAATAGCACCTACAGCATAATCACTAGCATCACACATAATTTCAAAGGGTAAATTTCAATCAAGCGGTTGAACAATAGGTGCAGAAATCAAGGCTTTCTTAAGTATTTCAAATGCTTCTACACAATCATCATCAAAGACAAAAGGAACATCTTTTTGTAAGAGATTAGTCAGAGGCGTAGAAATTTTTGAGAAGTCTTTAATGAACCTCCTATAAAATCGGCATGACCAAGGAAACTTCTTATACCTTTAATGTCCTTAGGACACGACATCTTTTCAATAGCATCAACTATAGCTTCATCAACTTCAATACCTCTTTCAGAAACTTTATGCCCCAAGACAATACCTTCATTAACCATCAAGTGGCACTTCTACCAATTCAAGACAAGATTAGTTTCTTCACATCTCTGTAAAACTCGATCAAGGTTGCTTAAGCAATCATCAAAAGAAGTTCCATACACGGAGAAATCCTCCATGAAAACCTCAACAATCTTTTCACATAAGTTAGAGAATATAGCAGTCATACATCTTTGAAAGGTAGCAGGTGCATCACATAAACCAAAAGGCATACGTCTATAAGCAAAGGCACCGAAAGGGCAAGTAAAAGTGGTCTTTTCCTGATCCTCTTTCAACACAGGTATTTGAGAGAAACCAGAATAACCATCTAGAAAGCAAAAATGTGTATGTTTGGATAATCTTTCTAGCATTTGATCAATAAAAGGTAAAGGGTAATGATCCTTTCTAGTAGCTTTATTTAATTTGCAAAAATCAATTACCATTCTATAACATGTAACAATTCTTTGTGGGATCAATTCATCTTTATCATTAGGAACAACAGTAATACCTCCCTTCTTAGGGACACAATGGACAGGACTTACCCACTGACTATCAGCAACATGATAAATTATACCTGCCTCCAGAAGCTTTAGTATTTCATTTCTTACCACTTCTTTCATCTTAGGATTTAAGCATCATTGGTGATCAACAACCGGTCTAGCGTCTTTCTCCAATTTTATTTTGTGCTGGCATAGAGTGGGACTAATGCCCTTAAGATCATCAAGAGTATATCCAATAGCAGCACGGTGCTTCTTCAAAGTTTTCAATAATTTCTCTTCTTCCTGCTCTGGAAGGTTAGCACTAATAATAACAGGATATATCTTATTTTCATCAAGATAAGCATATTTAAGAGTATCAGGTAATGGTTTAAGCTCAAACACGGGATCACCCTTGGGTGGAGGAGGATCCTCTAGAATTTCAACAGGAAAATTGTGTTTCAAAATAGGTCCCTATTTAAAGAATACTTCATCTATTTCCCTTCTTTCATTCATAAACATATCATTTTCATGGTCTAGAAAATATTGTTCTAAAGGATCATTAGGAGGCACGACAATAGAAGAAAGACCAATAATTTCATCTTTACTAGGAAATTCTTTATCATGGGGTTGTCTACGAAATTTAGCAAAATTAAAATCATGAGACATATCCCCTAAACCAACAGTAACAATATCCTTTTGCAGTCTATCTTAGCATTAACAGTATTCAAGAAGGGTCTACCAAATATAATGGGACAAAAGTCATCTTGTGGGGAACCAAGCACAAGAAAATCAGTAGGATATTTAACTTTCCCACACAGGACTTCAACATCTCTAACAATCCCAACTGGTGAAATAGTATCTCTATTGGCAAGCTTAATAGTAACATCAATACCTTCTATCTCAGCAGGTGCAATATCATGCATAATTTCTTCGTATAAATAATGAGGTATTGCACTCGCACTAGCACCCATGTCACATAAGCCATGATAGCAATGATCTCCTATTTTAACAGAGACAACAGGCATGCCTACAACAGGTCTATTTTTATCTTTAGTATCGGGTTTAGCAATTCTAGCAGGTTCATCACAAAAGTAAATAACATGCCCATCAATATTATGGACCAAGAGATCTTTAACCATAGCAATACTAGGTTTAACTATTACGAACCACAGTTGAAGCTTTAGCATGATCCTTTCTTCTAACAGGGAAAGGTGGTTTCTCAATATAAGTGGTAGGAACAATACGATCAACATTATAAGTGATAGTCTTTTCTTCAACTCTAATAGGTTCAACTACTTTTACTTCAATGGGAGGATGATATATAAGCCACTTCTCCTTAGGGAGATCAACATGAGTAGCAAATGATTCACAGAAAGAAGCTACTATCTCAAAGTCAAGTCCATATTTAGTGCTAAATTCACGAAAAGCATCGGTATCCATGAAAGATTTAACACAAGCAAACTTAGGTGTTATACCTGACTCCTTACCTTCATCGAGTTCCCAATCTTCAGAGTTGTGTTTAATTATTTCCAATAAATCCCATCTGAATTCAATACTCTTCATCATAAAAGAACCAGTACAAGAAGTATCGAGCATGGAGTGATTGTTGACAGAAAGCCGAGCATAAAAATTTTGAATAATAATTTCTCTTGAGAGCTCATGATTGGGGCATGAATATAACATTGACTTAAGCCTCCCCCAAGCTTGAGCGATGCTTTATCCTTCGTGAGGACAAAAATTATATATATAATTACAGTCACGATGAACCAGATGCATAGGATAAAGCTTGTGATGAAATTCCAATTCCAATCGGTTGTAGTTCCATGATCCAATATCATCACATAGCCTAAACCATGTCAATGCCTTTCCCTTCAAAGATAAAGGGAAGACCTTCTTATTGATAACATCCGCGGGCATACCTGCAAGCTTAAATAATCCACAAACTTCATCCACATAGATTAGGTGCATATCGGAATGTAATGTTCCATCTCCTGTAAAAGGATTACCTAGCAGTTTCTCTATCATACCCGAAGGAATTTCAAGTAAACATTTTCAGTAGGTTCAGTAGGTTGAGGAGCAACTCTTTGCTCTACTGGTCCGGGTGAAGATACCCCAAACAAGCCCCTCAAAGGATTGTTTTCCATAGTAACAAGTGACAGTAAATTTCAGCACACTATATAATTTTTTCCTCACCAAAGGCGCTTCACTCCCCGGCAACGGCGCCAGAAAAGAGTCTTGATGACCCACAATTATAGGGGATCTATCATAGTCCTTTCGATAAGCAAGAGTGTCGAACCCAACGAGGAGCAGAAGGAAATGACAAGCGGTTTTCAGTAAGGTATTCTCTGCAAGCACGGAAATTATCGGTAACAAATAGTTTTGTGATATGATAATTCGTAACAGGTAACAAGTAACAAAAGTAAACAAGGTGCAGCAAGGTGGCCCAATCCTTTTTGTAGCAAAGGAGAAGCCTGGACAAACTCTTATATAAAGGAAAGCGCTCCCGACGAGACATGGGAAAGCTAGTTTTCATCATGCTCATATGATTCGCGTTCGTTACTTTGATAATTTGATATGTGGGTGGACCGGTGCTTGGGTACTTCCCTTCCTTGGACAAGCATCCCACTTATGATTAACCCATCTCGCAAGCATCCACAACTACAAAAGAAGAATTAAGGTAAACATAACCATAGCATGAAACATATGGATCCAAATCAGCCCCTTACGAAGCAACGCATAAACTAGGGTTTAAGCTTTTGTCACTCTAGCAACCCACCATCTACTTATTACTTCCCAATGCCTTCCCCTAGGCCCAAACAATGGTGAAGAGTCATCTAGTCGATGTTCACATAACACCACTAGAGGTAAGACAACATACATCTCATCAAAATATCGAACGAATACCAAATTCACATGACTACTTATAGCAAGACTTCTCCCATGTCCTCAGGAACAAACGTAACTACTCACAAATCATATTCATGTTCATAATCAGAGGGGTATTAATATGCATAAATGATCTGAACATATAATCTTACACCGAATAAACCAACTAGCATCAACTACAAGGAGTAATCAACACTACTAGCAACTCACAGGTACCAATCTGAGGTTTTGAGACAAAGATTTGATACAAGAGATGAACTAGGGTTTGAGAGGAGATGGTGCCGGTGAAGATTTTGATGGAGATTGACCCCCTCCCGATGAGAGGATCGATGGTGATGACGACGGTGATGATTTCCCCCTCCCAGAGGGATGTTTCCCCGGCAGAACAGCTCCGCCGGAGCCCTAGGTTGGTTCCGCCAAGGTTCTGTCTCGAGATAGCAGCGCTTCGTCCCGAAAGCTTCCTCCTTATTTTTTCCAAGGCAAAATACACCTTATACCAAAAGATGGGCATCGGGGGCCTGCCAGGTGGCCCACGAGGCAGGGGGTAGGGCGTGCTCCCACCCTCGTGGACGGTGGCTAGCTCCCCTCTGGTGCTTTCGTCACCCAATATTTTAACATATTCCAAAACTGACTTCCATGGAGTTTCAGGACTTTTGGAGTTGTGCAGAATAGGTCTATAATATTTTCTCCTTTTCCAGCCCAGAATTACAGCTACGGCATTCTCCCTCTTCATGTAAACCTTGTAAAACAAGAGAGAAAAGGCATAAGTATTGTGACATAATGTGTAATAACATCCCATAATGCAATAAATATCGATATAAAAGCATCATGCAAAATGGACATATCAGCGGCATGGTGGCACGGTGGCGGCGAGGCGAGAAAGAGCGGGGAGAGAGCGGTGGCAAGGCATAGAGCGGGGAGAGAGAGGTGGCGAGGCATAGAGCAGGGAGAGAGCGATGGCGAGGCATAGAGAGGGGAGAGAGTTGTTGCAAGGAACAGAGCGGTGGGAGGGCTTTGGATTTTATAAAGTGCACCGGATGCCACGCGCCTGGCCGCTTTTCCCATGCGCGTGCGATCTTTTCGCGACGTCGCTACTATCTCTACTCTCTTCTATACTATTATATTTATTTAATATTTAATATTTATCTCTACTCTTATAAAAATAGAGTTGGTGATGATGGTGTGTCTGCCATCCTGCAATATAGGTCGTCTGATTTATATCTGACGAATAGGAAGGAAACTATGACAATTTTGCAGAAAGATACCCACACCCCTCTCCACATTTGCAAATAAGGCCTTCCCTCGTTCATCCTTTTATCCCACAAGATAAACTACCCATACAAATGCATCTTGATGTTCCGTGCAACGCATGGGCATCTTGCTAGTTCTAAGAAACTTTCCATCATTTTCCACACTACTAGTTGCAGATGAAGAACCTACCCAAGCACGGCGTGATACAAGAGCGACGCACAATTACATGCTGATTTCTGTTGGACAATGGAGGTTATAACCAATTACTTTTATGGGAATAGTAGCAACCAGGAAATTTGAAGGGTAGGTATGAAAAAAATTGGAACTGCACATGTACTGCTAAGAGATTCAATACACACATTACCAATCGAGGAGGAGTGCGATGGTCGCAGCGGCCTCTGTGCGTCATGGTCGGCAACGGGAATTAGTTCATTGTCCATGACGGTGGTGCTTCTGCACTTGGCGTCGGCTTCTAGGAAGCAGATCCAAGACCGTGGAAGACGGTGCTGGGGAAGAGGCTCCGTGTACGACGACGACGATGGACTGGCTCCAGTGCGGCGTATGGCGGCATCGATGAGGCAGATGCACTATGGTGGACGAGTGCGCCGATGTAGAAGGGGAGGAGCACGAAGGCTGTTGTGTCGTGGAGAAGTCTATTTTGCGGTGGGCATAGAAAATGGGGAGTATTCAGGTGTACTACTCTGGGTGCTAGGGTGGGGTTGGCTGGGTAGGGTGAACCTGAAGTTACCAAAACAGCCCCCTACCAAGCATCATCTGTAGGCCTGTTCCGAAGGGTATGATGGTAACTTCACACTGCTCGAATCAGGGTCGCGTGAGATTTTCCCGCCGACCTCAAAATTTTGTGACACTGAACTCCCTGTGTGGCATGTTGGGTGATTGGGCTAAGCAACTACCGAGTAGTATTAGTAGTTAGTAGTACTAGTAACTAATAGTATTCCGTCCATTTTTATCAACTCTGCATATTAGATTTGACCAAAGTCAAACTTCCTAAAGTTTGACCAAGTTTATAGAAAAATATAAACATTTACCATAACAAATATGTATGATGTCAAAGTACATTCAATAATGAATCTAATGGTATTTATTTGTTATTGTATACAATATGTTAATATTTTTTTGTTATAAACTTTCTGAGAGTTTACAAAACTTGACTTTGACCAATGCTAATACACAGACTTAAATAAAAACGGAGGGAGTACACATTTGTTTTCTTAGTTTGTAGTGAATTAATCATTTGTTGTAATTGTGAAATATAAATATTAGGCTACTGACTTCGAATGTAATGGTCTATACAATTCAATAGTTAGAATCATTGTTGAATTCCAAGATGTATACGAGGTCTATAGTACTTCAC
This sequence comes from Triticum dicoccoides, assembly GCF_002162155.2. NCBI lineage: Eukaryota > Viridiplantae > Streptophyta > Magnoliopsida > Poales > Poaceae > Triticum > Triticum dicoccoides. The sequence continues at coordinate 304,631,124 of NC_041380.1, read as the reverse complement.
AATATGCTCAAACTCACATAATCCCAGTCAAATGAAAATCTAAATGCATTTCATAGTTATTACTTTGTAGGATGCAACAAAACCAACCATAACTCTACATCATCCATTATAAAAAAGCAACATTTTGAACACATACCAATGTGTGAATGAAACTTGTAGAGAGAGCTTGCGAAGACGGACCAGATAGGGCGGGAAAGATTGTATGTATGTGGGCGAGAGAGTAGGAGACAAACCTAACGAGAGAAAGAGAGAGAGAGAGAGAGAGAGAGAGAGAGAGAGAGATAAAGAGAGAGGAAGAAGTTAGGTCTGTGAGAAAGATGGAGACATGTAATATACGTGAGATGCGTGTGCATCCGGATTTTTTACACGTGGAAGGAGAAGAGACAACAGGTTTGATGAGAGAGCTGGAAAAACGTGGACAAGAGAGGAAGGATCTTGTGGGTTGAGGGATTGATAATTTTGTGCGGGGGAGAGAGGGATTGGTAATTTTGTGTGGGAGAGAGAGGGGGGAGGAGTCAGTCAGCCGTTGTCACATCATACTGCTTCCAAATGGCCCCGCATTCTCTAGTGCAGTGTGGTCGCAGTCTTCGATCTCCTCGATACCCTCTTTGAACATTGAGGTGGTGTGCATGCTGGGGTGCAGAGAAGCACAAGCGAGAGTGGTCGCCATATAACCTTGGATGGGGATGAATTGTGTGCTCGGGGGAGGGGGAGTGTGTGTGCGGGGTGTGTGTGTGTGTGTGCGTGTGTGTGTGTGTCAGATATTGAGATAAATCAAACATATGGAGAGAATCTGTGTGTATGTGATGGAAAGCTACATGCTAAATAGGGTTTTCACAAAGAGATGGTGCATGTGAGATAGAGAGCGATGTGTGGGCCTTGAGGTGGGCAGGGGCCAGGTGAGGGTGTCAAAATGTGTGTGTTGATGCATGTGTTACATGCGATCGTGCGAGGGACGGGCGAATAGAGAGAGATGGTTGTTGTGTTACGGATGCTCCTCTGTCTCTCTCTCTCTCTCGCGCGCACACACACAAGTACAAATTGAAGACTGTTCTCTCATGTATACACAATGTATCGGCACCTCTCTATGTCTCACTCATGCATGATCATTTGCACATTCACACTTATCTATGTCTCTATTACACACACATCGTCTCCACATTTCCCTTCCGCCACAACACACATATGGACACATACACACGTTCTCTCTCAGTCACACACACAAAATCAGTATTAAAAAAATAGAGCGCACCTAAAACATCCAAATCCAAATAAATACGAACTGAAGCTAAATTCAAATATATGGAAATATTGTAGCGTGAAAAACTTTCCAGGAAAAAAAGTTGAGTAATATTCGGGGATTGTTTTCACACACACAAAAAGGTTCGGTGGATGTCCTTCGAGCGCGACACGGTGACGCACCGTATGATCAACCGCGCGGCCGCGGTACACGCGTTTGCATAGGTTTCTGCATTGTTGCTTTGGTAACTAATATAAGCGCTGCCTCAGTCTAATGTTTATGTGTACTAGTATGGTTTTGTTTTAAGTTTGACCAACCCTATATAAAACTAAAGTAAGCTCCCATATGCGCACTCATCAATATGCCGCCGCCGTTGCGCATGTCGACGCCCTCCTGCTCCGGCCAACCATTTCGAGCCCATCACCGCCGTGTCGCCGCCATCCATGTGCCATGAAGCCGAAGGCTCGCTCGCTCACATTGTTTGTAGTCCCTCCTCGCGATGCCACAACACTGCCAAGAATGCGAGCATCTGGTGGAGCCACGTCTATGCACGCAGCATACGAAGAGGAGGATGAGCGTGTGCTCCAGCACGCCGGCAGGAGCTAGCATGTCATTGTCATCTCCTCCCGCGCGGAGGAGGCGCACGTGGTGGCTGTCGCGGTGGAAGCCGGTCGCGCCCGCGCCCAGCCCACAAACCGGGTGCGGATGCCAAATCTACCTTCGAGACCTTGAATGCCATGTGGATCTTGCAATCTGAAGGAGAAATTTGGGTCAGACTGTTGGGTAACGTAGCATAAATTCAAAAAAATTCCTACGTGTCACCAAGATCTATCTATGGAGAGACCAGCAATGAGGGGAAGGAGAGTGCATCTACATACCCTTATAGATCGCTAAGCGGAAGCGTTCAAGAGAACGGGGTTGATGGAGTCGTACTCGTCATGATCCAAATCACCGATGATCCTAGTGCCGAACGGACGGCACCTCCGCGTTCAACACACGTACAGCCCGGTGACGTCTCCCATGCCTTGATCCAGCAAGGAGAGAGGGAGAGGTTGAGGAAGACTCCATCCAGCAGCAGCACAACGGCGTGGTGGTGATGGAGGAGCGTGGCAATCCTGCAGGGCTTCGCCAAGCACCGTGAGATATGAGGAGAAAGAGAGGGAGGGCTGCACCAATAGGCAGAGATCAGATCGCGTGTTATGGGCAGCCCCTAGGCCTCACTATATATAGGGGAGAGGGAGGAGGGTGCGCCCCCTCTAGGGTTCCCACCCCTAGGGGGGGCGGCAGCCCTAGATGGGAAAGGGGAGGCGGCCAAGAGGGGAGGGGAGAGGGAGGCGCACCAAGATGGGCCCTAAGGCCCATACCCCTTTAGGGTTTGCCCCCTTTCCACCTCTTAGGCGCCTTGGGCCCTTGTGGGGGGGCGCACCAGCCCACCTGGGGCTGGTCCCCTCCCAAACTTAGCCCATGCAAGCCTCCGGGGTTGGTGGCCCCACTTGGTGGACCCCCAGGACCCTCCCGGTGGTCCCGGTACGTTACCGATAAATCCCGAAACTTTTCCGGTGACCAAAGCAGGACTTCCCATATATAAATCTTTACCTCCGGACCATTCCGGAACTCCTCGTGACGTCCGGGATCTCATCGGGACTCTGAACAACATTCGGTAACCACATACAAACTTCCTTTATAACCCTAGCGTCATCGAACCTTAAGTGTGTAGACCCTACGGGTTCGGGAGACATGCAGACATGACCGAAACATTCTCCGGTCAATAACCAATAGCGGGATCTGGATACCCATGTTGGCTCCCACATGCTCCACGATGATCTCATCGGATGAACCACGATGTCAAGGACTTAATCAATCCCGTATACAATTCCCTTTGTCTATCGGTACGACACTTGCCCGAGATTCAATCGTCGGTATCCCGATACCTTGTTCAATCTCATTACCGGCAAGTCTCTTTATTCATCCCGTAACACATCATCCCGTGATCAACTCCTTGATCACATTGTGCACATTATGATGATGTCCTACCGAGTGGGCCCAGAGATACCTCTCCGTCACACGGAGTGAGAAATCCCAGTCTCGATTCGTGCCAACCCAACAGACACTTTCGGAGATACCCGTAGTGTACCTTTATAGCCACCCAGTTACGTTGTGACGTTTGGCACACCCAAAGCACTCCTACAGTATCCGGGAGTTGCACAATCTCATGGTCTAAGGAAATGATACTTGACATTAGAAAAGCTTTAGCATACGAACTACACGATCTAGTGCTATGCTTAGGATTGGGTCTTGTCCATCACATCATTCTCCTAATGATGTGATCCCGTTATCAATGACATCCAATGTCCATGGTCAGGAAACCGTAACCATCTATTGATCAACGAGCTAGTCAACTAGAGGCTTACTAGGGACATGATGTTGTCTATGTATCCACACATGTATCTGAGTTTCCTATCAATACAATTCTAGCATGGATAATAAACGATTATCATGAACCAGGAAATATAATAATAACTAATTTATTATTGCCTCTAGGGCATATTTCCAACAGTCTCCCACTTGCACTAGAGTCAATAATCTAGTTCACATCGCCACGTGATTAACACTCAAGGTCACATCCCCATGTGACTAACACCCAAAGAGTTTACTAGAGTCAATAATCTAGTTCACATCGCCATGTGATTAACACTCACAGAGTTCTGGGCTTGATCATGTTGCTTGTGAGAGAGGTTTTAGTCAACAGGTCTGAACCTTTCAGATCCGTGTGTGCTTTACAAATCTCTATGTCATCTCCTAGATGTAGCTACCACGTTCTATTTGGAGCTATTCCAAATAACTATTCTACTTGGAGCTATTCTAAATTGTTGCTCCATTATACGTATCCTGTATCTCTACTCAGAGCTATCCGGATAGGTGTTAAGCTTGCATCGACGTAACCCTTTACGACGAACTCTTTTACCACCTCCATAATCGAGAAAAATTCCTTAGTCCACTAGTTACTAAGGATAACTTTGACCGCTGTCTTGTGATCCATTCTTGGATCACTCTTGTACCCCTTGACTGACTCATGGCAAGGCACACTTCAGGTGCGGTACATAGCATAGCATACCGTATAGAGCCTATGACAAAAGCATAGGGGACAACCTTCGTCCTTCCTCTTTCTTCTGCCATGGTCGAGCTATAAGTCTTAACTTCATACCTTACAACTCAGGCAAGAACTCCTTCCTTGACTGGTCCATCTTGAACACCTTCAAGATCATGTCAAGGTATGTGCTCATTTGAAAGTACCATTAAGCGTTTTGATCTATCCATATAGATCTTGATGCTCAATGTTCAAGTAGCTTAATCCAGGCTTTCCATTGAAAAATACTTTCCAAATAACCCTATATGCTTTCCAGAAATTCTACGTCATTTCTGATCAACAATATGTCAACAACATATACTCATCAGAAATTCTATAGTGCTCCCACTCACTTCTTTGGAAATACAAGTTTCTCATAAACTTTGTATACACCCAAAATCTTTGATCATCATCAAAGCATACATTCCAACTCCGAGATGCTTACTCCAGTCCTTAGAAGGGTTGCTGGAGCTTTGCATACTTTATTAGGATCTTTCAGGATTGACAAAACCTTCCGGTTGTATCACATACAACCTTTCCTCAAGAAAATCGTCGAGGAAACAATGTTTTGACATCCTATCTGCAAGATTTCATAAATAATGCAGTAATCGCTAATATAATTCCAACAGACTCTTAGCATCGCTACGAGTGAGAAAGTCTCATCGTAGTCAACTCCTTGAACTTGTCGGAAAACATCTTAACGACAAGTCGAGCTTTCTTAATGGTGACATTTACCATCATTGTTCGTCCTCCTTTTAAAATCCATCTGCACTCAACAGCCTTACGACCATCGAGCTGTTCTGCCAAAGTCTACACTTTGTTTTCATACATGGATCCTCTCTCGGATTTTATGGCCTCGAGCCATTTATTGGAATCCGGGCCCACCATCGCTTCTCCATAGCTCGTAGGTTCATTGTTGTCTAGCAACATGACTTCCAAGACAGGATTACGTACCACTCTGAAGTAGTACGCATCCTTGTCATCCCACGAGGTTTGGTAGTGACTTGATCTGAAGTTTCATGATCACTATCATAAGCTTCCACTTCAATTGGTGTAGGTGCCACAGGAACAACTTCCTGTGCCCTGCCACACACTAGTTGAAGAGACGGTTCAATAACCTCATCAAGTCTCCCACTCAATTCTTTCGAGAGAAACTTTTCCTCGAGAAAGGACCCGATTCTAGAAACAATCCATTATTGCTTTCGGATCTGAGACAGGAGGTGTACCCAACTGTTTTGGGTGTCCTATGAAGATGCATTTATCCGCTTTGGGTTCGAGCTTATCAGCCTGAAACTTTTTCACATAAGCGTCGCAGCCCCAAACTTTTAAGAAATGACAGCTTAGGTTTCTCTAAACCATAGTTCATATGGTGTCATCTCATCGGAATTACGTGGTGCCCTATTTAAAGTGAATGTGGTTGTCTTTAATGCCTAACCCATAAACTACCGTGGTAATTCGATAAGAGACATCATGGTATGCATCATATCCAATAGGGTGCAGTTATGATGTTCGGACACACCATCATCCTATGGTGTTCCAGGCTGTATCAGTTGTGAAACAATTTCCACAATGTCTTAATTCTGTGCCATACTCGTAATTCAGATATTCATCTCTATGATCATATCATAGATACTTTATCCTCTTGTCACGACGATCTTTCAACTTCACCCTGAAATTACTTGAACCTTTCAATAATTCAGACTCATGATTCATCAAGTAAATATACTCAACATCTACTCAAATCATCTGTGAAGTAAGAACATAACGATATCCACTACATGCCTCAGCACTCATTGGACTGCACACATCAAAATGTATTACTTCCAACAAGTTGCTTTCTAGTTCCATTTTACTGAAAACGAGGCTTTCAGTCATCTTGCCCATGTGGTATGATTTGCATGTCTCAAGTGATTCAAAATCAAGTGAGTCCAAACGGTCCATTTGCATGGAGTTTCTTCATGCATATACATCAATAGACATGGTTCGCATGTCTCACACTTTTCAAAAAACGAGTGAGCCCAAAGATCCATCAACATGGAGCTTCTTCATGCGTTTTATACCGATATGACTTTAAGTGGCAGTGCCACAAGTAGGTGGTACTATCATTACTATCTTATATCTTTCGGCATGAACATGTGTATCACTACGATCGAGATTCAATAAACCATTCATTTTAGGTGTAAGACCATTGAAGGTATTATTCAAATAAACAGAGTAACCATTATTCTCCTTAAATGAATAACCGTATTGCGATAGAAATAATCCAATCATGTCTATGCACAACGCAAACACCAAATAACAATTATTTAGGTTTAACACCAATCTCGATGGTAGAGGGAGCGTGCGATGCTTGATCATATCAACATTGGAAATACTTCCAACACATATCGTCAGCTCACCTTTAGCTAGTCTCCGTTTATTCCGTAGCCTTTTGTTTCGAGTTACTAACACTTAGCAACCGAACCGGTATCTAATACCCTGGTGCTACTAGGAGTATAGTAAAGTACACATCAACACAATGTATATCCAATATACTTCTATCGACCTTGCCAGCCTTCTCATCTACCAAGTATCTAGGGTAATTCTGCTCCAGTGGCTGTTCCCCTTATTACAGAAGCACTTAGTCTCGGGTTTGGGTTCAACCTTGGGTTTCTTCACTAGAGCAGCAGCTGATTTGCCGTTTCATGAAGTATCCCTTCTTGCCCTTGCCCTTCTTGAAACTAGTGGTTTCACCAACCATCAACAATTGATGCTCCTTCTTGATTTCTACTTTTGTGGTGTCAAACATCACGAATATCTCAAGGATCATCATATATGTCCCTGATATATTATAGTTCATCACAAAGCTCAAGCAGCTTGGTGGTAATGACTTCGGAGAACCATCACTATTTCATCTGGAAGATCAACTCCCACTCGATTCAAGCGATTGTTGTACTCAGACAATCTGAGCACAAGTTCAACAATTGAGCTTTTCTCCGTTAGTTTGTAGGCTAAGAAAATCGTCAGAGGTCTTATACCTCTTGACGTGGGCACGAGCCTGAAATCCCAATTTCAGCCCTCGAAACATCTCATATGTTTCACGACGTTTCAAAACTGTCTTCGGTGCCTCAATTCTAAACCGTTTAACTGAACTATCACGTAGTTATCAAAGTGTGTATGTTAGATGTTCGCAACATCCATAGACATCGTTCGAGGTTCAGCACACTGAGCGGTGCATTAAGGACATAAGCCTTCTATGAAGCAATGAGGACAAACCTCAGTTTACGGACCTAGTCCGCATAATTGCTACTATCAACTTTCAACTAAATTTTTCTCTAGGAACATATCTAAACAGTAGAACTGAAGCGCGAGCTACGACATAATTTGCGAAGACCTTTTGACTATGTTCAGGATAATTAAGTTCATCTTATGAACTCCCACTCAGATAGACATCCCTCCAGTCATCTAAGTGATTACATGATCCGAGTCAACTAGGCCGTGTCTGATCATCACGTGAGACGGACTAGTCAACATCGGTGAACATCTTCATGTTGATCGTATCTACCATACGACTCATGCTCGACCTTTCGGTCTTCTGTGTTCTGAGGCCATGTCTGTACACATGCTAGGCTCGTCAAGTCAATCTAAGTGTTTGCATGTGTAAATCTGTCTTACACCCGTTGTATGTGAACGTTTGAATCAAACACCCGATCATCACGTGGTGCATTGAAACAACGAACTGTCGCAACGGTGCACAGTTAGGGGGAACACTTTCTTGAAATTATTATGAGGGATCATCTTATTTACTACCGTCGTTCTAAGTAAACAAGATGCAAAACATGATAAACATCAAATGCAATCAAATAGTGACATGATATGGCCAATATCATATTGCTCCTTTTGATCTCCATCTTCGGGGCTCCATGATCATCGTCACTGGCATGACACCATGATCTCCATCATCATGATCTCCATCATCGTGTCTTCATGAAGTTGTCTCGTCAACTATTACTTCTACTAATACAGCTAACAGTTAGCAATAAAGTAAAGTAATTACATGACGTTTATGTTGACACGCAGGTCACAAATAAATTAAGACAACTCCTATGGCTCCTGCCGGTTGTTATACTCATCGACATGTAAGTCGTGATTCCTATTACAAGAACATGATCAATCTCATACATCACATATATCATTCATCACATCCTTTTGGCCATATCACATCACATAGCATACCCTGCAAAAACAAGTTAGACGTCCTCTGATTGTTGTTTGCATGTTTTACGTGGCTGCTATGGGTTTCTAGCAAGAACGTTTCTTACCTACGCAAAAACCACAACGTGATATGCCAATTTCTATTTACCCTTCATAAGGACCCTTTTCATCGAATCCGATCTGACTAAAGTGGGAGAGACAGACACCCGCCAGCCACCTAATGCAACTAGTGCATGTCAGTCGGTGGAACCGGTCTCACGTAAGAGTACGTGTAAGGTCTGTCTGGGCCGCTTCATCCCACGATGTCGCCGAATCAAGATAAGACTAGTAACGGCAAGCATATTGAACAAAATCAACGCCCACAACTACTTTGTGTTCTACTCGTGCATAGAAACTACGCATAGACCTAGCTCATGATGCCACTGTTGGGTAACGTAGCATAAATTCAAAAAAATTCCTACGTGTCACCAAGATCTATCTATGGAGAGACCAGCAACGAGGGGAAGGAGAGTGCATCTACATACCCTTGTAGATCTCTAAGCGGAAGCGTTCAAGAGAACGGGGTTGATGGAGTCGTACTCGTCGTGATCCAAATCACCGATGATCCTAGTGCCGAACGGATGGCACCTCCGCGTTCAACACACGTACAGCCCGGTGACGTCTCCCATGCCTTGATCCAGCAAGGAGAGAGGGAGAGGTTGAGGAAGACTCCATCCAGCAGCAGCACAATGGCGTGGTGGTGATGGAGGAGCATGGCAATCCTGCAGGGCTTCGCCAAGCACCGCGAGATATGAGGAGAAAGAGAGGGAGGGCTGCACCAATAGGCAGAGATCAGATCGCGTGTTATGGGCAGCCCCTAGGCCTCACTATATATAGGGAGAGGGAGGAGGGTGCGCCCCCTCTAGGGTTCCCACCCCTAGGGGGGGCGGCAGCCCTAGATGGGAAAGGGGAGGCGGCCAAGAGGGGAGGGGAGAGGGAGGCGCACCAAGATGGGCCCTAAGGCCCATACCCCTTTAGGGTTTGCCCCCTTTCCACCTCTTAGGCGCCTTGGGCCCTTGTGGGGGGCGCACCAGCCCACCTGGGGCTGGTCCCCTCCCACACTTAGCCCATGCAAGCCTCCGGGGTTGGTGGCCCCACTTGGTGGACCCCCAGGACCCTCCCGGTGGTCCCGGTACATTACCGATAAACCCCGAAACTTTTCCGGTGACCAAAACAGGACTTCCCATATTTAAATCTTTACCTCCGGACCATTCCGGAACTCCTCGTGACGTCCGGATCTCATCCGGGACTCCGAACAACATTCGGTAACCACATACAAACTTCCTTTATAACCCTAGCGTCATCGAACCTTAAGTGTGTAGACCCTACGGGTTCGGGAGACATGCAGACATGACCGAGACGTTCTCCAGTCAATAACCAATAGCGGGATCTGGATACCCATGTTGGCTCCCACATGCTCCACGATGATCTCATCGGATGAACCACGATGTCAAGGACTTAATCAATCCCGTATACAATTCCCTTTGTCTATCGGTACGACACTTGCCCGAGATTCGATCGTCGGTATCCCGATACCTTGTTCAATCTCATTACCGGCAAGTCTCTTTACTCGTCCCGTAACACATCATCCCGTGATCAACTCCTTGATCACATTGTGCACATTATGATGATGTCCTACCGAGTGGGCCTAGAGATACCTCTCCGTCACACGGAGTGACAAATCCCAGTCTCGATCCGTGCCAACCCAACAGACACTTTCGGAGATACCCGTAGTGTACCTTTATAGCCACCCAGTTACGTTGTGACGTTTGGCACACCCAAAGCACTCCTACGGTATCCGGGAGTTGCACAATCTCATGGTCTAAGGAAATGATACTTGACATTAGAAAAGCTTTAGCATACGAACTACACGATCTAGTGCTATGCTTAGGGTTGGGTCTTGTCCATCACATCATTCTCCTAATGATGTGATCCCGTTATCAACGACATCCAATGTCCATGGTCAGGAAACCGTAACCATCTGTTGATCAACGAGCTAGTCAACTAGAGGCTTACTAGGGACATGATGTTGTCTATGTATCCACACATGTATCTGAGTTTCCTATCAATACAATTCTAGCATGGATAATAAACGATTATCATGAACCAGGAAATATAATAATAACTAATTTATTATTGCCTCCAGGGCATATTTCCAACACAGACAACTCTTGTGAGCTGTTGGATGCAACATGGATGGCCAGAAGGGCTTCTTCAACCTTCAAAATTGATGCACCATTCATCTTCTCTCTCAGGCATCGAGCCGCCAGCCCGCCACACGCCTAACCGCCTGCCTCCGCCGCCCCGCCATCCCCTGAACTGCCTGCCACCGCCATGCTCTCCCCCCACCCCCGCCATCCGTTTAACCCCGGGCACGATCCATTTTTTCTGGCGAACTGCACTCCACACCCAACACTCATAAGATAGATCATGGGCACCCTGCCACCCTAATATAGATACTGAGGTAGCTTCTCTACCGTCTTCTTCCTTTGCTCCGTCGAACTTCTTTCACAAATCAACTGACCCAAATTATACCACTAGTATGAACGTATTAAGTACAGTAGGAACACGAAGATACGAGCAGTAGTACCAACTACAAGAAGAACAGTAGTAAGACATACTAGTACTACTGTACATACTAAAGAGTTCAAATAACGAGAAAGAACATAAACATAGTTCTACTAGGGGCTCAGCACAACACACCCCTGAAATAAAACTAAGCAACTAGTCCGCTTGACACTGCAGTAGAACCAGCACGAGCGACGGCACTGCCACCTTACTCGGAGTCCGAGTCCACATCCTCGACTTCATCCTCGTCCCTCTTCCTCTTCCTCTTCGTCGATGCTTCGTTGCTTGAACTAGACACCGGGCTCTGCTTCTTCATCCAACCCTTGTAGATATTTAAACAAAGGTAGGCATCTGTTGTTACGTACAGGATGTGATCTTCATCTATTGTCTTCGACTCCCATGCATGATGAAACTGGTGGTGAGGTTTCTTCAGTTGAGTGTACGAAGGATCAGTCATGGTTGCTGCCAGGGTCAGCATTGAAGGCTGGGAGGAGGACACCAGGCTTGCCTTCTGCAGATCGAAGGGCTAGCCTACAACGAGGCCTATCCGACCCAGGACAATCCTATCGTTCCTAAAGTCTACAGTAACGAATTTCACTCTTTCGTCCTTGAGGAAGTTCTTAAAATCCTGCCACTCAACGTCGGCATGGCATATGTGGTAGACCAAGCACACGTTATGTACGCAAACTTGGATCACATCAGGCTTCTTCTTCTCTACCTCCTTTAGAATCTTCTCGCTTTCCAGGACTGTGGTGTACTCAACATCTAGCCCAGCGACCCACTCATCCTTTGAACTTTTGAACATGCGTAGAAAGCGAGCAAGGCATGCTTCCACCGTCGTGGATCTACGGGTGTAGATGATGATGAACTCATCGCCGGTGATGGCTCTAACCTGGTACTCAGTGGCGATCATGGAGATTTGGGAGGCCATGGATTTTGGAGGCGGGTTAGGAGAAGTTGAACCGGTGTAATGTGAAAGGATGGGACGAGTGGGAGCGAACTATTGTAAGGTAGAGGATGGGGACGAGTAGGGCGTGCTAACGGTGTGGGGTTGTTGGCTTGCCCGTTTGATAAACAGCTGCATGCCCCCAAAGAGTTATCAAGTACTATGCGGGACCCACTAGATGTCATGTCTACTAGACCCATATTGTAGGCCTAACAGTATAGCTTCTGCATGTTCGCACGCCATGTCGGCACGTGGATGTAACTTCACTTAATTTCGTCAACCGTCACGCCTCCCACGACCTTCGCCTCCCTCGCGCAATCGTGCCCTTTGAAACTTCGGACGGCTATAAATGAGCAATTTGTTTTGCCTATTCCGCATGCATAATATTCCCTCTGGTCCTTTTTACTCCGCGTAAGATTTGTGTCAACTTAAAGTTTGCAAAGTATTTGACCAAATTTATACTAAAAATATCAATATCTACAATACCAAATATATATTTTATGAAACTACGTTTTATAATGAGTATAAAAATATTGATTTGACATTGTGAATGTTGATACATTTTTCTATAAGTTTGGTCAAAGTAGAGGTACATTGACTTCAGACAAACATTTTTTGAATAGAAGACAAAACTTATATGCACAATGCAGACTAGTTCCTCCGTCCAGGTTTGTGCCATGTCCTATCTAGTCATCACAACAAGGTTAGCTATTAGAGTACTCTTATCAAGATAGACGGTGGAATAGTTTTTGTAGTCTGCAAAAGTACTCAATTAATGCTCTCGTTCTTCACAAAGATGTGTTTACCAATGCATTATCGCATTGCATGCATGCATGAACACTAGTAAATGACAAAGATTTTTAAATGCACTAGCAAGATGCTCGGGCGTTGCACGGAACATCAAGATCTTGTGGGAGAAAAGGATGAACGAGGGAAGGCCTTATCTGCAAATGTGGAGAGGAGTGCGGGTAGATTGTCATAGTTTCCTTCCTATCTGTTAGATATAGATCAGACGGCCTATATTGCAGGATGGCAGGCACACCATCATCACCAACTCTGCTTTTTATAAGAGTAGAGATAAGAGTCGAGATAGAGAGTAGAGATTAGTTAATATTCTCTTTAGGCTACTCATAGTAGAAAGTATCATATACTAGTATCATGTGCACGATACTAGTGTATGATATGGGACTACCTTTATAGTGCCATGCATGACACAAAGTAGCATAGTATTTAACATGACACGGTATCTACCTATGTTACTCTAACCCCCCTCTCTTCTTTAATTCTTTGCCACATCAGCATGTTTGCTATTCCCATGTGCATGATACCAGTACCACATTACCACCACTATGGTCAGCCTTAATCATTGCATGCAATAATTTAGTGCACCTTGAAATCTGAACGCCTGCTTGACTCTCATTCTCCCTCCGGCAGTCCCACCACTCCACCCCGTGTGGAAAAAATCTGCATGCATGACTCTCCTCCGCTGCGCTCATCCAATCCATTGTGACTAGCAATATTTCCACCCCCCCCCCATAATTTACTCCAAAAAATATGCCCACATGGCTGTTACGTTAATGACGCAACATATCTTACGGGATGCTGCTTCAGTTACTTAATTGCATGTGCATTGGGTCACTAACATGTGGGCCCAACATGCATCTGGCCCACAAGTTAGTGACGCAACTGCACCTGCACTTAAGTTAGTGAAGCTCAGTCCATATCTTGCGTAGGTGTGCCATTGCTCGCTATAAATACTGCGCCTCCCATGGCATTCGGAAGAACGCTCACGTCCATCGCTATCTCCTCCACATCCCTCTCACATCGACCACCATGGCATCGCCCCTCCCAAGCCCTAGGCACCCTTCGCTACACCACGCGGACGGTCATGCGTCGCCTTCTGTAACTCACCACCACTAGTCGAGGAAGACGCGTCGGTGTTCCGCTCCTCGCCGTGACGTGTCGAGGTGGACGCATCGGTGTTCCCAGTCTCACCAGCACGCACGTCAGAGGATGCGTCGACTCCCCACTACGAGGAGAACGCCGCACCGTACGCTGAGCCCCCCGGCCTTGAGAAGCTTTGGAAAGAAATGGATGTCACCTTGTGGGAGGCTTTGCCTCTGGCAGAGCGCGCCAAGATAGAGGTGGAGAAGAAGGCCGACGAAGAGAAGCGCACCGCGAGGCATGCTGCCTAGCAGGCCTATGTCGCGTCTGAGAGAGTCAGGCAATTGGCTCTTTGGCAGAAGGCTCGTGTGAGGGCCGTGAGGGTGGAGGAGGACGCCCGTGCCAAAGCCCTGAGTGCAGTCGGGCCCAAGCGCCTCTTCTACGCTTGGCGGTACGTGGACTGGGTGCATGCTTCCAGCGAGGAGGAGTACCTGTTGGCGCCGGATCACCACATCGGTGAGATCGCGCTCGCCCGCTGGCAAGCCGGCAATCAGCACCTCGCGAGTTGCGAGGCTGAGGAAGAGGCATTGTGTCGGCGCACTGGGAAACGGCCGCGCACCAGGGCACTTGTGGCGCACCGTAAGTGCTCATGCGAGCGTCGTGGCTTTTATTAGGAATATAATTAAGTTTCGTAAGGCGATCTCATTAATTTTCGGACGCAAATGATAAATCCTGAACGTTTGGGAATTATTAGCGTCCTTAATTAAGTATATAAAAGGAAAATTTTGGAAACCTTGTGTATCTATACGCATTTTGTAAGTACGTGCATATAGCACAAACTTTACTATATACTATCGCACTACACGTCTCTCTCTATATATGCTTGCAGACTGTGCTACTACTATTACTTATGTATGTGTAAATGCACATTTTAACATTATGATGCGGTTTTTATAAAAGTAGAAAAACAACACTAGTCAAGCTTGTGAAACGATTCAATGCAAAACAAATGCAAAAATTCTCATTCGATTGTTTACTTTTAGCTTCCTTCTCTGTGGTTATTTCTCTATCGTACTTTGTACAGAGTATCTCACTGGTCGGGAAGGCATGCAAATTCCCAAACCCCTTCCTACACCCTGTATCGATTTTTTTGCCTAACAAGTTGTGCCGTGCAATTGGAATTCCAACTCGAGTACTACTACTAGGAGTACCAGGGGCCAGTTCTTTTAGGCTTCTAGATTAGTAATCCCATAACTACTACCTCCGTCCTGGTTTATTGGTTCCCATTCACTAGTAGAAAAGGGGGCAAAGGTCCAGGCCGGGTCAGCCCATTAGTCCCGGTTCAGTCACGAACCGGGACTAATGTGAGCATTGGTCCCGGTTCGTGCGGCTAAGGCATTAGTCCCGGTTCACCTGAGCCCTTTAGTCCCGGTTTGTGGCACGAACCGGGACTAAAGGGTGCGATGCCCTTTAGTCCCGGTTTGTGTCTCAAACCGGGACTAAAGATTAGACCTTTAGTCCCGGTTTTAGACACAAACCGGGTCTAAAGGCTCAAACCGGGACTAAAGGTCCCATTTTCAAACTCTACCCACCCCCCACCCCTATGGATCGCCTTTTTTGTTTCGAAAGAATCAAAAGAAAATGATAAAAACTTCAAAAAATAAAATCCTTCAAGAGGTAGTTATATTACTACATCTACTAGTTAGGAAAATTTTAAAACTTAAATTTGGACATGTTTTGCAAAAAATGTGGGGAAAACGTAAAACGGCTATAACTTTTGCATACGATATCAAAATGTTCAGAACGAAAATCCGCTTCCGATTTTGACAGCCTACGGCCTGTTTGCAAATTTTTAGAATCCTCAAATTCTAAAAGGAAAAAATGTTATGCTCAAATTTCAGTTTTTTTTGAATTTTTGTTAAATCTGGTCAAACTATGGTCAAACTACTTATTCAAGAAGTATTAGTGTTACTAAATAATTATTCAAGAATATTAGTGTTACTAAATAATTATTTCAGTTTTTTGAATTTTGGTCAACTATGGTCAAATTGTGGTCAAACTGTGGTCAAACAATGGTCAAACTACTTATTCAAGAAATATTAATGTTACTAAATAATTATTTCAGTTTTTTGAATTTTGGTCAAATCTGGTCAAACTATGGTCAAACTACTTATTCAAGAAATAGTAGTGTTACTAAATAATTATTGATTTTTAGAACAATAGATTCAAACTCAAAAAGTGAAATGTGTGACTTCATGCTCAAGCTAAATTCCTGAGGGTTAATAGGATTGACATCTTATTATTGTGAGGAAAACAACAAGTGCAGACTTGGAAACGAGGGAGAATAGAACCCGGAAGTTAAGCGTGCTCAGGCTGGAGTAGTGAGAGGATGGGTGACCGTTCGGGAAGTTAGATGATTTGGAATGATGAGGGGTGATTAGAGATTAAAGGTTAAATTGAGCAGTGATGAGGGGTGATTAGAGATTAGAGGTTAAAATAATTCAGAAATTTGAAATTCAAAAAAAATCATAAAATTTCCTTTAGTACCGGTTGGTGTTACCAACCAGGACTAAAGGTTGACCTCCAGGCAGCGGCCACGTGGAGGGACTTTAGTCCCGGTTCCAGTAAGAACCGGGACTAAAGGTTAAATTGAGCAGTGATGAGGGGTGATTAGAGATTAGAGGTTAAAATAATTCAGAAATTTGAAATTCAAAAAAAATTCAAAAAAAATCATAAAATTTCCTTTAGTACCGGTTGGTGTTACCAACCAGGACTAAAGGTTGACCTCCAGGCAGCGGCCACGTGGAGGGCCTTTAGTCCCGGTTCCAGTAAGAACCGGGACTAAAGGGGGAGGCTTTAGTACCGACCCTTTAGTCCCGGTTCCAGAACCGGGACTAAAGGCCCTTTTTCTACTAGTGATTGTAATATGTGTCAAATTTTGACCATAAATTTAACTAATGAAATGTTTATGCATGTCACCCAAAATTATATAACTTTTGTCGACATGCACTAACATTTTATCAGTTAAATCTTTGGTCAAAATTTAGCACAAATTACAATGGTGACGAATAAACCAGGACAGAGGTACTAGTAGTTTAGAAGCCCAAATAAATGATTGAGGCGCCTTATGTTACTCTCCACTGTGACTGGTCTTATGGGAAAAGCTGGGGAAGAGACGGCTTATTTTTTAAGCCGCCAAAAGAACTGGCCCTAGGAGTAGTAGCTAGGGATACTAGGAGGGAATGGTAGCTAGGGATCAAGTGTGCGAGATGAACAAGAGAAAGTAAATGCAGAGAGATGAAATCCAAAAAAGACGGAGGGGTGTGATGGTTGCTTGTCGTTTATTTTACCAGGCCACTTATTACTGGGAGTGGTGGGGTTTTGTGATATGACGGCTTTACTGTAGCGCCACGAGCGGGCTGAGACTCCCGTGCAGCGCCGTCCTCTACACTAGTACTACATCGGTTGTGGTTTATTAGTCCCCCATTGAGTTTGACTGAAGATTTAACTGACAAAATGTAAGTGCATGTCAACAAAAACTATATTGTTCGATTCGTATTTGAACATAGTTTTCAATGATATAATTTTAGGTGACATGCATGAGCATTTATCATACTATATATAATGTTAGTTAAATTTGTGGTCGTACTAATCTATAGTAAGGTGCCCGTGCATTGCATGGAATAGTGAAATGCATTGATCGGGGAGTTTTTTATTTTGACAAAGGATGTGGGGGTCAACTCATGTGTAACGGGTATCGATAGGTTTCTTCGGATATTATTTTATCTCTAGAGCTCACAAACATACGGGTGAAATAGATAAAAAGGTATCTTTTGCAAACAAAAGCGTTCAACTGTTCAACCTGCATCCAAAACTTGTGAAGAAATAACACTTATTGTGCTTTGTAAGAAATGATCTTTAAGAATTAGTTTTTGAGTATCTATTGTTATACATGTTGGCTACAGATGACATGGCACTTTCTTGTAGTCAACAGTTGGCTATACTATTGAGTATTAACCATGCTCTTATACACCTAGACGGAGGGATTAAATCAGGATGACTTGGAAGGGGGCAGAGGAGATGTAAGAAATGGTTCATCATAAGTCTTTCACCAGTACTGTAGTAAAAATTCTCAGTTAATATCATAAATGGCAAGCGAGAACTCTAATGGAGCAAAAGCATACATGGAAGATTCTAGACTAAACCATAAATGGATAAACTTTTATTCAAGCGCGATACTCTAATAGAGAAAGACCATGCATGGAAGGTTCTATACTATATAAATAAGAAGTATCCACATGCTTAGACGGCAGATTACATTGAGCGAAGACTAATGATCAACATTTAACTTGGTAATGCACATGTCCAGGTGAACCTCCTTGGAGTCCCCGTGCACCATCCTGGGAGGGAAATCATACCATGCGTCTTCCATGTCCACATCAGCGGGAACGTCGTAGCTCGGCACAGTCCGAGTCAGCGTGATGGAGTTGGTGTGGGCACACACGTACCTCTGAGGGGCAGTAATAGTGAGCATGCACCCATGCATCGGCCTCGTGTCAGTGTCAGCATCAGTGGCCTTGCCCCTGACGCACACTACAGAGACGGGGTGGCGGCCTGCGCGGGCCTCGCCGGTGCCCATGATCAAGAGGAAGACGATGTCTTCCTCCTTCGAGACTAGCAGGCGGTGGTGATCCTCCAGCGGCTCCGGCACAGTGAACGCGTAGCACGTCTCGTACTTGATGTTCACCGCCGCGGGCCAGTAGTGATCGATGGATGCGTGCGTGAGGTGATCCACAAGGCTCACCGGCGAGCCCCAAAACGGCGACGGGCACTCATAGCAGTAGACGCAGGGCTCCTTGGAGGCATCGACCAGGCCATCCATGAAACGGGAGTGGCTGTAGGGGACATTGCGCCAGTTGAATATATGAGCAAGTTACTACGATATTTAATCAATAAGCACAAAAAAATCATGACGGCTATAACAGAGATTAAACTAATCATGTGCACTAGCATATATAGTAGATGAACAAATTGAATCTAGGACACAGACTAGAAACATGAATTGTACCACGATTTCAAATAGGAAGGAGAGAAACACATACAGTGCAATGGGAGAAGCACCGTTGGCGTTGAGGTTGTCACCCATGTCATTGAGGAAGAGGTTGCCGAGGTAGGGGAAGAAGTCGTCGTCGGTGAAGTTGTCGCTGCCAGCAGTCGCGCAAGTGCGCTCCCCAAATTTCAACAGCGCCCGCCAAATGGAGCACGGGAGGTAGTGGCTGTAGGGGACATTGCGGCCGTCGAATGGAGCTTGGGAGTAGCACACGAAGCAGTAGATGGTGCTCCTCCCTAGTCTCTATCTCTACTCTTATATCTATCTCTACCACTCGTTTATTCTTATACTAATAATCTACACTCTTATAAAAACAGAGTTGGTGATGATGGTGTGCCTGCCATCCTGCAATATAGGCCGTCCAATTTATATCTGACGGATAGGAAGGAAACTATAGCAATTTTGCAAAATGGTACCCACACACCTCTCCACATTTGCAAATAAGGCCTTCCTCGTTCATCTTTTTCTCTCACAAGATAAACTACTCATACAAATGTATCTTGATGTTATGTGAACGCACGGGCATTGATATGTCTCCAACGTATCTATAATTTTCGATTGTTCCATGCTATTATATTATATGTTTTGGATGTTTAATGGGATTTAATATGCTCTTTTATATTATTTTTGGGACTAACTTATTAACCAGAGGCCCAGTGCCAGTTTTTTTTGTGCCTATTTTAGTGTTTCGTAGAAAAGGAATATCAAATGGAATCCAAACGGAACGAAACCCTCGCGAGGATCCTTCTTGGAACAAATGCAATCCAGGAGACTTGGAGTGGAAGTCAGAGACACAACGAGACGGCTACGAGGCAGGAGGGCATGCCTAGGGGGTAGGCACGCCCCCACCCTCGTGGGCCCCTCGTAGCTCCACCGACGTACTTCATTCACCTATATACACTCTTATACCCTAAAAACATCCAACGGAGCCATGAAACCACTTTTCCACCGCCGTAACCTTCTGTACCCGTGAGATCACATCTAGGGCCATTTACGGTGACCTGCCGAAGGGGGATTCGATCACGGAGGGCTTCTACATCAACACCATAGCCTCTCCGATGATGTGTGAGTAGTTTACCACAGACCTTCGGGTCCATAGTTATTAGCTAGATGGCTTCTTCTCTCTCTTTGGTTCTCAATACAAAGTTCTCCTCGATGTTCTTGGAGATCTATTCGATGTAATACTTTTTGCGGTGTGTTTACCGAGATCTGATGAATTGTGGATTTATGATCAAGTTTATCTATGAACAATATTTGGCTCTTCTCTAAATTCTTATATGCATGATTTGATATATTTGCAAGTCTCTTTGAATTATCGGTTTAGTTTGGCCTACTAGATTGATCTTTCATGCAATGGGAGAAGTGCTTAGCTTTGGGTTCAATCTTGCGGTGTCCTTTCCTAGTGACAGTAGGGGCAGCAAGGCACGTATTTTATTGTTTCATCGAGGATAAAAAGATGGGGTTTATATCATATTGCTTGAGTTTATCCCTCTACATCATGTCATCTTGCCTAAAGCATTACTCTGTTCTTATGAACTTAATACTCTAGATGCATGTTGGATAGCGGTTGATGTGTGGAGTAATAGTAGTAGATGCAGAATCGTTTCGGTCTACTTAACACGGACGTGATGCCTATATTTCATAATCATTGCCTAGATATTCTCATAACTATGCGCTCTTCTATCAATTGCTCGGCAATAATTTGTTCACCCATCGTAATACTTGCTATCATGAGAGAAGCCAATAGTGAAACTTATGGCCCCCAGGTCTCTTCCTTATTATATTGCGTCTCTTTTTATTATCGCGTCTCATTTACTATTTTGCAATCTTTACTTTCCAATCTATACAACAAAAATACCAAAAATATTTATCTTATTATCTTTATCAGAAATCACTTCCGTAAGTGACTGTGAAGGGATTGACAAGCCCTTTATCGCGTTGGTTGTGAGGTTCTTGATTGTTTGTGCAGGTACTAGGTGACTTGCGTGTCATCTCCTACTAGATTGATACCTTGGTTCTCAAAACTAAGGGAAATACTTACGCTACTTTGCTGCAACACCCTTTCCTCTTCAAGGGAAAACCAACGCATGCTCGAGAGGTAGGAAGAAGGATTTCTGGCACCGTTGCCGAGGAAATCTATGCTCAAGTCAAGACATACCAAGTACCCATCATAAACTCTTCTCCCTCGCATTACATTATTTGCCATTTGCCTCTCGTTTTTCTCTCCCCCACTTCACGTTTGCCGTTTTATTCACCCTTTTTTCTGTTTGCCTCTTTTCGCTCGCTTCTTGTGTGATTGTGTGTTGGATTGATTGTTTGTCATGATGGCTCAAGATATACTAAATTATGTGACTTTTCCAATACCAACAACAATGATTTTATTAGCACTCTAGTTGCTCCTATTACTGATGCTGAATCTTGTGAAATTAATGCTGCTTTGTTGAATCTTGTCATGAAAGATCAATTTTCTAGCCTTCCTAGTGAAGATGCCGCTACCCATCTAAACAACTTTGTTGATTTGTGCGATATGCAAAAGAAGAAAGATGTGGATAATGAGATTGTTAAATTGAAGCTATTTCCGTTTTCTCTTAGAGATCGTGCTAAAACTTGGTTCTCTTCTTTGCCTAAAAATAGTATTGATTCATGGAATAAGTGTAAAGATGATTTTATCTCTAAGTATTTTCCTCCCGCTAAGATCATCTCTCTTAGAAACGATATTATGAATTTTAAGCAACTTGATCATGAGCATGTTGCACAAGCTTGGGAGAGGCTGAAATTAATGATTCATAATGCCCTACACATGGTTTGAATTTATGGATGATTCTACAAAAAAATGTCGGATTCAATTTTGCTTCTAGAAATCTTTTAGATTCGGCCTCGGGAGGTACTTCTATGGAAATAACTTTAGGATAAGCTACTAAACTCCTAGATAATATTATGGTTAATTATTCTCAGTGGCACACCGAAAGATCCACTAGTAAAAAAAGTTCATGCTATTGAAGAGATTAATGTTTTGAGTGGAAAGATGGATGAACTTATGAAATTGTTTGCTAATAAGAGTGTGTCTTCTGATCCTAATGATATGCCTTTGTCCACTTTGATTGAGAATAATAATGAATCTATGAATGTGAATTTTGTTGGTAGGACCAATTTTGGTAACAACGCGTACAGAGGAAATTTTAATTCTATACCGTTTCCTAATAATTCCTCTAATAATTTGAGACTAGTGTTAAAGAATTTATGAATTCGCAAAAGAATTTCAATGCTTTGATTGAAGAAAAATTGCTTAAGATTTATGAGTTGGCTAGGAACGTGGATAGGATTTCTCTTGATGTTGATTCTTTGAAACTTAGATCTATTCCACCTAAGCATGATATCAATGAATCTCTCAAGGCCATGAGAATTTCCATTGATGAATGCAAAGAAAGAACCGCTAGGATGCGTGCTAAAAAAGATTGCTTTGTAAAAGCGTGTTCTTCTAGTTTTCATGATAATAATGATGAATATCTAAAAGTGATTGATGTGTCTCCTATTAAATCTTTGTCTTCCAATATGAATCTTGATAAAGATGGGACTGGAGATGAGTCAAATTTAGTTAAAAGACGTCCCAATGATTCAGTGTTTTTAGATCTTGATGCTAAAATTAATAAAAGTGGGATTGAAGAGGTCAAAACTTTACATAGCAATGAACCCACTATTTTGGATTTCAAGGAATTTAATTATAATAATTGCTCTTTGATAGATTGTATTTCCTTGTTGCAATCCATGTTAAATTATCCTCATGCTTATGATCAAAATAAGGCTTTTACTAAACATATCATTGATGCTTTAATGCAATCTTATGAAGAAAAGCTACTAGAAGTTTCTATCCCTAGAAAACTTTATGATGAGTGGGAACCTACTATTAAAATTAAGATCAAAGATCATGAATGCTAAGCTTTATGTGATGTGGGTGCTAGTGTTTCCACGATTCCAAAAACTTTGTGTGATGTGTTAGGTTTCCGTGAATTTGATGATTGTTCCTTAAATTTGCACCTTGCGGATTCCACCATTAAGAAACCTATGGGAAGGATTAATGATGTTATTATTGTTGCAAATAGGAATCATGTGCCCGTATATTTCATTGTTCTTGATATAGATTGCAATCCTACATGTCCTATTATTCTTGGTAGACCTTTCCTTAGAACGATTGGTGCAATTATTAACATGAAAGAAGGAAATATTAGATTCCAATTTCCGTTAAGGAAAGGTGTGGAACACTTTCCTAGAAAGAAAATTAAATTACCTTATGAATCTATTATGAGAGCCACTTATGGATTGCATACCAAAGATGACAATACTTAGATCTATTCTTGCTTTTATGCCTAGCTAGGGGCGTTAAACGATAGCGCTTGTTGGGAGGCAACAGAATTTTATTTTTATTCCTGTTTAGTAATAAATAAATAAACCATCTATCTTCTGTTATGATTGTGTTTTTTATGTTTTAATTAGTGTTTGTGCCAAGTAAAGCCTTTAGGATCTTCTTGGGTGATTGTTATTTGATCTTGCTGATAAAAACAGAAAGTATGCACTCACGAAAATAATTTTCATTTTCTACCAGAGAGCAATAAAATACCTATTCCAACTGCAGTAAATCAATATACAAATTATTTACATCGTCCTAATTTTTCATAATTTTTGGAGTTACAGAAGTATTCGAAACCTCCAGATTGCTACAAACTATCTTGTTTTTGACAGACT
>NC_041380.1:304579560-304607057 GCF_002162155.2 Triticum dicoccoides | reverse complement strand
GGGGGGTATGAACCATATAGAAGTTGGAATAGAGTAGGTTTAACACTAATATAAATAAAGAATGAGTTCATTACAGTACATTAAAGTGGTGGTTTGTTTTCTTGTACTAACGGAGCTCGTGAGATTTTCTGTTAAGTTTTGTGTTGTGAAGTTTTCAAGTTTTTGGGTAAAGATTTGATGGATTTTGGAACAAGGAGTGGCAAGAGCCTAAGGTTGGGGATTACCAAGGCACCCCAAGGTAAAATTAAAGGACAACCAAAAGCCTAAGCTTGGGGATGCCCCGGAAGGCATCCCCTCTTTCGTCTTCGTCTATCGGTAACTTTACTTGAGGCAATATTTTTACTGACCACATGTTATGTGTTTTGCTTGGAGTGTCTTGTATGATTTGAGTCTTTGCTTTTTAGTTTACCATAATCATCCTTGTTGTACACACCTTTTGGGAGAGACACACATGAATCAGAATTTATTAGAATACTCTATGTGCTTCACTTATATCTTTTGAGCTAGATGATTTTGCTCTAGTGCTTCACTTATATCTTTTTAGAGCACGGTGGTGGTTTTATTTTATAGAAATTATTGATCTCTCATGCTTCACTTATATTATTTTGAGAGTCTTTTAGAACAGCATGGTAATTTGCTTTGGCTATAAAATTAGTCCTAATATGATAGGCATCCAAGATGGGTATAATAAAAACTTTCATATATACTACATTGAATACTATGAGAAGTTTTGATACTTGATGATTGTTTTGAGATATGAAGATGGTGATATTAGAGTCATGCTAGTTGAGTATTTGTGAATTTGATCAATACTTGTGTTGAGGTTTGCAAGTCCCGTAGCATGCACGTATGGTAACCTTGTGTAACAAATTTGAAGCATGAGGCGTTTCTTTGATTGTCCTCCTTATGAGTGGCGGTCGGGGACGAGCGATGGTATTTTCCTACCAATCTATCCCCCTAGGAGCATGCGCGTAGTGCTTGGTTTTGATGACTTGTAGATTTTTGCAATAAGTATGTAAGTTCTTTATGACTAATGTTGAGTCCATGGATTATATGCACTCTCACCCTTCCATCATTGCTAGCCTCTTAGATACCGTGCATTGCCCTTTCTCACCTCAAGAGTTGGAGCAAATTTCGCCGGTGCATCCAAACCCCATGATATGATACGCTCTATCACACATAAGCCTCCTTATATATTCCTCAAAACAGCCACCACACCTACCTATTATGGCATTTCCATAGCCATTCCGAGATATATTGCCATGCAACTTTCCACCGTTCCGTTTATTATGACACGCTTCATCATTGTCATATTGCCTTGCATGATCATGTAGTTGACATCGTATTTGTGGCAAAGCCAGCGCTCATAACTTTTTTAGAGCATTGTCCCGTGTGAGGAAATAAAAAAAGAGGAGAAAGGCCAAAAAAAGAGAAGGCCAAAAAATGAGAAAAAAGAGAGAAGGGGCAATGTTACTATCCTTTTTCCATACTTGTGCTTCAAAGTAGCACCACGATCTTCATGATAGAGAGTCTCTTATTTTGTCACTTCCATATACTAGTGGGAATTTTCCTTATAGAACTTGGCTTGTATATTCCAACGATGGGCTTCCTCAAAATGTCCTAGGTCTTCGTGAGAAAGAAACTTGGATGCACACCCACTTAGTTTCTTTTGTTGAGATTTCATACATTTATAGCTCTAGTGCATCTGTTGCATGGCAATCCCTACTCGCATTGACATCAATTGATGGACATCTCCGTAGCCCGTTGATTAGCCGCGTCGATGTGAGACTTTCTCCTTTTTTGTCTTCTCCACACAACCTCCATCATCATATTCTGTTCCACCTATAGTGCTATGTCCATGGCTCGCGCTCATGTATTGCGTGAAAGTTGAAAAAGTTTGAGAATACTAAAGTATGAAACAATTGCCTGTCTTGTCATCGGGGTTGTTCAATGATGGGAGCATTTTGTGTGACAAAAATGAAGCATGGCCAAACTAAATGATTTTGTAGGGATGAGCTTTCTTTGGCTATGTTATTTTGAGAAGACATAATTGCTTGGTTAGTATGCTTGAAGTATTATTATTTTTATGTCAATATTAAACTTTTGTCTTGAATCTTTTGGATCTGAATATTTATGCCACAAAAAATAAAATTACATTCAAAATTATGTTAGGAAGCATTCCACATCAAAAAATCTATTTTTCTCATTTACCTACTCGAGGACGAGCAGGAATTAAGCTTGGGGATGCTGATACGTCTCCAACGTATCTATAATTTGTTATTGTTATATGCTATTATATTATCTGTTTTGGATGTTTAATGGGATTTAATATGCTCTTTTATATTATTTTTGGGACAACCTATTAACCGGAGGCCTAGTGCCAGTTTCTGTTTGTTTTGCCTATTTCAGTGTTTCACAGAAAAGGAATATCAAATGGAATCCAAACGGAACGAAACCTTCACGAGGATCTTTCTTAGAACAAACACAATCCAGGAGACTTGGAGTGGAAGTCGGAGACGCAACGAGGCGGCCACGAGGCAGGAGGGCGCGCCCCCACCCTCGTGGGCCCCTCGTAGCTCCATCGACGTACTTCTTTCGCCTATATATACTCTTATACCCTCAAAACATCCCGGGGAGCCACGAAACCACTTTTCTACCGCCGCAACCTTCTGTACCCGTGAGATCCCATCTGGGGCCTTTTCTGGCGATCTGCCGGAGGGGGATTCGATCATGGAGGGCTTCTACATCAACACCATAGCCTCTCCGATGATGTGTGAGTAGTTTACCACAGACCTTCGGGTCCATAGTTATTAGCTAGATGGCTTCTTCTCTCTCTTTGGTTCTCAATACAAAGTTCTCCTCGATGTTCTTGGAGATCTGTTCGATGTAATACTGTTTGCAGTGTGTTTGCCGAGATCCGTTGAATTGTGGATGTATGATCAAGTTTATCTATGAACAATATTTGGTTCTTCTCTGAATTCTTATATGCATGATTTGATATCTTTGCAAGTCTCTTCGGATTGTCGGTTTAGTTTGGCGTACTAGATTGATCTTTCTTGCAATGGGAGAAGTGCTTAGCTTTGGGTTCAATCTTGAGGTGTCCTTTCCCAGTGACGGTAGGGGCAGCAAGGCACGTATTGTATTGTTGCCATTGAGGATAAAAAGATGGGGTTTATATCATATTGCTTGAGTTTATCCCTCTACATCATGTCATCTTGCCTAAAGCATTACTCTGTTCTTATGAACTTAATACTATAGATGCATGTTGGATAGCGGTTGATGTGTGGAGTAATAGTAGTAGATGCAAAATCGTTTCGGTCTACTTAACACGAACATGGTGCCTATATTTCATAATCATTGCCTAGATATTCTCATAACTATGCGCTCTTCTATCAATTGCTCGGCAGTAATTTGTTAACCCACCGTAATACTTGCTATCATGAGAGAAGCCACTAGTGAAACCTATGGCCCCGGGTCTCTTCCTTATTATATTGCATCTCTTTTTATTATCGCATCTCATTTACTATTTTGCAATCTTTACTTTCCAATCTATACAACAAAAATACCAAAAATATTTATCTTATTTTCTTTATCAGATCTCACTTTCGTAAGTGACCGTGAAGGGATTGACAACCCCTTTATCCCGTTGGCTGCGAGGTTCTTGATTTTTCGTGTAGGTACTAGGTGACTTGTGTGTTATCTCCTACTGGATTGATACCTTGGTTCTCAAATATAGAGGGAAATACTTACGCTACTTTGTTGCATCACCCTTTCCTCTTCAAGGGAAAACCAACGCATGCTCAAGAGGTCGTAGGCATCTTGCTAGTAAAATAATAAAAACCGAGTTGGTGATGATGGTGTGCCTGCCATCTTGTAATATAGACCGTCTGGTCTATATCTGACAGATAGAAAGCGAACTATGACAATTTTACAAAAGATACACGCACCTCTCTCCACATTTATAGATAAGGCCTTGCCTCGTTCATCATTATCTCCCACAACCTCATTGCTGAGCAATTAAAAAAGGAAGTCTCTAGAACAATCTGGCACGGTGGCCACTGCCGGCGTCGTCCATCCCCATGCCTCCGCCCAGTTCGACCAACAGTCCCCACCACGCCCCACTCCTCCTCACCTTATCTCTCATATTTCTCGAGATATCATTTTTTTGATGAAATTCTCGAGATACCATTTTTCTGATAAAATTCTCGAGATATCGTTAGTTTTTACACATAGGATTACTCCTGCATGGGTCAATCACAATAGGTGTTTTGTAAAAAAATGCATCTTGATGTTCCATGCAATGCACGGGCATCTTGCTAGTTTTTTTGCATATAATTCCAAACACCATGTAGACACGGTCTTTGACCATTTTACAACTATGTTAGTATCATTGTTAGTGGTCAGCCAATGCAAGTTATAGCCCCGGGTGTTTTAGCCTTTTTTTAGTAATGATATCTGGCGATTGTTCGCCACGAGCTCAATCCTGGTGAATCCCACGTAAACGTCAGATTTCCATCCAACGGTGGCCTGTTTTTAAGCCATAGTATTTGACAAAACTGCCACCCTTACACGCGTACTGCAACTGCGTCGCAGACGTTTGCAACTGCCATGTCTCCCAACGAACGTTTGCTGGGGATTGGAGTTAGCACCGATGGCAGTTCATAGTCATTCCATGCTCGGGCATTGAAGTTTGTAACTATTTTAGATTAGAATATACTACTACTCCGGTGCTAGTAGTAGAGCAGAGTCCTACTCCACTACTCTATATGCAAACTAGGGCATAGTAGTAGGTACTGTAGGGAGTACTAGTACTGTGATCGCTCAAGCAAGTTGTCTGGCATCGATATGACCCTACGCTGCCGGTATGTGTCTCCTAAGTCAAGTGGCGTGTTGTAGTCATCATCACCTGTCCACTTCCCGCAGCACATATTCGCTTCTCCATCTTTGTCCACACATAATCGTCCAATCT
This sequence comes from Triticum dicoccoides, assembly GCF_002162155.2. Lineage (NCBI taxonomy): Eukaryota > Viridiplantae > Streptophyta > Magnoliopsida > Poales > Poaceae > Triticum > Triticum dicoccoides. Next base: position 304,602,088 of record NC_041380.1, on the reverse strand, counting down.
TTCATCCGCGATAAGGCACCTCCCCCCTCTTCTGAAACCCAAGCACTAACAATGGCAGAACGAAGTAGCGTCCGCTGAAAGAGTGGCTGGAATTTGCTCTAGACATAGGTAATCAAGCTCATTGTTTCGCGTGTGGACAATCTCAGTACCATGCTGCTCGCCGTGTGCTCGTCGGGGTTGTACCGTTTACTCAAAGCCCTCAGGTCGGAGCTTTTTAAGCTAGCTCCTTGCTTGCTGATGCCGCCTGATATTCAGAAACGGTGTGTCACGCAACATAACAATCATAGGGTGGTGAGCATCGACCCCCTTGACTGTGATACGATCCTCGTCACCTCAACTACATTAACGGTATGTACTGGATCGGCATGAACACGTCTTGCATGGTGCTCGTCGACGGTCGTGGCATCTGGATGCTCGTGGAGGTCTACTCCTGGCAATTGATCCCCCTTCCTTCAATTAACACTGCACTGCTTTGGCACCGCGGCCCAGAATACTCGGAATATTACAGTAGCCAACATGATACCAAGTTTGATTTGCTCAAAGTTGTAACCTGCCAAGTGCCCACAAGATCTGTGAATTATAAAGACTTTAGGCTAATGGCGTTCTTCAACCGCGGTCTCGCCTATCTAACACGTCACTACGATAAGTGGATAAATCTGCACGTCCATCGCAGGATCATACATCCTCCATGGTTCTCTGCTACCATTGAACACAAGGGCTTCATTTACGTTGTCGACTCCTTCTATGACTGGACGTATTGCTGGCCTACTCCAGTTGTCGCTACAAATGGCTGTTACAGCAGTATGTTACTTTCCTATGATATCATGATGACTTGCTTATATTACTGTCAACTTTTACTCAAAAAATATTCATGCTCATAACATGATGTTCTTAAGATTGACTACGGTAAGAGCCCTTTTTTATTTGACTCCAACTTGATATGATGTTGTAGGCCGCCTGGTGTCCCTACCCTTCCTAATCCTAGAACCTTCCAAAGAAAAGCGGCATGGCAGTTGCAGGTGGTTCCTATTTTGATCAGATGACGGCGAACGATTGATGATTGTTCGCACGTACCGGACGTGTTGTTTCATGGAATACAATCATAGTCACTGCAAGGTCTTTGAGCAGGATCCCAACTTCTCTGGGCCTTCGGGAATTTTTGACTGGAGGCTGGTAAGTAGCGTTGGTACACGCTCTCTGTTTCTTGGACTGAAATATCCGATTAACCAGGAGATAATCGACGGCAAGGTTCATGATGGCAGTGTGGTTTCATTCATCGGGCAAAACTGTGTGTACACAGCATACCATGCGTCTCTACATGCACCATATCCTGATATGTGCCCCCACGCTCTGCAGCCCAAAGTAGGAGAGAGGGTCGCAAGTATCAGACTTCGACCTGCTGGCTGGAGTTTCCCCTGTCAGGCACCCATCTGGTTCAAGCCATCATCCGATCTCCACAACTTAATAAATAGTAACGTCTAACTTAGCCAGTTAGTTAGATGTGTACACATGGTGTAGTAGGATCTTTATTTAGTTTGATGCATACACTTGTTCTTTTTGGTAGCCCTTTTGTAATGATGGCTGATGTTTGGTTTGGAAGAGAGAGCCGATACGTCTCCAACGTATCTATAATTTTTGATTGTTCCATGCTATTATATTATCTGTTTTGGATGTTTATGGGCTTTATTATGCACTTTTATATTATTTTTGGGACTAACTATTAACCCAGAGCCTAGTGCAAGTTTCATTTTTTTCCTTGTTTCAGTGTTTCGCAGAAAAGGAATATCAAACGGAGTCCAAACGGAATGAAACCTTCTGGAGCATGATTTTTGGAACGAACGTGATCCAGGAGAATTGGAGTTGAAGTCAAGGAAGCTTCGACGTGGCCACGAGGCAGGGAGGTGCCCTTGCCCCCTGGGCACGCCCCCACCCTCATGGGCTCCTCGTGGCTCCCCTGACCGACTTCTTTCGCCTATATATATCCATATACCCTAAAAACATCGTAGAACGGAATATTTCAGGAGTTCCGCTGCCAGAAGCCTCCGTAGCCACCGAAAACCAATCTAAACCCGTTCTGGCACCCTGCCGGAGGGGGAATCCCTCTCCGGTGGCCATCTTCATCATGTCGGTGCTCTCCATGACGAGGAGGGAGTGGTTTTCCCTCGGGGCTAAGGGTATGTACCAGTAGCTATGGTTTGATCTCTCTCTCTCTCTCTCTCTCTCTCTCTCTCTCTCATGTTCTCGAGTCGGCACGATCTTGATGTATCGCGAGCTTTGCTATTATAGTTGGATCTTATGATGTTTCTCCCCCTCTACTCTCTTGTGATGAATTGAGTTTTCCCTTTGAAGTTGTCTTATCGGATTGAGTCTTTAAGGATTTGAGAACACTTGATGTATGTCTTGCAAATGCTTATCTGTGGTGACAATGTGATATCATGTGATCCACTTGATGTATGTTTTGGTGATCAACTTACGAGTTCCGTGACCTCGTGAACTTATGCATAGGGGTTGGCACACGTTTTCGTCTTGACTCTCCGGTAGAAACTTTGGGGCACTCTTTGAAGTTCTTTGTGTTGGTTGAATAGATGAATCTGAGATTGTGTGATGCATATCGTATAATCATACCCACGGATACTTGAGGTGACATTGGAGTATCTAGGTGACATTAGGGTTTTGGTTGATTTGTGTCTTAAGGTGTTATTCTAGTACGAACTCTATGATAGATCGAACGGAAAGAATAGCTTCATGTTATTTTACTACGGACTCTTGAATAGATTGATCAGAAAGGATAACTTTAAGGTGGTTTCGTACCCTACCATAATCTCTTCGTTTGTTCTCTGCTATTAGTAACTTTGGAGTGACTCTTTGTTGCATGTTGAGGGATAGTTATATGATCCAATTATGTTATTATTATTGAGAGGACTTGCACCAGCGAAAGTATGAACCCTAGGCCTTGTTTCCTAGCATTGCAATACCGTTTGTGCTCACTTTTACCACTTGCTACCTTGCTGTTTTTATATTTTCTGATTACAAATACCCATATCTATTATCCATATTGCACTTGTATCACCATCTCTTCGCCGAACTAGTGCACCTATACAATTTACCATTGTATTGGGTGTGTTGGGGACATAAGAGACTCTTTGTTATTTGGTTGCAGGGTTGTTTGAGAGAGACCATCTTCATCCTACGCCTCCCATGGATTGATAAACCTTAGGTCATCCACTTGAGGGAAATTTGCTACTGTCCTACAAACCTCTGCACTTGGAGGACCAACAACGTCTACAAGAAGAAGGTTGTGTAGTAGACGTCAAGCTCTTTTCTGGCGCCGTTGCCGGGGAGGTTAGCGCTTGAAGGTATATCTTGAGATCTTGCAATTGAATCTTTTAGTTTCTTGTTTTATCACTAGTTTAGTCTATAAAATAAAACTACAAAAAAATGGAATTGAGTTTGTCTCATACGCTTCATCTTTTTAATATCTTTCGTGAGAATGATGGAAAGGAAAATTGTGCTCAAGTGCTAGGAGAAGAAATCTATAAAATGTTTGGCACTAGATCTTTGAATGATGAGCATGATTGCAATGTTTTTAGTGTGAACTCTTTGAATAGCCATAGTACTAATGATGATTGCACTAGTCATGATGGAAATGTCTCTTATAAGCATGTCGATTTTTGTGGAGTGCATAGAGCTTGCAAGTACACACCAATTAGGGAAAATAGATTTTGCAAGAGGCATAAGTATTTGGAAACTAAATGGTTGCAAGAAAGGCTAGATGTTTGTGCTGAAAATTTAAACATTCTTAGCATTACTTGTGAACTTTGCAATGAACGTGGTCATTTCAATAACCAATGCAAATTGATTCATGATCGTATCATGTCCAAGATTTGTGATGACTTGATTTCCCTTGCACATCATAATGAACTTAGTTTGTTTTTGGGTTATGAAGAAATGAAACGTATAACTAAGGATCTTCCAGGAATTGTCCTTGATAAAGTTCTTGATTTTGATCTAGAGGAAATTTATATGTATTGTGCGGTGAATTACATTAAAAATCCTTATATTGCCAATTACAAAAAGAAAAGAAAACAAATAGAAGATGAAGAGAATACTAACGAAAGGGAAGAGACTTCCCAATATTATCCTATTATTTCTTATGATGAATCAGGTAACGAGGAGGAGCCTTCTATTCAACCAATCTGATTAATAAGGAGCTCCAAAAAGAGGATTGAACCCACACATGATGTGAAGAAGAAAAAGAAAAGATGAAGAAGCAAAGGTAGAAAGGTATCTCTCCCAAATGATGTTGCTCCTATTACTCATTGTGATGATGATAATTGCTATACTATTGGTGCTATCCATACTATTAATGATGAGAGTGATTATGCTTATGATATGAAAAGGCCCAAGCTTGGGGATGCTATGATTGATGAAGATGATGTTTTTGAGAATATATTTGCTGAAATTAATGTTTGTCCCACGCTTGGGGATGCTACGTTTAATGAGGATGATATTTTTAGTCTCCCAAGTTTTGATATGCAAATTTATAATGATGATAGCATGCCTCCTACTTATGATGATTATATTGATTAAAGTGGGTTTGGAAGAGTGTCAACTTTAGGAAGTAATGATCCCAATATTTTGGAGGATGTTGAATCATTTTGTGATAATTATGAAAGTGGATTTGGAGAGGTCATGGCTTTATTTAGTAATGATTCCACTATCTTGGAAGAGGTTTCAATTGATTATGATGAGAACAAAGTTGCTACTTATGATGATTATTGTGATGACACTTATGCTATAAAAAGTAGTGATGATTGTATTTATAAAACTTGTCATGATTATGATTACCCTTTTTCTAAACATTACTCTTTTAATGTGGAAACAATTTATAGTATTCGAGTTTCTTATGATACTCCCACTATTCCGATTGAGAAGAATTTTGCTTATGTAGAGAGTAGTAAATTTTCTATGCTTGTAGATCATGAAAAGAATGCTTTAGGTGTTGGTTATATTTTTGAATTCATTCATGATGCTACTGAAAATTATTATGAGGGAGGAATATATGCTTGTAGGAATTGCAATAATATCAAGTTTCCTCTCTATGTGCTTAAAGTTTTGAAGTTATCCTTGTTTTGCCTTCCTATGCTAGTTGATTATTGTTCTTATAAGTTGTTTGCTCACAAAATCCCTATGCATAGGAAGTGGGTTAGACTTAAATTTGCTAGTCATATTCTTCATGATGCTATCTTTATGTTTCAATACTTATTTTTTATGTGAGCATCATTGAAATCATCATGCCAAGCTAGGGGCATTAAACGATAGCGCTTTTTGGGAGGCAACCCAATTTTATTTTAGCTCCTTGCTTTTTGTTCCTGTTTAGTAATAAATTAATCATATATCCTATGTTATTATTGTGTTTTTTATGTTTTAATTAGTGTTTGTGCCAAGTAAAGCCTTTAGGATCTTCTTGGGTGATTGTTATTTGATCTTGTTGTAAAAAACAGAAAGTATGCGCTCACGAGAATAATTTTCATTTTTTACCAGAGAGAGGTAAAATACCAATTCCACTTGAAGTAGATTAATAAACAAATTTCCTAGGACTTCCTAATTTCTCAGGATTTTTGGAGTTACATAAGTATTCGAAACCTACAGATTACTACATATTGTTCTGTTTTTGACAGAATCTATTCCCTATGTGTTGTTTGCTTATTTTGATGAATCTATGAGTAGTATCGGAGGGTATGAACCATAGAGAAGTTCGAATACAGTAGATATTACACCAATATGAATTTAGAATGAGTTCACAATAGTACTTAAGTGATGATTTATTTTCTTATACTAACAGAGCTTACGAGTTTTCTGTTAAGTTTTGTGTTGTGAAGTTTTGAAGTTTTGGGTGAAGATTCGATGGACTAAGGAATAAGGAGTGGCAAAAGCCTAATCTTGGGGATGCCCAAGGCACCACAAGGTAAAATCCAAGGACACCAAAAAGCCTAAGCTTGGGGATGCCCCGGAAGGCATCCCCTCTTTCGTCTTCGTTCATCGGTAACTTTACTTGGAGCTATATTTTTATTCACCACCTGATATGTGTTTTGCTTGGAGCGTCATTTTATTTTCTTTTGTTTTGCTTGCTGTTTTAATAAAATACCAAGATCTGAAAATTCTTAAATGTTAGAGAGTCTTCATATAGTTGCATAATTATTCGACTACTCATTGATCTTCACTTATATCTTTCGGAGTAGTTTGTTGTTGCTCTAGTGCTTCACTTACATCTTTTTAGAGCACGGTGGTGGTTTTATTTTATAGGAATAGATGAACTCTCATGCGTCACTTATATTATTTTGAGATTCCTAAACAGCATGGTAGTTTGCTTTGGTTATGAATTTAGTCCTAATATGATGGGCATCCAAGAGGGATATAATAAAAACTTTCATATAAAGTGCATTGAATACTATGAGAAGTTTGATACTTGATGATTGTTTTGAGATATGAGGATGGTAATATTAGAGTCATGATAGTGAGTAGATGTGAATTTGAGAAATACTTGTGTTAAAGTTTGTGGTTCCCGTAGCATGCACGTATGGTGAACCATTATGTGATGAAGTCGGAGCATGATTTATTTATTGATTGTCTTCCTTATGAGTGGCGGTCGGGGATGAGCGATGGTCTTTTCCTACCAATCTATCCCCCTAGGAGCATGTGCGTAGTACTTTGTTTCGATAACTAATAGATTTTTGCAATAAGTATGTGAGTTCTTTATGACTAATGTTGAGTCCATGGATTATACACACTCTCACCCTTCCACCATTGCTAGCCTCTCTAGTACCGCACAACTTTCGTCGGTACCATAAACTCACCATATACCTTCCTCAAAACAGCCACCATACCTACCTATTATGGCATTTCCATAGCCATTCTGAGATATATTGCCATGCAACTTTCCACCGTTCCGTTAATATGACACGCTTCATCATTGTCATATTGCTTTGCATGATCATGTAGTTGACATTGTATTTGTGGCAAAGCCACCGTTCATAATTCTTTCATACATGTCACTCATGAGTCATTGCACATCCCGGTACACCGCCGGAGGCATTCATATAGAGCCATATCTTGTTCTAAGTATTGAGTTGTAATTCTTGAGTTGTAAGTAATTAAAAGTGTGATGATCATCATTATTAGAGCATTGTCCCAGTGAGGAAAGGATGATGGAGACTATGATTCCCCCACAAGTCAGAATGAGACTCCGGACGAAAAAAAAGAGAGGAAAAAGAGGCCAAAAAAAGAAGGCCCAAAAAAATGAGAGAAAAAGAGAGAAGGGGCAATGCTACTATCCTTTTACCGCACTTGTGCTTCAAAGTAGCACCATGATCTTCATGATAGAGAGTCTCCTATGTTTTCCCTTTCACATGCTAGTGGGAATTTTACGTTATAGAACTTGGCTTGTATATTCCAATGATGGGCTTCCTCAAAATGCCCTAGGTCTTCGTGAGCAAGTGAGTTGGATGCACACCCACTTAGTTTCTTTTGTTGAGCTTTCATACACTTATAGCTTTAGTGCATCTGTTGCATGGCAATCCTTACTCACTCACATTGATATATATTGATGGGCATCTCCATAGCCCGTTGATACGCCTAGTTGATGTGAGACTATCTTCTCCTTTTTGTCTTCTCCACAACCACCATTCTATTCCACCTATAGTGCTATGTCCATGGCTCACGCTCATGTATTACGTGAAGATTGAAAAAGTTTGAGAACATCAAAAGTATGAAACAATTGATTGGCTTGTCATCGGGGTTGTGCATGATTTAAATACTTTGTGTGGTAAGATAAAGCATAGCCAGTCTATATGATTTTGTAGGGATAGCTTTCTTTGGCCATGTTATTTTGAGAAGACATGATTACTTTGTTAGTATGCTTGAAGTATTATTATTTCAATATTAAACTTTTGTCTTGAATCTTATGGATCTGAATATTCTTGCCACAATAAAGAGAATTACATGGATAAATATGTTAGGTAGCATTCCACATCAAAAATTCTGTTTTTATCATTTACCTACTCGAGGACGAGTAGGAATTAAGCTTGGGGATGCTGAAATGTCTCCAATGTATCTATAATTTTTTATTGTTCCATGCTATTTTATTATCTATTTTGAATGTTTGTGGGCTTTATTATGCACTTTTATATTATTTTTGGGACTAACATATTAACCCAGAGCCCAGTGCCAGTGCCAGTTTTTGTTTTTTCCCTTGTTTCAGTGTTTCGCAGAAAAGGAATATCAAACGAAGTCCAAACGGAATGAAACCTTCGGGAGCGTGATTTTTGGAATGAATGTGATCCAGGAGGCTTGGAGTTGAAGTCAAGGAAGCTTCAAGGTGGCCACGAGGCAGGGAGGCGCGCCTGCCCCCCTGGGCGCGCCCCACCCTCGAGGGCCCCTCGTGGCTCCCCTGACCGACTTCTTTCACCTATATATATTCATATACCCTAAAAACATCGTAGAACATAATAGATCGGGAGTTCCGCCGCTAGAAGCCTCCGTAGCCACCGAAAACCAATCTAGACCCGTTCCGGCACCTTGCCGGAGGGGTAATCCCTCTCCGGTGGCCATCTTCATCATGTCGGTGCTCTCCATGACGAGGAGGGAGTAGTTCTCCCTCGGGGCTGAGGGTATGTACTAGTAGCTATGTGTTTGATCTCTCTCTCTCTTGTGTTCTTGAGTCGGCATGATCTTGATGTATCGCGAGCTTTGCTATTATAGTTGGATCTTATGATGTTTATCCCCCTCTACTCTCTTGTGATGAATTGATTTTTCCCTTTGAAGTTGTCTTATCGGATTGAGTCTTTAAGGATTTGAGAACACTTGATGTATGTCTTGCACGTGCTTATCTATGGTGACAATGGGATATCATGTCATCCACTTGATGTATGTTTTGGTGATCTACTTGCCAGTTCCGTGACCTCGTGAACTTATGCATAGGGGTTGGCACACGTTTTCGTCTTGACTCTCCGGTAGAAACTTTGGGGCACTCTTTGAAGTTCTTTGTGTTGGTTGAATAGATGAATCTGAGATTGTGTGATGCATATCGTATAATCATACCCACGGATACTTGAGGTGACATTGGAGTATCTAGGTGACATTAGGGTTTTGGTTGATTTGTGTCTTAAGGTGTTATTCTAGTACGAACTCTATGATAGATCGAACGGAAAGAATAGCTTCATGTTATTTTACTACGGACTCTTGAATAGATCGATCAGAAAGGATAACTTTGAGGTGGTTTCGTACCCTACCATAATCTCTTCATTTGTTCTCCGCTATTAGTGACTTTGGAGTGACTCTTTGTTGCATGATGGATAGTTATATGATCCAATTATGTTATTATTTTTGAGAGGATTTGCACTAGCGAAAGTATGAACCCTAGGCCTTGTTTCCTAGCATTGCAATACCGTTTGTGCTCACTTTTACCACTTGCTACCTTGCTGTTTTTATATTTTCATATTACAAATACCCATATCTATTATCCATATTGCACTTGTATCACCATCTCTTCGCCGAACTAGTGCACCTATACAATTTACCATTGTATTGGGTGTGTTGGGGACACAAGAGACTCTTTATTATTTGGTTGCAGGGTTGTTTGAGAGAGACCATCTTCATCCTACGCCTCCCACGGATTGATAAACCTTAGGTCATCCACTTGAAGGAAATTTTCTACTGTCCTAAAAACCTCTGCACTTGGAGGCCCAACAACGTCTACAAGAACAAGGTTGTGTAGTAGACATCAAGAGCTACGTCTTTACTCTTCTGGACTGCTTACTGCTTTCATTGCACCCCCAGCCCTGGTTGCTGCTGCTGCTGTTTTCAATGTACAATCAGTAGTATATTTCGTCTGTTGGTTGAATAAATATGTTGTTAGAACGACAAACACAATGTTTTGGAAGTCGTTGCACGGTCTGATCCTTTAGTGCCCCATACCGTACGTAGCGCATACTTTTTTTGGTATGGAAACATTTTCCACTTGTCGATAACATGCAGCCCACTGATGAAGGCCCAATAGAGGATCCCATAATTAACTGGAAGGGAGGCTCTCACATGAATCCGGCCCAGGTACATGCTCATGGTCCCCTAAACATAAGTAAGTAAATAAATAAAGCTAAATGCTCATGCACCAGTTCTTTAAATTCACGATTTGAAAAGTCAAATTTTAACAGGAGGATATTATTTCCTATGATAGTGTCGTTACATTCAGTCGATATTATTCTTAGGCAAAGATAGCGATGAGTCTTCTTTCTCCCACCATTTTCTTCCTGCAACCAGCGGACACATGCAAATCGTAGTCAACGTCGTAAATAGTTCTGGTCCATTTTTATTTTTCAATAAGAATGTCCAACCCAACCCAACACATTGGCGACAACACTTTATCCTCCGCCTTGGTGCGCTCGTCGGGGCGCCGCCGTATGGCCCTGTCAACATAGTGAATCGGGAGAGGACTGTAGTTGTGAGTATTACAGTACGGACCCACCAGGTTGTTGGAAATATGCCCAAGAGGCAATAATAAATTGATTATTATTATATTTCCTTGTTCATGATAATCGTTTATTATCCATGCTGGAATTGTATTGATAGGAAACTCAGATACATGTGTGGATACATAGACAACACCATGTCCCTAGTAAGCCTCTAGTTGACTAGCTCGTTAATCAATAGATGGTTACGGTTCCTGACCATGGACATTGGATGTCGTTGATAACGGGATCACATCATTAGGAGAATGATGTGATGGACAAGACCCAATCCTAAGCCTAGCACAAGATCATGTAGTTCGTATGCTAAAGCTTTTCTAATGTCAAGTATCATTTCCTTAGACCATGAGATTGTGCAACTCCCGGATACCGTAGGAGTGCTTTGGGTGTGCCAAACGTCACAACGTAACTGGGTGGCTATAAAGGTACACTACGGGTATCTCTGATAGTGTCTGTTGGGTTGGCACGAATCGAGATTGGGATTTTGTCACTCCGTGTAAACGGAGAGGTATCTCTGGGCCCACTCGGTAGGACATCATCATAATGTGCACAATGTGACCAAGGGGTTGATCACGGGATGATGTGTTACGGAATGAGTAAAGAGACTTGCCGGTAACGAGATTGAACAAGGTATCGGTATACCGACGATCGAATCTCGGGCAAGTACCATACCGCTAGACAAAGGGAATTGTATACGGGATTGATTGAGTCCTTGACATCGTGGTTCATCCGATGAGATCATCGTGGAACAGGTGGGAGCCAACATGGGTATCCAGATCCCGCTGTTGGTTATTGACCGGAGAACATCTCGGTCATGACTACATGTCTCCCGAACCCGTAGGGTCTACACACTTAAGGTTCGATGACGCTAGGGTTATAAAGGAAGCTTGTATGTGGTTACCGAATGTTGTTCGGAGTCCCGGATGAGATCCCGGAAGTCACGAGGAGTTCCGGAATGGTCCGGAGGTAAAGATTTATATATAGGAAGTCCTGTTTCGGCCATCGGGACAAGTTTCGGGGTCATCGGTATTGTACCGGGACCACCGGAAGGGTCCCGGGGGCCCACCGGGTGGGGCCACCTGCCCCGGGGGGCCACATGGGCTGTAGGGGGTGCGCCTTGGCCTACATGGGCCAAGGGCACCAGCCCCAAGAGGCCCATGCGCCTAGGGAACCCTAGAGGGAAGAGTCCTCAAGGGGGAAGGCACCTCCGAGGTGCCTTGGGGAGGATGGACTCCTCCCCCCCCCTCTTAGCCGCACCCCTTTCTTGGAGGAAGGGGCAAGGCTGCGCCTCCCCCCTCTCCCCTGCCCCTATATATAGTGGAGGGGAGGGAGGGCATCCATACCTGAGCCCTTGGCGCCTCCCTCCCTCCCGTGACACCTCCTCCTCTCCCGTAGGTGCTTGGCGAAGCCCTGTAGGATTGCCACGCTCCTCCATCACCACCACGCCGTTGTGCTGCTGCTGGATGGAGTCTTCCTCAACCTCTCCCTCTCTCCTTGCTGGATCAAGGCGTGGGAGACATCGTCGAGCTGTACGTGTGTTGAACGCGGAGGTGCTGTCCGTTCGGCACTAGATCATCGGTGATTTGAATCACGACGAGTACGACTCCATCAACCCCGTTCACTTGAACGCTTCCGCTTAGCGATCTACAAGGGTATGTAGATGCACTCTCCTTTCTACTCGTTGCTGGTCTCTCCATAGATAGATCTTGGTGATACGTAGGAATTTTTTTGAATTTCTGCTACGTTCCCCAACAGTGGCATCATGAGCTAGGTCTATTGCGTAGATTCTTTGCACGAGTAGAACACAAAGTAGTTGTGGGCGTCGATATTGTTCAATATGCTTGCCGTTACTAGTCTTATCTTGATTCGGCGGCATCGTGGGATGAAGCGGCCCGGACCAACCTTACACGTACGCTTACGTGAGACCGGTTCCACCGACAAACATGCACTAGTTGCATAAGGTGGCTGGCGGGTGTCTGTCTCTCCCACTTTAGTCGGATCGGATTCGATGAAAAGGGTCCTTATGAAGGGTAAATAGCAATTGGCATATCACGTTGTGGTTCATGCGTAGGTAAGAAACGTTCTTGCTAGAAACCCATAGCAGCCACGTAAAACATGCAAACAACAATTAGAGGACGTCTAACTTGTTTTTGCAGGGTATGCTATGTGATGTGATATGGCTAAAAAGGATGTGATGAATGATATATGTGATGTATGAGATTGATCATGTTCTTGTAATAGGAATCACGACTTGCATGTCGATGAGTATGACAACCGGCAGGAGCCATAGGAGTTGTCTTTATTTATTTGTGACCTGCGTGTCAACTTAAACGTCATGTAATTACTTTACTTTATTGCTAACCGTTAGCCATAGTAGTAGAAGTAATAGTTGGCGAGGCAACTTCATGAAGACACGATGATGGAGATCATGGTGTCATGCCGGTGACGATGATGATCATGGAGCCCCGAAGATGGAGATCAAAAGGAGCAAAGTGATGATGGCCATATCATGTCACTATTTGATTGCATGTGATGTTTATCATGTTTATACATCTTATTTGCTTAGAACGACGGTAGTAAATAAGATGATCCCTTACAACAATTTCAAGAAGTGTTCTCCCCTAACTGTGCACCGTTGCGACAGTTCGCTGTTTCAAAACATCACGTGATGATCGGGTGTTTTATTCAGACGTTCAAATACAACGGGTGTTGACGAGCCTAGCATGTACAGGCATGGCCTCGGAACACACGCGAAACACTTAGGGTTAACTTGACGAGCCTAGCATGTACAGACATGGCCTCGGAACACGGAGACCGAAAGGTCGAACATGAGTCGTATAGAAGATACGATCAACATGAAGATGTTCACCGATGATGACTAGTCCGTCTCACGTGATGATCGGACACGGCCTAGTTTGACTCGGATCATGTAATCACTTAGATGACTAGAGGGATGTCTATCTGAGTGGGAGTTCATAAGATGAACTTAATTATCCTAAACATAGTCAAAAGGTTTTTGCAAATTATGTCGTAGCTCACGCTATAGTTCTACTGTTTAGATATGTTCCTAGAGAAAAAAATTAGTTGAAAGTTGATAGTAGCAATTATGCGGACTAGGTCCGTAAACTGAGGATTGTCCTCATTGCTTCATAGAAGGCTTATGTCCTTAATGCACCGCTCAGTGTGCTGAACCTCGAACGTTGTCTGTGGTTGTTGCGAACATCTGATATACACGTTTTGATAACTACGTGATAGTTCAGTTAAACGGTTTAGAGTTGAGGCACCAAAGACGTTTTTTAAACGTCGCGAAACATATGAGATGTTTTGAGGGCTGAAATTGGGATTTCAGGCTCGTGCCCATGTCAAGAGGTATAAGACCTCCGATGACTTTCTTAACCTGCAAACTAAGGAGAAAAGCTCAATTGTTGAGCTTGTGCTCAGATTGTCTGAGTACAACAATCATTTGAATCGAGTGGGAGTTGATCTTCCAGATAAGACAGTGATGGCTCTCCAAAGTCATTGCCACCAAGCTGTTAGAGCTTCGTGATGAACTATAACATATCAGGGATAAATATGATGATCCTTGAGGTATTCGCGATGTTTGACACCGCGAAAGTAGAAATCAAGAAGGAGCATCAATTGTTGATGGTTGGTGAAACCACTAGTTTCAAGAAGGGCAAGGGCAAGAAGGGATACTTCATGAAACGGCAAATCAGCTGCTGGTCTAGTGAGGAAACCCAAGGTAAAACCCAAACCCGAGACTAAGTGCTTCTGTAATAAGGGGAACAACCACTAGAGCAGAATTACCCTAGATACTTGGTAGATAAGAAGGCTGGCAAGGTCGATAGAAGTATATTGGATATACATTATGTTAATGTGTAATTTACTAGTACTCCTAGTAGCACCAGGGTATTAGATACCGGTTCGGTTGCTAAGTGTTAGTAACTCGAAACAAAAGGCTACGGAATAAACGGAGACTAGCTAAAGGTGAGCTGACGATATGTGTAGTTTTTCCAAGCTTGATATGATCAAGCATCGCACGCTCCCTCTACCAAAGAGATTGGTGTTAAACCTAAATAATTGTTATTTGGTGTTTGCGTTGAGCATAGACATGATTGGATTACGTCTATCGCAATACGGTTATTCATTTAAGGAGAATAATGGTTACTCTGTTTATTTGAATAATACCTTCAATGGTCTCACACCTAAAATGAATGGTTTATTAAATCTCGATCGTAGTGATACACATGTTCATGCCAAAAGATAGTAATGATAGTACCACCTACTTGTGGCACTGCCACGTAAGTCATATCGGTATAAAACGCATGAAGAAGCTCCATATTGATGGATCTTTGGGCTCACTCGTTTTTGAAAAGTTTGAGACATGCGAACCATGTCTATTGGTGTATATGCATGAAGAAACTCCATGCAAATGGACCGTTTTGACTCACTTGATTTTGAATCACTTGGGACATGCAAATCATACCACATGGGCAAGATGACTGAAAAGCCTCGTTTTCAGTAAGATGGAACAAGATAGCAACTTGTTGGAAGTAACACATTTTGATGTGTGCAGTCCAATGAGTGCTGAGGCATGCAGTGAATATCGTTATGTTCTTACTTCACAGATGATTCGAGTAGATGTTGAGTATGTTTACTTGATGAATCACGAGTCTGAATTATTGAAAGGTTCAAGTAATTTCAGTGTGAAGTTGAAAGATCGTCGTGACAAGAGGATAAAAGATCTATGATATGATCATAGAGATGAATATCTGAATCACGAGTTTGGCACAGAATTAAGACATTGTGGAAATTGTTTCACAACTGATACAGCCTGGAACACCATAGTGTGATGGTGTGTCCGAACATCATAACTGCACCCTATTGGATATGATGCATACCATGATGTCTCTTATCGAATTACCACAATAGTTTATGGGTTAAAACATTAAAGACAACCACATTCACTTTAAATAGGGCACCACATAATTCCGATGAGATGACACCGTATGAACTATGGTTTAGAGAAACCTAAGCTGTCATTTCTTAAAAGTTTGGGGCTGCGACGCTTATGTGAAAAAGTTTCAAGCTGATAAGCTCGAACCCAAAGCGGATAAATGCATCTTCATAGGACACCCAAAACAGTTGGGTATACCTCCTAATTCAGATCCGAAAGCAATAAGGATTGTTTCTTGTATCGGGTCCTTTCTCGAGGAAAAGTTTGTCTCGAAAAG
This sequence comes from Triticum dicoccoides, assembly GCF_002162155.2. Lineage (NCBI taxonomy): Eukaryota > Viridiplantae > Streptophyta > Magnoliopsida > Poales > Poaceae > Triticum > Triticum dicoccoides. The sequence goes on along the minus strand of NC_041380.1, from coordinate 304,586,331 downwards.
TTGAGTGGGAGGATGGTGGAGACTTGATGAGGTTATTGAACCATCACTTCAACTAGTGTGTAGCAGGGCACAGGAAGTTGTTCCTGTGGCACCTACACCAATTGAAGTAGAAGCTTATGATAGTGATCATGAAACTTCGGATCAAGTCACTACCGAACCTCGTAGGGTGACAAGGATACGTACTACTTCAGAGTGGTACAGTAATCCTGTCTTGAAGGTCATGTTGCTAGACAACAATGAACCTACGAGCTATGGAGAAGCGATGGTGGGCCCAAATTCCGACAAATGGTTAGAAGCCATAAAATCCGAGATAGGATCCATGTATGAAAACAAAGTGTAGACTTTGGCAGAACAACTCGATGGTCGTAAGGCTGTTGAGTGCAGATGGATTTTGAAAGGAAGACAGACAATGATGGTAAGTGTCACCATTAAGAAAGCTCGACTTGTCGTTAAGATGTTTTTCGACAAGTTCAAGGAGTTGACTACGATGAGACTTTCTCACTCGTAGCGATGCTAAGAGTCTGTTGGAAGGTTTTGTCTATCCTGAAATATGCTAATAAGTATGCAAAGCTCCAGCAATCCTTCTGAGGACTGGAGTGAGCATCTCGGAGTTGGAATGTATGCTTTGATGATGATCAAAGATTTTGGGTGTATACAAAGTTTATGAGAAACTTGTATTTCCAAAGAAGTGAGTGGGAGCACTATAGAATTTCTGATGAGTATATGTTGTTGACATATTAATGATCAGAAATGACGTAGAATTTCTGGAAAGCATATAGGGTTATTTGGAAAGTGTTTTCAATGGAAAACCTGGATTAAGCTACTTGAACATTGAGCATCAAGATCTATAAGGATAGATCAAAACGCTTAATAGTACTTTCAAATGAGCACATGCCTTGACGTGATCTTGAAGGTGTTCAAGATGGATCAGTCAAAGAAGGAGTTCTTGCCTGAGTTGTAAGGTATGAAGTTAAGACTTAAAGCTTGACCATGGCAGAATAGAGAGAAAGGAACGAAGGTCGTCCCCTATGCTTAAGACGTAGGCTCTATAGTATGCTATGCTGTGTACCGCACCTGAAGTGTGCTTTACCATGAGTCAGTCAAGGGGTACAAGAGTGATCCAAGAATGGATCACAGGACAGCGGTCAAAGTTATCCTTAGTAACTAGTGGACTAAGGAATTTTCTCAATTATGGAGGTGGTAAAAGAGTTCGTCGTAAAGGGTTACGTTGATGCAAGCTTAACACCTATCCGGATAGCTCTGAGTAGAGATACCGGATACGTATAATGGAGCAACAATTTAGAATAGCTCCAAGTAGAACAGTTATTTGGAATAGCTCCAAATAGAACGTGGTAGCTGCATCTAGGAGATGACATAGAGATTTGTAAAGCACACACGGATCTGAAAGGTTCAGACCCGTTGACTATAACCTCTCTCACAAGCAACATGATCAAACCTAAAACTCATTGAGTATTAATCACATAGTGATGTGAACTAGACTACTGATTCTAGTAAACTCTTGGGTGTTAGTCACATGGCGATGTGACCTGTGAGTGTTAATCACATGGCGATGTGAACTAGATTATTGACTCTAGTGCAAGTGGGAGACTGTTGGAAATATGCCCTAGAGGCAATAATAAATTGATTATTATTATATTTCCTTGTTCATGATAATCGTTTATTATCCATGCTGGAATTGTATTGATAGGAAACTCAGATACATGTGTGGATACATAGACAACACCATGTCCCTAGTAAGCCTCTAGTTAACTAGCTCGTTAATCAATAGATGGTTACGGTTTCCTGACCATGGACATTGGATGTCGTTGATAACGGGATCACATCATTAGGAGAATGATGTGATGGACAAGACCCAATCCTAAGCCTAGCACAAGATCATGTAGTTCGTATGCTAAAGCTTTTCTAATGTCAAGTATCATTTCCTTAGACCATGAGATTGTGCAACTCCCGGATACCGTAGGAGTGCTTTGGGTGTGCCAAACGTCACAACGTAACTGGGTGGCTATAAAGGTACACTACGGGTATCTCTGATAGTGTCTGTTGGGTTGGCACGAATCGAGATTGGGATTTTGTCACTCCGTGTAAACGGAGAGGTATCTCTGGGCCCACTCGGTAGGACATCATCATAATGTGCACAATGTGACCAAGGGGTTGATCACGGGATGATGTGTTACGGAACGAGTAAAGAGACTTGCCGGTAACGAGATTGAACAAGGTATCGGTATACCGACGATCGAATCTCGGGCAAGTACCATACCGCTAGACAAAGGGAATTGTATACGGGATTGATTGAGTCCTTGACATCGTGGTTCATCCAATGAGATCATCGTGGAACAGGTGGGAGCCAACATGGGTATCCAGATCCCGCTGTTGGTTATTGACCGGAGAACATCTCGGTCATGACTACATGTCTCCCGAACCCGTAGGGTCTACACACTTAAGGTTCGATGACGCTAGGGTTATAAAGGAAGCTTGTATGTGGTTACTGAATGTTGTTCGGAGTCCCGGATGAGATCCCGGACGTCACGAGGAGTTCTGGAATGGTCCGGAGGTAAAGATTTATATATAGGAAGTCCTGTTTCGGCCATCGGGACAAGTTTCGGGGTCATCGGTATTGTACCGGGACCACCGGAAGGGTCCCGGGGGCCCACCGGGTGGGGCCACCTGCCCCGGGGGGCCACATGGGCTGTAGGGGGTGCGCCTTGGCCTACATGGGCCAAGGGCACCAGCCCCAAGAGGCCCATGCGCCTAGGGAACCCTAGAGGGAAGAGTCCTCAAGGGGGAAGGCACCTCCGAGGTGCCTTGGGGAGGATGGACTCCTCCCCCCTCTTAGCCGCACCCCTTTCTTGGAGGAAGGGGCAAGGCTGCGCCTCCCCCCTCTCCCCTGCCCCTATATATAGTGGAGGGGAGGGAGGGCATCCATACCTGAGCCCTTGGCGCCTCCCTCCCTCCCGTGACACCTCCTCCTCTCCCGTAGGTGCTTGGCGAAGCCCTGCAGGATTGCCACGCTCCTCCATCACCACCACGCCATTGTGCTGCTGCTGGATGGAGTCTTCCTCAACCTCTCCCTCTCTCCTTGCTGGATCAAGGCGTGGGAGACATCGTCGAGCTGTACGTGTGTTGAACGCGGAGGTGCTGTCCGTTCGGCACTAGATCATCGGTGATTTGAATCACGACGAGTACGACTCCATCAACCCCATTCACTTGAACGCTTCCGCTTAGCGATCTACAAGGGTATGTAGATGCACTCTCCTTTCTACTTGTTGCTGGTCTCTCCATAGATAGATCTTGGTGATACGTAGGAAATTTTTTAAATTTCTGCTACGTTCCCCAACACAGGTCCACTCCCGAACACAAGCAAGCGCCTCTTTTACTACTCAGATGCACCCCTCGTTTTTTACTCTAATCCACCCTACTGATATTTGGGACCCACATCATTATCAACACATAGTCAATTAACGACAGAATTGCACAACTTTTTTTGATGATTTGTTCGGAGGAGCAGGCTATAAACTGGGTTGTGCGGTCTCTGTGGCCCGTCTAACAACATGACCAGCCCAACAGTTTTTTCTTTGGGAAAATAGGTAGGCACTGTTTCTTTTTGTAGAATACCCAAGCTAGGCCTACTTGTTTTCTTCGACTTACTGGGCTGCAAATCTTTCAAGACGAGGAGGGATGCATTCCGGCCTGGCCAAAGAGTATGGTCAGTATATCTTAAAAGTAATATCAAAGGGGTTGCAAATTCCAAAAAACTTATAGCAAATGGGCAATTAGTTTCTTTTTTGTTTTTGTTCTTCACTGATATTTTATATTTCTTTGGATTTTAACATGACATGTACTAATTTATTTTTAAATTTGGTTTAGTATGGCTACTAATTTTTGGAATAAGTATATTTTGTTCCCCAGCAAAAATTTGTGGATTTTAAAATTGTGCACATTTTTTAGTTCATTTTTTTAACCTTGGTACTGACCAGAAAATGGGCAGCAATTCTAAAAATAGAAAATGGGCTGCAATAATTCCATATGAATTAGCAAATGAGTAAAAATTATAAAAATAATAGCAAATGGGTTGTACACACCACAGATTTCGAGGCTGACTTGTTTATGCAAGGCTTTGTCAGTCAACACACGATTCTAGCAGCAATTACTGTTGGATGTCCATCCAACGGCCGACGTGCTTCTTCAATCTCTGATCTTCCTGCTCCAGTCGCCTAAACCAGAGCCGGCAGGACTGCTTGCTCCCTCCTCTTGTGGCCCGTTGTGATGTCGCGTAGGCTTCGCCGGCCCACCCTACTCCCTCCGCCGGCCTGGCTGCAAGCAATCAACTGCCTCCTTATTACACGAAAAAATGATTCCTCCCACTGACATCTGGGGCGCACCGGTTCAGAGGCTGGCCTGTGGGCCTACTAAGTTGACGCGTACGCAGGGCTTAGTCAACTTAGTCAACAAATGATTCTAGCACCAGTGATCGTTGGATTTGAATCGAACGGTCCTGCTGCTTCTTCAATTGCTGCTCTTCTTGCACCAGCCGCCCAAACCAGCATTGGCGATACCACCTGCTCCTGCCTTCGGTGGCCGCCTATGCTGCCGTGGAGGCCTCACCGCCCCATACTACTCCCACCGCTGGCCAGGCCCTGCAGCGACGACAACCTCACACCGCAGCCGAACCAGTGAACACTCGTACTCCTCTCCGCGTGGGCATCCACTGCCGCGTCTTCCCCGGCTCCGCGTCGTCCCCTTCCTAGGCCTCGTCTTCGTCCATCGCTTTGGTGCTCTCGGTGCGACGTGGTCAATGTGGTCAAGGAACGACTTCCATCGGAAGATTACTGTATGTGGAGAGGCTGATAGCTGGGTCCACGCCGCAGCAAGGAAGTGCCTCCTTATTACATGCAAAATAATGATTCCTCCACCTGACAGTTGGGACCCACCGGAAGGGCCTCTATATTTCACGAAAAAAATGTTCCCCCCGCTGACAGCTCGGACCCACCAGCTATATCTTCGCACGCAAGGAAGTGCCTCCTTATTACGCACAAAAATATGAATACTCTCCCTGCTAGTTGGACCCACCATAGTGGGAGGCTGACTTGTGGGCCTACTAAGTTGACGTGGACGGAGGGCTTTGTCAACTTAGTCAACAAATGATTCTATCACCAGTGACCTTTGGATTGTTAACATCCAACGGTCGTCCTGCTTCTTCAACCTCTGATTTTCTTGCTCGAGCCGTCCAAACCACCGCGTGCTCCTGCCTCCCGTGGCCAGCTGTGCTGCCGCGGAGGCCTCACCGCCCCTACTACTCCCACTGCTGGCCAGGCCCTGCGGTGACGGCAGCCTCACACCGCAGCCGAACCAGTCAACCCTCGTACTCCTCTCCGCGTGGGCATCCACTATCGCGTCGTCCCCTTCCTATGCCTCGCCATTGTCCACCGCCTTGGTGCTCTCAACGCGGCGTGGTCAATGTGGTCAAGGAATGACTTCCATCGGAAGAGTACTGTACATGGAGAGGCTGACAGCCGGGTCCATGGCCGTAGCAAGGAAGTGCCTCCCTATTACACGGAAAATAATAATTTCTCCACCTGACAGCAGGGACCCACCGGACGGGCCACCGTATCTCATGAAAAAATGTTTCCCCCTGACTATTGGGACCCACTAGCTACATCTTCGCATGCGAGGAAGTGCCTCCTTATCCTCCCTGACAATCAGGACCAACCTGGTCGAAGCGTACGTAGCGTTGTCATTCTGGTCGCGAACGTGTATGTACATACTGGTCGATCGGTCTGTCTGCAGGCTGCAGCGATGAACCGTGGCCGAGTAAGGAAGGGCACGTGTCATAGTATAGGCGCGCACGTGTCGTAGTAGAGGCGCGCACGTAGCATGTCACGCAGTCCCATTAATATTGTGTACACGTACGTACAGCCAGGGTGCAAGAAAGTAAATACGGCCACATACGTACATACGGGCGGGGTCTCGAACACCTACTCGCGCATACGTACGGCCAGGGCTCGTGTACATGGAGAGGCAGCGAAGGCATCCTGTTCATCAGCAACCAACCAGCCGGGTCGGAACGGAGAAACTGCGTCATGTTCATCGGGAGCCAACCGGCTTGGATGGAACAACTGATCGAAACGAGGCCTGGCGTACTGTAGAATGGAGGAAACGGCCTTCTGTTTGACCGGCCACGGTCTAAACGGGATCCTGTTCATCGGGAGGGGTCTAGCGTACCGCAAAACGGAGGAAACGTACTTGTGTTCGAGTGCCTACAGTCGAAACGGGGTTCTGTTGATCGGGAGGGGTGTAGCGTACTGCAAAACAGAGGAAACGAACTTGTGTTGGAGCGCTACGGTCAAAACGGGGGTCCTGTTCATCGGGAGGGGTGTGGCGTACCGCAAAACGGGACTCCATGGGCTACTGTTCATCTCCACTGTCGACCTCCTCCAGCCTCCATGGGCTATTGTTCATCCACCGTCGACCTCCTCCAGCCTCCACCTGCGAATGTTCATCCACGGGCTCCTGTTCATCCAGCCTCCACCACTCCTCCACCGGCTACTGTTCAACCAGCCCTCTCCATGGGGTCCTGTTCAACCAGCCCTCCACCGGCTACTGTCCAACCAGCCCTCCACCGGCTACTGTTCAACCAGCCCTCCACGGGGTCGTCCTGTTCATCCACCCCAACCGACTCCATCGATCGGGGTCCAGTTCATCTAGCGGCAACGACCTCTACTATCACAGGGTCCTGTTCATCCAACCCCCACC
>NC_041380.1:304486591-304579335 GCF_002162155.2 Triticum dicoccoides | reverse complement strand
AGCAGGTTCGATCGGCTTCAGTTAGCAGCAGTAGCGTAGGAATCGCTCGATCGGGTTCAGTTAACAGCCAGGGATCGATCGCTCGGGTTCAGTAACGCGTAGCCTGCAGTGCAATCACTCGGGTTCAGTAGGCGAATGCCTCGCTCGGGTTCAGTTAGAGCGCAATGCCTCGCACACATGCGCGTACGTGTATGAGAGAAACATGTAAACCTCTATGCATCGCTCGGCCCCGACCACCCACCGTAATCGGGAACTCCCCGATATTTTCCTCGACCTCGCTTCTACCACGGTTTTTTCCGTCATGGACGGCCCAAAGAATGTCATGCGGCTACGCCTCCGCCCCGCCCAGGACAAAAAGCCCATTTTTGGTCATGATTTTTTGTCATAGAAGTAGGAGCCCACCACATCTATGATGATACCGGGTTTTGTCACAATTATCGTCATAGAAGTGTCATAAGCATGACAGAAAAAAATTCGTTCGGCACAAAATGTCACGTGTGTGTCTTTTTTTGTAGTGATACCTTGATAAGATTTTGAAGAAGTTCAAAATGGATCAGTTCAAGAAGGGTTTCTTTCCTATTTTGCAATGGTGTGAAGTTGAGTCACACTCAATGCCCAGCGACTACAGAGGATAGTGAAAAGATGAGTGTCATCCCCTATGCTTATGCCATAGGCTCTATCATGTATGCAATGTTGTGCACAAGACCGGATGTCAGCCTTGCCATAAGTATGGCCGGAAGGTTCCAAAGTAATCCAGGAATGGATCACTGGACAACGGTGAAGAATATCCTTAAGTACCTGAAAAGGACTAAGGAAATATTTCTGTTTATGAAGGTGATCAAGAGCTCGTCGTAAAGGGATATGTCGATGCAAGCTTTGACACTGATCCGGATGACTCTAAGTCTCAAACCGGATACGTATATATTCTAAATGGGGGGAGCGGTAAGCTGGTGCAGTTCCAAGCAAAGCATGGTAGTTGATTCTACATGCGAACCGGAGTACATAGCTGCCTCGGAGGCAGCAAAGGAAGGTGTCTGGATGAAGCTGTTCATGACAGATCTTGGAGTTGTGCCTAGTGCACTGGACCCAGTGACTCTGCTCTGTGACAACACTGGTGCCATTGCTCTGCCCAAGGAACCAAGGTTTCACAAGAGGACCAGACACATAAAGTGACGCTTCAATTCCATCCATGACCGGGTCTAGGAGGAGGACATAAATATTTGCAAAGTACATACTAATCTGAATGTTGCAGATCCGTTGACTAAACCTCTTCCACGGGCAAAACATGATCAACACCAGAACTCTAAGGGTGTTAGATTCATTACCATGTAATACTAGATTATTGACTCTAGGGCAAGTGGGAGACTGTTGGAAATATGCCCTAGAGGCAATAATAAAGTGGTTATTATTGTATTTCCTTGTTCATGATAATCATTTATTATCCATGCTATAATTGTATTGACCGGAAACTCAAATGCATGTGTGGATACATAGACAACAAGATGTCCCTAGTAAGCCTCTATCGGACTAGCTCATTGATCAAAGATGGCTATGGTTTCCTAGTCATAGACATGAGTTGTCATTTGATAACGGGATCACATCATTGGGAGAATGATGTGATGGACGAGGCCCAAACTATAAACATAGCATATGAACGTATCAAGTTTATTGCTATTGTTTTTTGCATGTCAAGTATATGTTCCTATAACCATGAGATCATGCAACTTACTGACACCAAAGGGGTGCCTTGTGTGTACCAAACGTCGCAACGTAACTGGGTGACTATAAAGGTGCTCTACAGGTATCTCCGAGGGTGTCTATTGAGTTGGCATGGATCAAGACTGGGATTTGTCACTCTGTATGATGGAGAGGTATCCCAGGACCCACTCGGTAATACAATTTCCACAAGAAGCTTGCAAGCAATGTGACTAATGGGTTAGCCACGGGATCTTGTATTACGGAACGAGTAAAGAGACTTGCTGGTAAAGATATTGAACTAGGTATGGAGATACCGACGATCGAATCTCGGGCAAGTAACATACGGATGGACAAAGGGAACTGCATGCGGGATTAGCTGAATCCTTGACATCGAGGTCCGACCGATAAGATCTTCGTAGAATATGTGGGAACCAATATGGGCATCCAGTTCCCGCTATTGGTTATTGATCGTAGAGGTGTCTCGGTCATGTCTGCATAGTTCTCGAACCCCCAGGGTCTACACACTTAACGTTTGGTCATGATATAAGTATAGTTGAGTCATTATGGTGGTTACCGAAGGTTGTTCAGGGTCCACGATGAGATCCTGGACATGACGAGGAACTTCGGAATGGTCTGGAGGTGAAGATTGATATATTGGACGAAGGGTATTGGAGTCCGGAATTGTTCCAGGGGTACCAGGATGATGACCAGCATGACCAAAAGGGGTTTCGGGGGGGACAAGTATTGGGGGGGGGGGCTCATGGGTGATAACCCACAACTATAGGGGATCGCAACAGTTTTTGAGGGTAGAGTATTCAACCCAAATTTATTGATTTGACACAAGGGGAGCCAAAGAATATGCTCGAGTATTACTAGCTGAGTTGTCAATTCAACCACACGTGAAAGACTTAATATCTGTAGCAAAGTATTTAGTAGCGAAGTAGTATGGATGTAATAGTAACGGTGTAAAAAGTAACAGTAGCAGTTTTGTAGCAATCGTAATAGTGGCAACGGAAAAGTAACTTAGCAAAGATCAATATGAAACGAGCTCATAGGCAATGGATCAATGATGGATAATTATGTCGGATGGCATTCATCATGCAACAGTTATAACATAGGGTGACACAAAACTAGCTCCAATTCATCAATATAATGTTGGCATGTATTCCAAATATAGTCATACTTGCTTATGGAAAATAACTTGCATGACATCTTTTGTCCTACCCTCCTGTGGCAGCGGGGTCCTATTGGAAACTAAGGGATATTAAGGCCTCCTTTTAATAGAGTACCGGACCAAAGCATTAGCACTTAGTGAATACATGAACTCCTCAAACTACGGTCGTAACTGGGAAGTGTCCCGACTATTGTCACTCCGGGGTTGCCGGATCATAACACGTAGTAGGTGACTATAACTTGCAATATCGGATCAATAACACAAATATATTCATGAAAACATAATAGGTTCAGATCTGAAATCATGGCACTCGGGCCCTAGTGACAAGCATTAGGCATAGCAACATCAATCTTAGAACATGGTGGATACTAGGGATCAAACCCTAACAAAACTAACTCGATTACAAGGTAAATCGCATCCAACCCATCACGGTCCAACAAGCCTACGATGGAAGTACTCACGCACGGCGGTGAGCATCATGAAATTGATGATGGAGGATGGTTGGTGATGACGATGGCGACGATTTCCCCTCTCCGGAGCCCAAAACGGACTCCGGATCTACCCTCCCGAGGAAGAACAGGGCTTGGCGGCGGCTCCGTATCATAAAACGTGATGAATCCTTCTCTCTTATTTTTTCTCCCCGAACGTGAATATATGGAGTTGGAGTTGAGGTCGATGGAGCTCCAGGGGGCCCACAAGGACGGAGGGCGCGCCCCCACCCTTCTGGCCAGGGTGTGGGCCCCCTTCGGTTGATTCTTTTGCCAATATTTTTTATTAATTCCAAAAATCATCTCCGTGAATTTTCAGGTCATTCCGAGAACTTCTATTTCTGCAAAAAAAATAACACCAACGCAATTCTGCTGAAAACAGCGTCAGTCTTGGTTAGTTCCATTCAAATCATGCAAGTTAGAGTCCAAAACAAGGGTAAAAGAGTTTGGAAAGGTAGATATGATGGAGACGTATCAACTCCCCCAAGTTTAACCCATTGCTTTTCCTCAAGCAATTCAGTTGACAAACTGAAAGTGATAAAGAAAAATTTTACAAACTCTGTTTCATCTTGTTGTTGCAACTATGTAAAGCCAGCATTCAAGTTTTTAGCAAAGATTATGAACTAACCATATTCGCAATAACATTTAGGTCTCACGTTTACTCATATCAATGGTATAATCAACTAGCAAGAAATAATAATAAATCTCGGATGACAACACTTTTTCAAAATAATCATGATATAATATAGCAAGATGGTATCTCGCTAGCCCTTTCTAAGACCGCAAAACATAAATGTAGAGCACCCCTGAAGATCGAGGACTAACTAGACATTGTAATTCATGGTAAAAGAGATCCAGTCACAGTCATACTCAATATAAGTTAATAACAATGCATACAAATGACAATGGTGCTCTCTAACTGGTGCTTTTTATAAGAGGATGATGACTCAGCAATAAGAGTAAATAGATAGGCCCTTCGTAGAGGGAAGCAGGGATTTGCAGAGGTGCCAGAGCTCGAGTTTTGAAATAGAGAGGAATAATATTTTGAGCGGTATGCTTTCATTGTCAACATAACAACCAAGAGACATCGGTATCTTCCATGCTACATTCGTACCATCAAGGGGAAATGCACTATTGTTATGCTTGGGCCAGGTTAGCTGATCAAGGGAATATTCCTATCGGAAGAACAATCAGAAAATAAGGAGATAGTCAGTTGGCACTTTTCACACAAGAACCGCTTTTCGTATTAAGCACGGGAGTCGTAAGGAAAGACCTCTGCGTAGCTATCAGAACGAATTAATGAACGAAATAAACGAATTCCGGTGAAACCAAGGCGAATTTCTGAGCCAGCAGTGGGAAAAAGATGCCAAGTATTGAGATGCAACATTATGAATGGTGCGATCCGAAGTCTTACTATTTACTCCAAATTGACTCAAATGGTTGACTGAACTTCACAGAGGACTAAAGCCGGGAACTTAAACTAATGGTTTTGCCTTTCCACTTCCCAATTGACTCTCATAAAAGGCTAGGCTACCTCTTCACATCGCACCTGATCCCGAATCATGTGCTCTGTTTAGGGGATCAATAGTGGCTATTAAGCTTTTCCCTTTCTATATATTCTTGAGAATAAGTAAATACCATCCTTTTTCCTATCAGCATCTCTCTATCTGACAGTAAATATTGCTTTCAATCGATCAGGCACTAGGTTATTAAAGTATGGATATGCCATATAATAAGGGAAAAGGCCTCAAGTTTTTTTTAGCGCAAAAGAAAAGCCGATTCCAAATTTTCTATTTCCCGGCAAGTCTATGAGCTCTTCGTACTTCTTCTGCCGACATCGCTTTCTTATTCCTAACACAATTGTTTAGCTAAGTTTGCTAACGAATCAGGGAGAATCAACAACGAACACCGCATTTTGAAAAGGAGACGTGATTTGTTCCTACCGTCCTGAACACGTCTAGACTGGGGTAGTATCTTCATTAGCCGGAAGGAATTAGTCTCCACTAGCGTAATTCGAAGAACGAACAAGAAAAGGCGTCTTTAGGTAGGAGGATGGATGGAGATTTGTGTGTACAAGGGTAAAGAAGCGAGCAAGGCTGCTACATACATTATAGGTGGTTCCCAAACAGAATGGTAAAGTTTATACTCCCCCACCACCAACAAGCACATTCCACGACTGGTCCGAAACAACGATTACCGTCCAACTAACAACAGTCATGGGGGAGTTTTGTTTGCAATTATTTTGATTTGATTTGAGCATGGGATTGGGCATCCCGATTATCAGCCATTTTCTCGTGGATGATGACCGGAGTCCACTCATCGTGAGAATAACCCACCTAGTATGGAAGATATTGACATCCCTAGTTGATACATGAGCGATTCGAGCATACAAAACAGATTATTATTTGAAGGTTTAGAGTTTGGCACATGCAAATTTACTTGGAATGGCGGGTAAATACCGCATATAGGAAGGTATGGTGGACTCATATGGAATAACTTTGGGTTTATGGAAGTGGATGCACAAGCAGTATTCCCGCTTAGTACAAGTGAAGGATAGAAAGAGACTAGAAAGCGACCAACTAGAGAGCGACAACAGTCATAAACATGCATTGAGATTAACCAACATTGAGTGCAAGCATGAGTAGGACATAAATCACCATGAACATAAATATCGTGGAGGTTATGTGATTTTGTTTCAACTACATGCATGAACATGTGCCAAGTCAAGCCACTCGAATCATTCAAACGAGGATATCATCCTATCATACCACATCACAACCATTTTAATAGCATGTTGGCACGCAAGGTAAACCATTATAAACTCCTAGCAAATTAAGCATGGCATGAGTAACTATAATCTTTAATTGTCATTGCAAACATGTTTCATTCATAATAGTTTGAATCGAGAACGATGAACTAATCATATTTACAAAAACAAGATAGGTCGAGTTCATACCAGCTTTTTCTCCTCTCAATCATTTCATCATATATCGTCATTATTGCCTTTCACTTGCACGACCGAACGGTGTGGATAATAATAATAGTGCACGTGCATTGGACTAAGCTAGAATCTGCAAACATTTATTCAAAGGAGAAGACAAGGTAATATGAGCTCTTTATTAGATCAACAATAATGCATATGAGAGCCACTCAACATTTTCATCATGGTCTTCTCCTCTCGATCCCTAAACAAAAAAAAAGAAATTTAAAGAAACATACTAAAATATTTTTGGAGTTTTTGTTTTCTTGAAGAAGATAAAGCAAGAACGAGAAAAACTATTTACACGGGAAAACTCCCAACAAGCAAAAGAAGAACGAGAAATCTTTTTAGGTTTTTTTTAATACTAAAACTAAGCATGCATAGAAAGTAAACTAACTACAACTATTTTTTTTGGTTTTTCTTAAGGTTAATCAAACACACAAGAAGAAAGCGAGAAAAAGAAATAAACTAGCATGGATAATACAATGAAAAAGTATGAACACCGACAACTGAATGAGTGTGTGAACATGAATGTAATGTCGGTGAGAAATACGTACTCCCCCAAGCTCAGGCTTTTGGCCTAAGTTGGTCTAGGGCCACCACTGGCCTCGATGACATCTGAAATCATAGTTGGGGTCGTATTGTGCTGCGGCAGCTACCGCTTGGCGAGCTGCTTCCTGGAGGCGAGCAACATCTGACGTTCTCATACTCGTTTTCCTCCTCTCTAGTTATAAAATATCTCCCATTTACCTAAAAATTAGAGAAGGCAGGAGCAGGAAGGTAACATAGACGGCACACCGTCTGTCAAATATTAGTCGATACTGGAGAAACTGATCGTTCCTCTCAAGAAACTGGTAGTGTACCAAAGCATCATAATCTAGAAAAGCAAGTAGCAACTCAATATCATACCCTCTTATGGGTACACCCAAATAATTAGCTAAACGAGTTGCATAAATCCCACCAAATAAATCTCCATCTTTAGCATTAACATGTAACCTCCTCGCAATGATAGTCCCCAAGTTATATCGCTTATCACTTAACACCGCACATTTGAGGACACTAAGATCTAGAACGCAAAGGTGGCTATGATCATGTTTACCATTAATGCTTCTTCCTATAAAGAGAGCAAAGTAATGTATGGCAGGAAAGTGAATGCTCCCTATGGTAGCTTGTGTGATATTTCTAGTTTCTCCAATGGTGATGCTAGCAAGAAAATCATTGTATTCAGATTTGTGAGGCTCACTAAGAAGGCCCCATTGTGGAATTTTGCATCACTACTGCAGGATGCTGCTAACGCGACACTATGATCAGAGACCCTTCGACGAAACTGTGTGCGATGCAATAGTCGCAAACGATGGTGTAAAAGAACCATCAAAAAAGGTGCAAAACGTTTGCGATAGCGGAGCCAACAAACATGGTTCAGATTTTAGTTGCGTGTGCAATGCAGGGCATACGGTTAAGTTCAATGAACTATTTGAGATGAGGCGGAACAAAAGAAACGGGCAGCCAGATGAAGGCGTGTGTGATATACAGCATATGGTTCATTCGGATGAACTGTTTGTGATGAGGAGAAACAATAGAAACGGGCAGCTAGATAAAGGTGTGTGCGATTGAGGGCATACGCTTCAGAAAGATTAACTGTTTGTGATTAGGCAACAGAACAGAAACGGGTCAGCCAGATCAAAGTGTCTGCGATTGATGGCATACACTTCACACGGATGAATTGTTTGCGATTAGCCACAACAAACTAAAATAGTTAGATAGATCAACATGTGTGTGCACGGGCACATACAATCTAATTAAAATAAGCATGCGCGATGGTAATAACAAGCGCGGACGGTTGTTGGAACAAGATGTGTGCTGACATTGCCTATTGCGGTACACCCTATGGTGCAAACGCCACGTACGCGGACGAGAAGGCGTATGTGCCCACGTTACGCCTTCCGGGAATAGTGTCGCATTTATAACCATCAGTAAATTTTGAGCATGCGTACCGTCACATTCCAAATTGCAAACCTATTCACACCAATCAAAACCTAAACGCTTTCCCACTTAGAAGCGTATTAGTACTCGGTTATAAATACTACTACTCCAAGATGACTGCACATTCCTCCTCAACTCCTCATCCACAAAAACAAACAAGTCATTCATCATCGTTCCCTTGCGTCAGCCATGGCCAGCGTGAGTTCTGTGTCGAGAGATTTCCACCAGGGAGATGCGAGCCTGGAAGCAGAAGCACGAGAGATATCCCGCCTCGCCACGAACGCAGCCGACATGTCCTGCTGCGCGGCCGTAGCAGCACAGAGGTCCAGCAGCGCCGCCGAAGCAGCACACAAGTCCCGCCGTGTTGTCGATGCGGCAGACCGGTCCGGCCACGCCGCAGAAGCAGAAGAGATGTCCCGCCACGCCTCGAATGTAGCATAGATGTCCTACCGCGCCACGACGGCCTAGGAAAATGTCTCGCGGGCAGCCGAGGACTCTTACAGGCGCATGCATGCGATCGTCCATAGCCAGATGGATCAGATCTCCGGCTGGGCGAGGTTGCAGGACGACATGAAAACCTTTTTTGCCGGCGTCATCCGGCAACTAAATGAGAGCAATGCGAAGCTCCGGGCCGAGCACAGAAGATCATCAGAAGTGCGGAGCAGCAGGAGGAGACTACTGCCTTGTTGAAGAGGACCGGCGTCATCGTCGAGAAACTTATGGACGAGAATGCCATGTTGCGCATCGAGCGCAGAAGGCTAGTGGAGGAATCCGCGGATGCTCTCAAGCAGCATCTTGAGGACAAGAAAGAGCTCACCGCCGCTCGCCGCGGAGACTAGTTCCCGTGTCCTATAGCAACGCATCAATAAAGTAGAGATCAGCGAGCCAGATCGTTGTCTTCCTTCTTCTTTTGCCCTTGTGTATTTCGGGAGTTGCCGCATGTGCCTTTTTAATTATGTTTCTTTTTTAGGGGATTTTAATTATGTTCCTAAATATGTAAGACAATTATTATCATTGTCATTGTCCTTATATTCATCATGCTTACTATAAGTCACAGTCGATGCTATATAGGTCTGTCGGATCTTACATCAAGAACCATGCAAAACTTTCTTTTCAGATTTTTATTTTTCTCCCTTAAATCTCAGTCCAGTGAGACATATAGGCATGCCATAGAATAGGGGCTCGGGCGCCATTAATGGAGACGTTGGGAGGAACGTACACGGCTGGTAGAGGTCAAAGGGCACTCCTCTCGATGAGCACGCGCAGGGGTCTGATCGCACGCCTCCTGTACTCAAATAGCTACCCCGCACGGCACCTTCTAGCCAATAAAAAAGGGGACTCGTAGCGGCACGTAATTGGTAAGTAGAACGCCCACGGTTTCAATAATACTTGTGTTTTTGATTTGTAACGTGACAGCACTTGTTCCAAAATGACTTTGTTGATTGTTAATGTGTGCGCCTTCGCAAATTGAACAGAAAAATTACCACAGCATGTTGATGCCATGTCATGACACCATGTCAAGTTTCATGATTTTCAGGCGTGTTTTGGATTTACAGAAATTAGAAAACCAAGTTTCTCAATCTTTCCGGCCGAGCCCCGACGTGTATAAAAAAGGCCAAACGAACCCGGAATAATTTCAAAATTTAGCACGATACTTCTATTTGGTCTAATCTGCCTGTGTAAAAAAATTAAGGCGGGAGAAGGCAATGTACGTATGTCGTTTCGCACACGGAGGTGACACGTTCTCTCTCGGAACCACGAGCCTTCTTGAGGAAAACTCCGGTTTGCAAGAAGCTTACACCAACGGTTATCCTAATTCGGCCAAAAAAATTACCGCGGCATGTTGGTGCCATGTCATGACACCATGCCAAGTTTCATGATTTTTAGGCATGTTTTGGATTTGCAGGAATTAAAAACCAAGTTTCTCAATTTTTCTGGCCGAGCCACGACGCCCAGATGTTTGAATTGCATTCCCATTACTTGCATGGGACCTAGAAATTCACCCAAGGACACACATGTGAATTTTCAACCAATTTTGGTGCACTGGAGCGCATGTGTTTGTAGTTCAAATTTGAATTATTCACATTAAATGCGCAGAAACTCAATTAATGTATAAAAAAGGCCAAATGAATCCGGAATAATTCCAAAATTTAGCACGATACTTCTATTTGGTCTAATTTGCCTGTGTAAAAAAATTAAGGCGGGAGAAGGCAACATACGTATGTTGTTTAGCACATGAAGGTGACACGTTCCCTCTCGGAACCACGAGCCTTCTTGAGGGAAGCTCCGGTTTGCAAGAAGCTTACACCAAAGTTTGTCCCAATTCGGCCAAAAAATTTACCGCAACATGTTGGTGTCATGTCATGACACCATGCCAAGTTTCATGATTTTCAGACATGTTTTGGATTTACAGGAATTAAAAACCAAGTTTCTCAATCTTTCCGGCCGAGCCACGACGCTCACATGTTTGAATTTCATTCCCATTTCTTGCAAGAGACCTATAAACTCACCCAAAGACACACATGTGATTTTTCAACAAACTTTGGTGCATTGAAGCATGTGCTTGTAGTTCAAATTTGAATTATGCACATTAAATGTCCAGAAGCTCAATTAATGCATAAAAATGTCAAACGAACCTGGAATAATTCCAAATTTAAACACGACACTCATGTACTAGTTGCATGTTCACTGCACGTAAATGTTCTAGCAATTCAAACACCATCCTTTCACTCTGTAACACCATTTTGTCTTTTAAAACATAATGAAAAAATCAGGTATACCACAAATAGTTTACTAGAAAGAATCGTGTGGGATGCGATATAAAATATCTTGGTGCACCATCTTGTCTGGCTTATGCAGGAAGCTTCATCGTCTACAGTCCACCGACCCCGCTGAACCACACTTGCACGCCAGTTTCTCGTGGCACCGAGCGAATTTTTTTTGCCGTCACGGAAATATCTATCTACCTGCCCCATCCCACCAAGCCACATTTCCACTATTCCTCCTTACTTTCCAAATTCAAACCTTCACTGCTGCTTACTGGCAGCTCAGCCTCCTCGCCAGCGACCCTTCTTCTTGCAGCGCCGCCTCCTCGTCGGTGACCATTCTTCTTGCTGCGCGGCCTCCTCGCCGCCGATCCTTCTTCTTGCTGCGCAGCCTCGTCGATATGGTCAGGTAATCCCCACTCCACCCACACCATCCTCCTCCTTCCTGTCCCACATGCCCCGACCGACGGCGCGACACCTTCCACCAAAATGACTACCCCCTCCTCCAATTAAGCGCCACCCACAACCATTTTTCACGCAGTATAATGTGGAGCTCAGTAGCATGCGGCCGCATGCGCGCACAAGGTCGCTATGGCTGCCATGCGTGTCGACCGCCAGATCTTGGAGGAGCAACTCGTCTTCGAGGCCACCGTCTACATCGCCACGCGGTTGTCTACTTTAAAATACAGGCCGTGCTGTTTTCTCGAGGCCACCGCCAGTGCCTTCTAGTGATTTGTCCTCTGTAATGTTAATATGCAATCTGATGTTCAGTTAACAGTTTGGTCCTCTGAAATGTAATGTTCAGTTAGCACTTTGGTCCAACAATTACTACATTTCATAGTATTGTTCTCAAGCATTCTTTGTTTTGTTAACTGTCTTATCTTCTAGTACATGTTTCTATTCTGCAATGTCGTGCTCAGTTAACTATTTTGGTTGATTTGGTCTGTTGTCCATTTAACTGTTTGGTTCAGTTATGCAATTTGATTTTCATTTGCTGTGGGTACAATTTTGTATTGTTATGCATGTGACACCAATCGAATTTGGCTGTACTTAACACATATTCTACTGATAGTATGGCAACTCTCAGTTAACCTGATCAAGATCTTGCTTATGTGTGTTGCAGGGAAACAATGGGAGACACTGCAGTTTACCATCGAGGTTTGTTCAAGCAGGGTCCTTTGGCTAATAGCACATTATTATGCAGTTGCACGAATCATTCTAATATTTAGGTTTTTTATAATTTGGTCTTGCACATGTAGGTCCTACTGATAGAGGCTTGAACCCACTGTTCGACCCAATTTGCATATGGGGAAATGAGATGTCCATGAATATCAGTCAAGTCAAGAAACTCGAAAAGATTGTTAGGATGAAGAAACTTGCAACGAATAACAGCAAGATCTTTGTTTGCATAATGAAGAAGACATCGGTCAACTATAGGATGGTACTAACTTTTTACCTTGTTTTTACCCCTTGCGCCATTTCAAAATTTATAACAACGATTTATGCATAGCTTTGTTTTCAGTACTTTTCAAAGCAGTTCACCGATGATTACCTCTCAAACCACCTGCATGGCCAAGAGGCGAGGAAGGTATTCATTCAACACCCACGGTACAATATTGAAGTCTTGCTGAAGAGGACGAAGGTTGGGCGGGCAATTATCCATAGCCACTGGCCTAAAGTTGCAAGGACATTCAACATCAGTGAAGGCTCAATATTTGCCTTCCGCTTTTGTAGTTTCCTAGATGAGATTCATCTATCTATTTACCGTGTATGATGCTACTTTCCAAAGGTTTTTGATGCTGCATGTGAAACTTGGTATTGTTGTGTAATGGCGTAACTGAGTGCCGAAGCTATCTATTGTAATTCAATTATGAAATCCTGGTTGCTGTTATACAGATATGAAATATCTGTTGTGTTTTATAAGAAATATCAATTTGATTAGCATATGGATTATCAATAATAGGCTAATTACCTTGCTTATTAGGGTTTTCTATTGCAGACGGTTACTCAGACAACACTGTGGGCGATGAACTCAAACAACCCGCACAGTTTCTAGAAAGTAGACGTGTTCGATCAACTAACAATCACACATGGCTTCTGATACGTCTTCAACGTATCTATAATTTTTGATTGTTCTATGCTATTATATTATCTGTTCTGAATGTTAATGGGCTTTATTTTACACTTTTATATTATTTTTGGGACTAACCTATTATCTCAGCAGTCTCTCCTCTCCCTCGTAGTCTTCTTCCTCTCTATAGCGCTTAGCAAAGCTCTGCTGAGATTCCGCCACCACCGCCACCACCACGCCGTCGTCCTGCCGGAGGACTCGAGCTACTACTTCACCATCGCTCGCTGGATCGAGGAGGTGAAGGCGTCGTCAAGCCATACGTGTGTTGAACGTGGAGGTGTCGTCCGTTCGGCACTTGAATCGGGAGTTCGCGGGACGGATCGTGAATGGATCGCGAAGACGTTCGACTACATCAACCACGTTTCTTAACGCTTCCGATTAGCGATCTACAGGGGTATGTAGATGCAATCTCTCCTCTCGTAGATGGTCATCTCCTAGATTGATCTTGGTGAGCGTAGGAATTTTTTTTGTTTCCCATGCAACGTTCCCCAACATATGCAGCCTACCAAACATGTCCATTATGAATGGAGTGAAAACAACGTGGAACAACAGAGTGCTCTAAAATGGTCAAGAGAGAGAAAGGGGGACGGGGCAGAGAGGGAGAAAGAGTGGACTATTTTAGAGTCCGGAAACAATGTGCTCGTAATCCCGAACCATACATTGGAGAACATGTGAAATAGCTTTGACATACTCTGGTGAATCTGAATCGCCAAAAAGAAACCAAAAAACACTAAACATGAGCAATAATCTAGACACATGCATATGTGTATTGGGTGTCAAACATATAGTTTGTCTCTAATGAGCGAGCAATACAACCATACATCTAATTATCTAACCATAAGTTGGTTCATGATTTGTGCTAGAAGAAAAAAACATATAGATGTGCACTACATATGCAAAACTTAACTAAGAATGTACACCCTTCGACCCCCCCCCCCCCACCAAATGTCGTGGCTTTAGTTCGGCTTTAGTTTAAGTTTGAATTAAGAGGGTGCTTGGATACGTTTTAGTCCCATTACTAAAAGTAGTGGGACTAAAACTTACTAGCCTCATCCATGCTTGGATCCAAATACTAAATTGACTAAAATCAAGTTATTAAGTATTTATTATCCTCCAAACCCTCCAATCCAAAACTCGCATGTGTTAAAGGAGAAGAATTAAATGAAGAGAGAGAGGGCTAATACATATTTTAGTAGGTTTCCTATGACTAAATTTTTTTAGCCTCAAGACTAGTCCTAGCCTCTCTTTAGTCAGGGGTGTTTGGAACTTTAGCCTCTAAAAGAGACTATTTTTAGTCAGACTAAAAAATGGAAGCACACCCGACAACGCACGAGCTGGATCAAGCTCGTGGCGTGGCGGAGCCATGTGCGGAATGCACATTTAGCAACACCAAAATTGTTGAATCAACATCAAAGACTAAAAATAGTCCCTTGGATCCAAGCACCCTCTAAAGCAACGATACTTTTTTTGGATTGGAGGGACTAGTCATTTGTATGCTAAAAAAATTCATCTAATTTCTATATGTGTACATTTTTTTCAGGACTTCTTTTGAAGCTTTGAGCTATGGCTTCCGAACCCAAGCACGAACCCACCGGCCGGAGCTAGCGAGTCAAAAGCGGGCACTCATCCGGGAAACGCCTTTTTCCTCTCTTCATCACTAAAAGAAAAGCCTCGATCCCATCAATGGCCCTTTTCCGTAGGGAGCTCGTGAGGAAAGCTCCTCACGTACATCGGCACATGCCCGACGATGTACCAACAAGTACATCCACAGCACGAGGTTGATTAATTAACCAATGACTTTGCTGTGATTAGAAAAAAAAGGCACGGGCCGGGTATTAGTTAAGCTTGTCACGGTACTGAAAAGGTAGGGGCCAATATGACAAATATTCTCCTGTTGTGTGCTCCAAATGATCCCATTGGGTGTCTTTATTCAAGAAAAGAAAAGAAACCCGTCTCTCGTGATCGATCGACCGATCTCATTCGAGAAGGAGAGAATCAACTACGGCGTGCCCTTTCAGATTTTCTATTCCTAAGGCTCCATCTCAGAAAAAAGAGAGGAAAGATTAAACTCCTGGAGTAGTTCACCCGCAAATAAATAAATAAATATTACTCACAAATAAACAAATAAATAATCCCGGAATAGCAACAACCTGGTTCTTGTATTGGTGATGTACTAATGTTAGAGCAATTCCAAATAGCTCCCCTAAATTTAGATGAAGTTGTTTGACAACTTTTTTTTGTTCCCGTAATTTTTTCCTATTTTATTATTTTCATTAAACAAGCCTAGCTAATTGCTCAGGGCCTCCGAATCAGTTGCACGTGTGAGCCAACGAGGTGGGGCGCAAGGCGATGTAGCGGCGGCCAGGCGTGGTGGCGCGTGTGGACATGGGTTGTGTGTGGTGCTCCTCTTCTCAAGTTTCAGCCCGCCAAATTATATGGAAAGACGATATTCCGTAAAGATGAGGGAAGTTGGGGAAGGGGGAGATTATACGTGTCCCGTAAAAAAATTATTGTGTCCACAGATGTGCAAAAAAGAAAATCTCAAGGCATGGGTGCGAGGTAGGACGTACTAGGGTGACAAGGACATCTAGGACGGACGGGGGACAACGACGGAGCTAGGGTAGGGGGAGAATGGGCAGGGCGTGAACGCGGACGAGGACATAACATACATGAAGAAAGCAAGTTGAGGGCGAGGGAGATGGGGATCGATCCCGGGCGATTTTAGGATGGGTCTGACATGTTGCGTCTGACGTGGCGGATGCGTAGCGTCCGGCTCCAAATCCACCACATATATGGGCTAGGTTTGGGGTGTCGGACAACCAGAACCAATGAACTATTTTTGAAATGTCAGGTTGAAGAAAATTCTTTTGGCCGAAATCATTATTCTGACCTTTTCAACAATTTTTGCCACAAAATGAACTCGACATGAAAGTATTTCATGATCTAACCCTTTTAACAACGTCACAGACCATGACGTTTCTTCTCCATATAAAAACGCCGAGCTAGCTAGCGTTTCAAATCCACATTCAAACGCCGGAGTAGTTAGCGTTTCCAGTCCACATAGAAACGTCAAGCAAGTGGGCGTTGCTGCCCTGGCCAGAAACGCCATAGGGCTTGGCGTTTAGGCCCTGGGTTTAGGAGCAGCTTTTTACTTTGGCGACGGAGCAGCGAATGGGCTGGGTGCCAGCGCAGAAACGCCAAAGCCCCTGGCGTTGCTTACCTGGTCCGCAACGCGAGCAACCTCGGCGTTTCTCTTTTGGGCAGGAACGCTAGCTGGCTCGGCGTTTCTCCTTTGGGCAGGAACGCTAGCTAGCTCTGCGTTTCTCCTTGGGGAAAGAAACGCCGCGGACTCTGGCGTTGCTAAAAGGGTCAGATCGTGAAATACTTTCATGTCGAGTTTATTTTGTGACAAAGTTTGTTGATAGGGTCAGAATAGTGATTTCTGCCGATTCTTTTAACAATATGTGGACAAATAGGAAGTTGGAAGATCTGGATGCAGATGCTTTTACATGTTACATGTTGCTAAAAAAACTCCATTTTTCAAGGCATCTTCAACACCAACCCTCAAGCTGTCCGCATACGTCTGGACTGCATGGTTTGGACATCTTGTGCCATCCAACGCGGGCTTATATCGGTCCGTCGAGCGGTCCGCATCATTATTTTCCGGCAAACTGAAACCAATCGTGGAGGTTTTTGCGAGAATCCGGAACAGGCACGTAGGACTCCGACACCCCCGGCCTAGCCAAAAGACAGGCAGAGTCCACGCTTTTGTAGACGCCCGCCCTGTTTCCGTGGCAAAAAAATCCCCACTCTCTTCTTTCGTCCCGCCACTCTCCACTCAATTCCCGTCTTTTTCTCCCACTGTCTTCTTCTCGAAGAGAAAAAGGCCATGCTCGAAGAGAAGAAGGTGCAGATAGCGGCCGATGTGGAGGACGCCAAGGACCTTGAATTTGGATGATTTGGATGCCGAGGCAAGAATAATCATGCAAGCCGTCCGCTATAAGATGTTGGATCGGCAAAAAGATGAGTTGGAGGTAGCGTACGCGGCGGCGACGACACCTTGAGCGTGGAAGTTCGAACTACCGGCCTGGCAGGGCAGAAAATCTAATTTTCTGCACGGCTGCCAAACTGGTAATTTTTTGTGACTGGGCATGTAAAAATTACAACATACTTGCTTCTTTTTGTGTGTGATCGGGCATGTGATCTGACATTGGTGTGACACGACACGTGTATGGTTCAGATTTTAATTGAATTTCAAAAATTTCCTTTACTAGCGGACATAGTGTTGGATGACCGTCTCCGACATCAGTGTCCCTGAACGGGTCTTCTATCCACGGACAGATGCCATAGCAAATTTGCGCGTCAGCATTGAAGATGCCCTCAACCGATACTACTCATCGCATGTACAATGGTGGCATCACTTTGGTGCTGCCGCGTTGTCCACGTAGACGACAAAAATAAATGAGGCTATAGGTTTGATTTTTAATCCCAACGCACTAACCTAGGGTCACCACTCACTGGGGCCCACGTCCTCCCTGTGCAAGCTATTCTCTTCTCGATCCATCCATCTCTGTGTGCATTCTTCTCCAAATCTTCCCTACTTGTGGTCGATTCAGCTATCCATCTGCCCCAAACTCACAGGAAATCCCCAATCCCGCTTCTGTCTAACAAATCGAGGTGAGATTTGGTGAAGCTCTTGTATTTCTCCACGCACGAAAATTCTATCCCTATTTTCAGATTTGATCGGTGCGGGACTCCCACATGGAAGAGCTCGATTTCCCAAATTGCACTTGCTTTAGGTCGGCCGCAACCGCCATGTCCACAATCCTGAGCTTGCGCCGCTGGGCATGGTCGTGTATCCGAGCTCGTGGCCCTCCATGGTCGCGATCTCGAACCAGTTTCTTTCCTCCCCATTCCTCTTTCTCTCGCTTTTTCATCACTTTTCCCGCTTTTTCGCTCGAGGAAGCCGCCTCCTCTGCAGGAATCACCTGTCACCTTCAGGCTATAGCTTTACTGTCATGGTGGCATCCGAGCCTATTTGGCTGACGGGGCATTACCTTTGGGACGACGCGTTGGCCATGCCCTTAAGGAGAAGCGGAAACTAACTCAAAAAGAAAAAAGAAAAAAGAAGTGACGCAGAAACCGTTTGGACGGCGCCTACATACACGTGTACATGCAGTTTTGAATGGATCGAAACGAACAGAGACAAAATGAGGTGCCGTCATGTGGCGCAGAGAGACCCGTTCTTCCGAGCCGCACTTGCCGACCGGCTCGTGTCCGCCCGATCCCCATCTTACGGCTGCTGTTCAAAACGGGACGAGACGTTGGTGCTAGACCTCATCCGGGTCTGGCTGCCGCGTAGTCATCAGGTCGGTATTTGTTTACGAGCCACTGCTACATTATCCGGTCACGTTTTTGCGTGCATTTCCTTTCCAGGCCTGCCAATTACGTCTGTGTCCTCAATGTAACTCTCAATATTAGGGGCCGAAAAGTCATTTCGCACTAACCGTTAGCAGCAGCTTACGTGGTGGAGAGGTCTCTGGACCACTTGTCAGCGAGTGGTTGTGTGACCTTTTGTCGGTTTACCTCTGCAAAATCCGCTTTTCCTCTGACGTACGAGGCCACCTGTAAAGCGACACGCGCAATGCTGAATCAGTCCCTCAAACATAACGGGTCAAACAATGTGAAGATAACATTGACCAGGAGCTCGTGTAAACATCCGGAAGCAGTATGTTTTAAAATTTTGCCGACTTGTTATTTGAAATCGAGCACAACCAAGCATCCTGCAAGATGGAGAACCAGAGACCCCCTTAATTTCGTCCTTGTTCTAACTGTGTATGCATTCCTCGACTTTTTTTATTTCAACAATTTACAAATCCCTGTGCAAAGAATATTATACACAAAAGGCACATTTCGCACCAGCAATGTATGTATTCTTTCTCATGAAATATTAAAAACCTACTACTCCCTTCATAAAGTAGTGATCTAAACGATCAAATATTAGTTTATAGAGGAAGTACTTTTTCGAGAGGATTTAAATACCTGCCACTAGTACTACTACTAGTACTCATTTACGACTCCAGAAAAGAAAAGAAGAACCTGAAACCAATTATAGAAACAAACATGCTTAACCACTGGTTTGGACTGAAGCATACGACAGCACTGTCCAAGAGGAAAAGTCAAGAGAATGCCTTTCTTTTACCACGAGCACGGAGACACCTGTCCCCTGCATTTTTCCTCTCCCGTAGAATCGTCGTCGTCCCTGATAATTCTTTCTTTTTGCGCATCGTCCCTGATAATTCTTTGAAACCTGAGGCCATCGTCGGCATTTTGGGTAGGGAACAACGGCCGGAGCCGTTAGCGCGCCGTCACCGCGAGGCAGGCCACCCGTTGCTGACTCCTATGCCAGCCACACTTTTTCCCCCTGGATCTGATGAATCCATCCTGATCCTGCCACCAGCAGCGGCCGAACTAGAATTATTGTGAGTGAGAGGAGGGCATTGCCATGTGGCGGATTCAAAACCTTCCCCCCTCCACCCACCCGGCCACCCCCATTTAGATTTGAACATTTTTAAACCACCACCACCACGTAATTCGTCCCGGATACTAAAAGCGAGGTGCCTTAATTCCATTAAAATATTCCTCCCCCACTCTCTCTCTCCCTCCCTCTGGTGACTCTGTCCCTGTCGCTGGCTCTCTCACCCTTCCCCCGAGAGAAAGAGAGAGAGAGGGGAGGAGGCGTACGCGAGCTGCTGCGCCTGTGGAGGAGGAGCCACGGCCACGGGGTTGCGCATCTCCACGGCCACGGGGAGCTCGCGCGCGCTGCCATTCCTGAGGCCTCGGCGGTTTCCCAGATCGGCTGGTCCGGTGGTGTTTTTCTGCGGTTTTCTGTAGAATTTGGGAGTCGTTTGCTGGGCGCGGGGGATTGGATTGGCGCTGGGAGGAGGTTGGGCTGTGTGGATTTGAGGTGGTCAGCGCGGAGATCCCGTCGGAGGCGGGAGTTTTGGGGCTCTCCGCGAGGTGATCTCGGGCGCGCCGGCCGGCGATGGCGTCGGTGGAGGTGCGGTCCGTGCGCAAGTCCGCGGCGCTGCGCCCGCGCGGGCCCACCAAGGTGCAGCCCGCGCGGTCCATGTCGCTCGACTACAAGTACTCCGCCGCGCGTGCCGGCGTCGAAGCCGGCCCGGCGGCCAACGGCGTCGGGCGCCGGGCCGCTGCTGCGGCGGCGGACGAGGAAGGGGAGGCGGTGCCGCCCGAGAGAGACGCCGACTCTCCCTACAGCTCCAAGGCGACGACAACGGAGGAGGAGGAGAGTGCTGGGGGTGGCGGGGAGGTCGATTCGGCGTCCTCTGCAGCCGCAACGCCGCGGAGGCCGTCGCCGACGGCGGCTGCTGGCCCCTCACCACGCGACACCAGATGGGGTGACACCAGCTCCTACGGTGCTAAAAAGGTGGCTTTCCCCCTTCGTTTTTGCCCTTTCTGTTTTCCGACACTTCTGGAATGGCAGAATTTATATGGATAATGCTTAAAAGTTTTGTGGTTTCTGAATCTGTGAACTCCTATTATTCAGAGTTTTCTTTTTTGGTAGTTTGATTGAATTCCTGCATTAACCAGCTGTAGAGCCTATTTCCAGCAACCAGTAAACACAATTGTGAAGTGCTAGGCTGAGCTACATAGATACCAAGATGTAACTCCATTTCTACGTGCTTTAGAGCATCTACAACCGGACCCCCCACTTCCCCCCCTAAACGTGGAACCGGCTCCTCTACCGTGCCTGCTGGGCACGGCAGGGTGCCGTGCCTTCTTACCCCGCACCTTACACATTGATATGGGCCAGAAAGGCCAGACTCTTTGATGAAAGTTAATCTAATCAGCCCAACTGTTCACCGGATGCATCACGTTCAACTAAAAAAAATCTGATGTATCACACGCCTGCACGTGTCACCTAATTAACTATTTCCCAAACCCAAAAAGAAACTATTTCCCCCTAGAAAAACTAACTCACTATTTCTACTTTTATTTTTTTAGATAACACTTCGATCTATTCATATTCAATCATGACAGTACAATAAACACCATAAATAATAAAAAAATACACCCAGATGCGTAGACCACCTAGCGACGACTACAAGTACTAAAGCGAGCCGAAGGCACGCCGCCGTCATCGCCCCTCCCTCGCCGGAGCCGGGCAAAACTTGTTGTATACACAGTTCAGAAGTCATCGTGCTAAGACCCCATAGGACCGACACGGCAGAATAACAACCGCCGCCGAGAAAGGGTAGCGTAGATTGGAAGAATCCAACCTGAAGACACACGAACGTAGATGAACTACGGCCAGATCCAAGCAAATCCAAATCCACCAAAGATAGATTCGCCGGAAACACATCTCCATATGCCCATCGACGATGCTAGACACACCATTGGGACGGGGGCTAGGCGGGGAGGAATTTATTTAATATTCAAGGAGCCGCCGCCATCTCGTCTTCCTGAGCAGGACATAAGTCCTAACAAAACTCGAAGAAACATCTGAAAACGGGGCCCTTCCACTATCATTGTCTCAATAAACTAATTACCTATTATGAATATACATGAGCAACATTCTAAAATGAAAATGAACTCATATTTGAAAAATGGTTTTGCTTAATCTCAGCCATATTTTACGGAGAGCATTTTTTTGTTAAAATATATTTGTATTTTGCTTCGAGCGGGCAACAGTACCATTTCCTACATTTGCATATTTTGAAAAGTTAGCAAATATATTCAAGTATTAGAAACTATAAATCCAGAAAAGACAAAAAAGTTGAGAAACAACATGCAGACAACAGTTGACTTATATACTTAACCAAATTTAAATCGACCGAAATTTTGACAAACAAAAAAACGCCATGAGAACATGCAGCCATGAACTAATGCTGTTAATTTTTTTTATAGAAGACTAATATTGTTAATCAATAAAAAAATTGAGAACCATGTTGTTAATCAGCGGGCATCAGGTGAGTTTTAGTAGTTTCCTGGGCTAGATCATTGCTTCGCTGGGGTAAAGAAGGCACGGCACCCTGCCGTGCCAAGCGGGCACGGTAGAGGAGCCGGTTCCCCTAAATGTCCGAGCGGCAGCTCGGACACCTCAAACAGCCACCCACCCAGACCCCTCAAACCCAGCCCAAACGTCCAGGCTGTCCGACCCATTCGTGGGGCGGATTTAGGGCTGCCCGGACGTGTCTGCCATGTTGGATTTGGGGCTGCCCGGACGCGTCTGCCATGTTGGACCGGCCCATCCCGACCCCACAAAATCACCCCCTATCCCCACCCTGGAGCAAACCCTAGCCATTCTTCAGTCCACTCCACTTCCAGCTAGCCCCGCACCACCCCCGGTTCCTATCCGCACAGCTCCTGTCATCTCCGGCATGGCTAGCAGCGGTCTGAGTCCGCCCGCCCGGTCCGGATCCATCGACTGGTATCTGGCTGCCGGCTCGGGCAAGTTTGAAGTAGCCGTTTGTTTGGCTTGCGGTCCACCGTTTCCTGAGAGGGCGGCAGATCCACCAGCTGGGCGCCTTCTCTGCCACTCCGGATGGCATCCATTGGTGGCATTGCCTCAGGCGTAAGCTCGCATCGCCTGTTCGCACCGTTACCGCATCAGGCGTGCGCTGAGAGGAGGGCTGGCCAGCGTTGGATCCTTGTCCCTGCGGCATCGGACTCCGAGTCGGAGGTCAATGCGCAAGGCCAAGAGGTCGAGGGACGATCGTGCCCGCCGTGAAAGGGAGAAGGTGTGTTGCGTAACGGCGGCTGGCGACGAGGAAGCCCGTGCTCGGATCTGGGCCAAGAGGCGTGCCCGGGCCGCCCGTGACCTTGCTGTGGAGCAAACCCTGGCCGTCCGTACCCTCGCCAGCCTCCCCCCCAAGGAGGAGGATCTGAACATGTCCAGTGTCGTGTCCGACATGTCCAGCTCTGGCGCCGAGCAGATCCTCCTCGACCCCTACTATGTCTTTGACCACTACTTTCGCGAGCACGAGGACAAGGGCAAGGGCAGCCGT
Organism: Triticum dicoccoides; assembly: GCF_002162155.2. Classification (NCBI taxonomy): domain Eukaryota; kingdom Viridiplantae; phylum Streptophyta; class Magnoliopsida; order Poales; family Poaceae; genus Triticum; species Triticum dicoccoides. The sequence continues at coordinate 304,556,088 of NC_041380.1, read as the reverse complement.
AGGTGATGAACTAAACTATGTATATCTATATAGTGTTAATTTAGTTATGATGAAGTAGTAGAAGATGCCGTCATTTTGGTAGTCTCTCATGGTATGTACCTATGTTTTAAAAGCGTCCCTAAGGCGACGCCTAGGCGTCGAAGCGCTCCCCCTCCGCTTTGGAAAATCGACCGCTTTGGGCGCCTAGGCGTCCAAAGCGCCCGCCTAGGCGTCGCCTAGGCGCCAAAGCGCCCCCCCTCCCTAAGGCGGTAAGGCGTCGCCTTAAAAACATAGGTATGTACAACTCCCCTATGTAATGTCTGGACTATGTGAACTATGTGCAATGGAAGTATGTGTGTTGAAATCTACGTTGCATGTTTTTGCATGGATTTGAGGGTTTGCATATGAGGGGATGACTGCGCACACGGACAAATGAGGTGCGGGCCGGCGCTGTCCGTGGACGTTTACGGGGTCATATTTGCCCAGTCCGGTTGTAGATGGTCGTAGGTTGTTGTCCATGATACTGCAGTTATACATGTTGCCACTTGACGTTGCAATGCCAGGAAGGCGCCATGCGAAGTTTTGGCGGGAGTTCGAGGAATGTGTTGTTCTCTAGTTATAGACTTCTAGGTTGTTATCATGATGTGATCTGTCATAAAACATTGCACTGCGCTTACTGTTAGGGGTATGTTAAACCCATAAATAGAGCTTCATCATTTAAATTTTGATCCACAAATGGTGTTTCAGTAGTTTGTACTTATTTCCTGTCGTGTCTTTGGTAATTTTTCTGTTTTAGCTACCCATTATTACATATAATACTGTTGTGTCACAATTAAGAGATGCATTAGGTACTTATTAAACATCCAATTTCAAATTGAACAACTTCTGGAATTATACAACTGATATGCCTGTATCTGTTTTTCAACTTGGAGTAAGACGCTAATTTACATTCTACCTAACACTTGTTGCAGAAGCATAGAGTTTTTTGTCAGCTTCCAAATGGTGATTGGGCCTTATGCACCGTGATTACTACCTCTGGTGACGAGTCTGTACTAAAGGTTCCTGAAGGAAAAGTAAGCTACCTAAAATCTGCGTGGAAGATCTTATTATCTCTTTGAATTATTATAGTTTGACTCCCCTTCTTCCAATTGAAGGTTCTAAGATTGAAAACGGAGAGCCTTCAACCTGCAAATCCTGAAATTCTTGATGGAGTGGATGATCTTATGCAGCTGAGTTATCTAAGTGAGCCATCTGTGCTGTACAACTTGCAGTACAGATATTCACAAGACATGATTTATGTGAGGATAGATCAGAACCTTGTCTTTTCTTCTGGAGTTCAATGAATTTCTTAGTGATATGCTATTGCATTGTAGACTAAAGCAGGTCCAGTTTTGGTGGCCGTCAACCCTTTTAAGAAGGTTGCACTGTATGGTAATGAGTATATTAAAGCATATAGAAACAAAACAATGGACAGTCCACATGTGTATGCAATAGCAGATTCAGCGCTTCGTGAAATGAAAAGAGGTCAGTCTATTAGTACATCTTTCTTGCTGGTATGATCTTTCAATTTTCTGAGGAAAATCATCTACATCTATGCCTAACTAATTGACATGTTCATTTGCAGATGAAGTTAACCAGTCCATTATTATAAGGTTGGTATCTTCTATTTTTTCAGTAAGAACTAAGAAGCATTCAGTGGGATTCATATTGTAATAACTTTGCACCTGAATTGATATGTACTCCCTCCGTTCCTAAATATATGTCTTTTTAGACATTTCAAATGGACTACAACATAAGGATGCATGTAGACATTTTTTAAGTGTAGATTCACTCATTTTGCTCCGTATGTAGTCACTTATTGGAATCTCTAAAAAGACTTATATTTGGGAACGGAGGGAGTAATAGATAGCGGAGCCAAGCCACATGAAATATGTATTTTTGGGATTGGTACTTTGCATTTTCTGCTACTTTTTTCTGTCAGCTGAACAGAATAAAAGTCACGTAACCAGTGAAATGTACTTATATTAATCATCTCATGCATTGTCCATCGTTTCAGTTCACACTGCGAGGGTCCTACCGGGATATTAAAATATGCATGGTTGTTTGTCATACAAAAATTGGAACTTGAGTAGTCCACTTCCAACAGATGCAATAGGCACACACCAACCCTATAATTGTCTCATGCATTGTCCATGATTTCAGTTCACACTACAAGGGTCCTACTGGGACATTAAAATATGAGCGGTTGTTTGTCATACAAAAATTGGGACTTGAGAATAGTCCGGTTCCAACAGATGCAATAGGCACACACCAACCCTATAATCTCATGTACCTGTTCCTTTTCCTTCACATGGTTCACCAGTAAGTAATAAATGTGGTAGATTTTTCTGTATCGCCTTAGATTGGAATAAACAGTGAGTAGTACACCGCAAAAATCTAATAAATTTACTGTAGCTGATTAAAAAGGTTCACTGTGCATGATACACTTCAGTTTGCACTTTCAGCTTTTTTGTTTCATTGACATTATTTAAGCAACCGTCATTCTTTTTTACTTAAACCATGATATGGTGAGCAAATGAATGAGTGATGCCATTTTCTATGTAGTGGTGAGAGTGGAGCAGGAAAAACAGAAACTGCAAAGATTGCCATGCAGTATCTGGCTTCACTTGGAGGTGGAAGTGGCATAGAGTATGAGATCCTACAGACCAACCCAATACTCGAGGCGTTTGGCAATGCAAAGACATTAAGAAATGATAATTCAAGTCGCTTCGTAAGTTTTTTCTTGTGAGAATCACAATACTGTACCGCGGAACAAAGTATGGCTAATATTCTTATATTTTTTATTACAGGGAAAGCTCATTGAAATTCATTTCAGTACGACTGGAAGAATATGTGGTGCCATGATTCAAACATGTATGCAGATTCTGCCGAGTGTACCTGCTTTATATCATTAGCATTTTCTGGTTTACATTTAATTTTATGTTTTTTATTGATGAAATTTTCTAATGATCTTGCTGCATGCGCAATTGGGCAGTTCTACTCGAGAAGGTAACTCCTAATTTTGTGGTTATCTTTTCTCCTACACACTGTTTTAGGATAAGTAATCTAATCCGAACTGTTTCCACTATGGTAGTCAAGAGTTGTACAGTGTGCGGTCGGTGAGCGTTCCTACCATATATTTTATCAGCTATGTGCTGGTGCTCCAACGACTCTCAGAGGTACATAATCTATTCATCCTGTCTGAATTTTTTAGTCGCTGGCTTATTTGGTTTGTACAGTTGTACATGTGATGGCATCCTAGTATATCCTCTCAAACTTCTTTTGAACATAGTCCTTTTCCTCCTGCTTATTACAAGAACCATTATTTGTGCTGCTCGGTTTTCAACATAGTTACTACAATGTCTTCCATCGACAATTGACGTTTCTCCATTCTTTTGCATTGCACAATACTTAGTTGTACATGGTTTTCTGTGCAATGTTTTGATACAGAGAAGTTGAATTTGAAGAAGGTGGATGAATACAAATATCTGAAACAGAGTTGTTGCTATTCAATTGCTGGTGTGGATGATGCCGAAATGTTTCATGCTGTAACGGTATAATATACTTTTGCCTCCTTCTAATTAAAATACCTTCTTTTAGATTACCTGGGGCACAACAATAAATACGTCGCTATATAAGGTTAATTCCATCGAAGCATTATCATGTTTGTTGTTCTTGTGCACTGTCATGTTTGTTGACTTATATTTTTAATAGGAAGCTATGAACATCGTCCATATCAGCAAGGAGGACCAAGATAATGTTTTTGCAATGGTTTCAGCTGTGCTCTGGCTTGGAGATGTCTCTTTCACAATTATTGATAATGAAAATCATGTTGAGATCACTGTAGAAGAAGGTAAAAAGAACATGTTCAGCCGCTAATATGGTTATATGGACCATAACTTCCACAATATTATGGTCTTTGGTGATGATTTGGTTAACATACTGTTGTATATCATCAGTTTTAAATACTGATGGTTACTGCTGTGTATTTTCGTCAATTTTGTTCAATGTTTTAGTATAACATACCGCAAATGTGAAGACCTGAAAGCAAATTAGCATTTGTATTGCATTTGTATCACTGGCTGGTTCTATTTTATAAAATTAACAAAATAGATTTTATTTCAGCTGCGGAAACGGTTTCACGACTTCTTGGCTGCAGTATTGAAGATCTCAATTTAGTTTTGTCAAAGCGGCATATGAAAGTTAATAATGAGAATATTGTCCAGAAGCTTACTCTTACACAGGTTAGCATGGTTTCTCAACTAATGGCTAGGCAAATTACTAGCCATGAAGTTCTATTTGATTTACATCTCTTACACACCTACCTCCCTTTGGATATTGCAGGCAACTGACACAAGGGATGCTCTGGCCAAAGCTCTCTATGCCAGTTTGTTCGAGTGGCTTGTAGAACAAATTAACAAGTCCCTTTCAGTTGGCAAGCGTCGAACTGGGAGATCAATCAGTATTCTTGACATCTACGGCTTTGAATCATTTGATGTAATGCACTTCCCTTTGGCCTGCATTTTCACATTTTCATTGTCAAATGTTTTCTCATGACACGCTATCAATTTGCAGAAAAACAGTTTTGAACAGTTCTGCATTAATTATGCCAACGAGAGGCTACAACAACATTTCAATCGCCATTTGTTTAAGCTTGAGCAAGAGGTGAGTTGTTGTTTGACTTTCAGGTGCATGTTTTGCAGCATTGCAATTTTGCTTAGTTTCTGGTACCAGCAGGTGTACATTTTATAGTGATCATTCTTGTTCTTTTATTGACTTCACAATAATTTAACACCACTCAGTAAAGAAAAAAAATACATTAAAGTTACAAGAGCATTGATGCTCCTATTATTCCGTGAACTTCTCTTACTGATTATGGCTTCGGCTTCTGTCACAACTGTAACGTTCTCCTTATAAAATGTATTGCATTCACTCCACGGTTATCGATTTTCTTGTAGTAACTTTCTGAAAAATATGTCATTTCTGTGATCAGGAATATGTTGAAGATGGCATTGACTGGGCTAAGGTTGAGTTTGAGGACAATCAGGACTGTTTGAATCTATTTGAGAAGGTATGGGCCTGTACATTGTCTTCATTGTTGTCATCATCAAGAAATCATAAATATATTAGTCTGTGCGGCAATGCTTTAAATTCTACCAGTCCCGGTGCACGTAGCTCCCCCTTGCATAGGGTCTGTGGAAGGGTCCGACCACTTTGGGTCTCTTGTATGCAGCCTTTCCCTACATTTCTGCAAGAGACTGTTTCCAGGACTCGAACCCGTGACCTCATTGTCACAAGGCGACAGCTTTACCGCTGCGCCAAGGCTCCCCCTTCGCTTTAAATTCTACCAGTACTTCCGTAAAAAGCACATGCCTATTTTATTTGACATAAGCAGAGGGGGAATGCATTTGTTTTTCTGGGAAGTGGTTAACTTAAAAAATTCCAAATATAAATTTATTGCAAGTGCTATTTTCCCATAGCATTCAATCATTCTTAGCTCAGAGACAAAAATTCACTACTAGAAAAATAGAATGTGATAGAAGGTCTCCACATTACTCAAAGTAAAGCCTGCAGATTTCAGATTGTACCAATATGCAGATACTTCCATTTTTAGGAATACAGGGGTTCTACAAACTTGGTAAATACTGCTTGATTGACTAATCCTAACGGTGTACAAGTAAATGTAGTTGCTGGTTTCTCAAACCATGATGATAACTAGCATCGGGAAAACAAGGGTGGAACATATAACTGGCTTATCACAGTGGATTCTGGGTTCCCAGCCAAGGTGTATATTGGGTTATGGTATGTTTGGATTGGGATCAAAGTGTACCCTACATTTTTTTTGGACATGACCATTGGCCTCTGTTTGGACGAAGACCATCTTTTTGGCATACCAATGCTTCTTTACCAACTCTAGTTCAGTTTTCTAGCCAATGTTGTCCAATCCATTGGCAAGCAAAACCTCAACCAAAATTTCGGCTCAACTTTTTGACATGACTACCTTGGGCACAAACCGAACATACCCTTAACCTTGGGCACAAACCGAACATACCCTTAACCTTGCCGGAGTTTAATGAGTTCTGTAGATGTCTTGTGGCAAAATTAAAATAAAGAAAATAAAACTCGCTTACATCCATATTTCTTGTTGTTGTTTGAGAACTTGGTAAAAATGTCTGGGATTCTTTATCTTGCTTACTTCTCTTACTGGATACAGAAACCACTGGGGTTGTTGTCTCTGCTGGATGAGGAATCTACATTCCCTAATGCCACAGACCTTACTTTTGCAAACAAGCTCAAGCAACATCTTGACACTAATTCTTGCTTCAGAGGAGAAAGAGGCAAGGCTTTCACTGTCCGTCACTATGCAGGAGAGGTTGGGAGTTGTCAAATATCCAGTTCCATGTTCACATCAGTCTTTCTTTTACCACTTGTCAACTTTATTCCATTTCTTTGATGATTAGGTGGCGTATGACACATCGGGTTTTCTGGAGAAGAACAGAGATTTATTGCACATGGACTCAATTCAGTTCCTTGCCAAATGCAAATTATCTATACCACAAACGTTTGCATCTAAGATGCTTGCTCAATCTGATAATCTAGAATCTGTACCATACAGGCCTAGTGTTGCTGATTCACAGAAGTTAAGTGTAGCAATGAAGTTTAAGGTAAAAAAACTTTGTGGCCCCAAAGAAATTTCTAAGGAGATCTTGAATGAATCAGATCAACTGTTAACAACTGTCTGTTTAAATGTTTGGCAGGGACAATTGTTCCAACTTATGCAAAGACTTGAAAGCACAACACCACACTTCATACGTTGCATTAAACCAAATAATTTGCAGCTCCCTGCCATTTACGGACAAGAACTTGTGCTTCAGCAACTGAAATGCTGCGGGGTTCTTGAAGTTGTGCGCATTTCAAGATCTGGGTACCCAACGAGAATGACTCATCAGAAGTTTGCTCGGCGGTAATTCAAATATCTGTATATCTGTATTATGCTTCTGATTTTTGTTGCGTGCAAGACGTTAACGATTCAAATTATCAGGTATGGTTTTCTTCTTCTTGAGGATGTTGCGTCTCAAGATCCACTTAGTGTTTCGGTTGCAATTCTTCATCAATTCAACATTTTGCCTGAGATGTATCAAGTTGGCTACACAAAGTTGTTCTTCCGAACTGGTCAGGTCAGTCAAGCAGTCTTTGTTTCATTAATTAACACACCTGGGTTATTGTTGTATTCCATACATTATGCTGCTACTTTGTTTGCGCTCTGTATTCTTCTCGTACTCACTGGGTTTCACTTTCAGAATAGACAGGTAATTAGATAAGAATTCCTTATGCTGCCCAATATTTCACAGCAGGGCAGCTTAGTAATTTGATATTCGACTGATATGCTTGTGATTTGCTAGTGCACTGATTTGCCGTTGTCTAGCAAGGCCATTAATAAGTACATTGTGATTTGCTATAAGAGGCAGTAAGACACCAAGTTTATATATTTTACAGTCCTAGTAGGGATGGATCCTACTAAGCATACACTAAATAAGGAGTAAGGGCCTGTTTGGATTCATGCCAAAGCACGCCCTGCCAAATAATTGGCTAGCCCACGTATTTTGGCTGCTGTTTGGATCGACGCCAAAAAATTGGCTCGCCCAGCTTGCCCGGCTCTCCTATGTGTTATTTACGCCAACGTATGGGCGAGACGCGGGCGCCGGAATGCTTCGCCAAAAAATTGGCGCGGTGACTTCGGTTGTTGATTGGTGGGCCCTGCATGCATGCAGTAGGATTTGGCGAATATTATGCCTTCTAAACAATCAGCTGCGCTTTTTACTGAATAAAAAATCTGAGCCTTTGCGTGATTAGCATCAACTAAAAAAATTATGCATGCAACGCTGCACACAAATTAGCGACTTCCAACTGCAGAACTGCAGCATCTCTCTCTCTCTTGTAATTATATTGGCAACTTTTTTCTTCACGCCCGCTCTTACTATCAATTTGTATGTTTTTTAATTTTAGTACTGTATAATAGACACATTTAAATACTTTCAGAACTAGTGTCTGAAATTTGGAGCCTATCATGGTCACAATCCAAACAACAACATGCCAATAATTTGGAAGTTGTAATGGTGGCAATCCAAACACCAATAGCTTGCCAAATTTTTGGTCATGCGCTTGCTTTGGTCATACCAAAATTTTGGTAGGGCTAACTGGGGCTCAAACCAAACAGACCCTAAAAATACACAGAAATTGGGATCCACAAGATCCAGGTAGTACGGCAGCACTGATCTATAAACAACAAAGGTTGGTAAATAGAAAAAATAATAAAATATATATACAAGAAAAATGCACCAAACAGGTATCAAGGAGAAAACATTCAGGTAGGGATGCTTTCCAAAGAGCATACCAAGAGCACAATGGCTCACGGTTCACACATTTTTCAACTACATCTGGTGTTCTGTTTAGTGAATGACAAGTGGTGGCTCTTGTTCTTCTAGTGCACATGCCGGTGTCAGTTTGGCTTGCCTTCTTTTTCTTGTGTAAGTGATGTATTTCTGGAAAATGCTGTATCACCGTGTTTGTTCCTCTGTACTGTATCACATATCGGGTCGACATATTTTCATGGTTTTCAAGTAGAGGTGTTGGCCTATGATACTTATATGAATTGACATCACATGTTTAAAGTTGCTTTCTTAAAATTTATAATTCATAATTATGCTGTCTTTGAAGTTTGAGTGGTTATTTATACATTTGTCTACTACTGTTACTTAAGCTTCTAATGACAACTATCTTGCGTTGCTTCAATTTTTGGGAACTGAAGATTGGCAACCTTGAGAATACTCGGAATCGTACTCTACATGGTGTTTTAAGGGTTCAAAGCTGTTTCAGAGGGCATCAAGCACGGCGCCATGCAAGTGAACGAATCAGAGGAGTTTTGGCTCTTCAATCATGTACCTATCCAAGCCCCACTGCTTTATGCATTACTGTATTTCTTGTTGCTCTATCTTTCTCTCCTACTCATGCTTACTATATGGGCCGGTTGCTCCTCATATCTTGCAGTCATTCGTGCTGAGAATGCAAGACAAAGTTATTCATCTCTGTCGAAGAAACATAGGGCAGCCACTCTTGTGCAGAAAAATCTAAAAGGCTGGCTTGCAAGAAGATACTTCATTAAGATACGGAAGGCTTCAGTGGTTGTACAATCTGGTAAGAAGATTTTCCTCATTCTTTTTTTTAGAACCATGCAGGAGAACTGTATGTGTATTTTCCTCATTCTCGTCAGACTCTGTAAAGATAGAAGTGGTAATATGACACACCGTCTTCACATAACATGAAGGTATCCGTGGTTGTCTTGTTAGAAGATGCGCCGGCAATGTTGATCTACTGAACGTGTTAAGAGAATTTGAATCGAAAAAGGTACACGGTTATATCTGTTTCTCTGCTCTGGTACTGGCTTTCCCCCTATCTGCTCGCACTTAAACACATGAACTAAATTATTTCAGGAGGCAGACGGCGACCAAATCTTGATCAAGGCGTCCTTCCTGGCCGAGCTGCAACGCCGAATCCTAAGAGCGGAGGCTACAGTTCGAGAGAAGGATGAGGAGAACGAGATGCTACACCAGCGGCTCCAGCAATACGAGAACCGATGGTTAGAATACGAGCAGAAAATGAAGGCGATGGAGGAGATGTGGCAGAAGCAGATGCGGTCGCTGCAGTCGAGCCTGTCGGTGGCGAAGAAGAGCCTGGCCCTGGACGAGACGCCTCGGATGTCGGACTCGTCCGTGGAGCAGAGCTGGGAGAGCAACGGGAACCACGTGGGCGGGGGCTCCTCCCAGCAGCTGGCCGCGGCGCCGCGGATCACCGGGCGCGATATGAACGCCAGCATGAGCGTCATCGGGCGGCTGGCGGAGGAGCTGGAGCAGCGGAGCCAGGTGTTCGCCGACGACGCCAAGTTCCTGGTGGAGGTCAAGTCCGGGCAGGCGGACGCGAGCCTGAACCCGGACGTGGAGCTCCGCAGGCTGAAGCAGAACTTCGACTCGTGGAAGAAGGACTTCGGCTCCCGCATCAGGGAGACCAAGGTGATCCTGAACAAGCTCGCGAGCGGCGGCGGCGGCGGCAACGAGTCCTCCCCCAACTCGGCCAAGCGGAAGTGGTGGGGCAGGCTCAACACCTCCAAGTTCTCGTGAGTGTATGGTGATGGTGACGGTGTAGACGCGCCGGCATTTTACACGCCGGCGCTAGTCCTAGAGAGGTTTGTGAGTGATGCTGCGGAGTCCAGTGTTTTGGGCTGGATGAGTATGTATGTGATTCGTGGAGGGCGAGTTGTATAGTTCTTCCACTGGGGGGCTGCTTCTTTTCTAGGCCACCCATGAACCACTGAGTTGTGATGTAATTACTTGCTAAGATATACCACTACTTGAAGGGGAGAGATTGGGGATTGATTGCTCAGTTCTTTTTCTTTTGCCATCTTGTCTTCTGCGTATGTATGTATGTTATGTTTGTATGCGGTTTAGTTTGACTGCAGTCAAGTAGGATGTGGGCATCTATTCCTACATGCATATTCACGTGTAAATTGTTTGTTTGTTTGTTTGTTTGTTTTGCACAAGCAGGTGTAAATTGTTTTGATGAATTTGCAGGTGTGTTTGGTTTCAGTTCAGTCATCCAGAATATCTTCACTGGTCAAGATTAGATAATATCAGGGGAATTCGTTGCTCATACTTATTGCAATGCTGTCATTCATTTCGGAATTGCCCTAATTGAGTAACATAACATGATAGATCAACCTGGGCAATACAAGAGTCCTGCAAGTTGCAACGTAGTCAAAGTATAATACTACTATAAATAACTTCAACTGAATGGCAATACATTCCTTGTGCTCCGGCATCGTCCACCTATGAGTTGACCGGGACGTCTTATTTATTCCAGCAGTGCTAACTGCGCTGCTTACGTTATCCAAGCTTGCCATTCAGCCGGCCTCTTCTTGCTTCAGACCATCGATCCTGTAACAATAAACCCAAAATACAGTCAGTTCAATTGTTACGTACTTAGAATAATGAGCTCGAACGGCATCGATGCCTAGTACATGTACTCCAGTTCTCTTAGGTTTGAATGAACTAGCACTCTGGTGGGGTAAGCATGTCAGTCACAGTTCATGTGTGGTCTGTCAACAAAGTGAAGCAGCAGCTAGCTCACCTCCGCAGTTGCCAGGGATGCTGACGCCGCACTGCTGGGAGACGTAGAACACCTTCTCCATGCTGATGTTGTCCCGCACGCCGGGGCTGCCCAGGTAGCTGCAGACGCAGGGCACGTCCACGCTCTTCACGGCGTCGCAGCACTCCTGCGACGGCGGCACCGTCGGCGCGCCCTTCTGCACGTACTGGTAGCAGGCCTCGTTGAGCGCCACAACGTCGTCCTGGCAGCCCGCCGGCCCCGCCGCTGCTGCGGCGGCAAGGAGAAGGAACATCGCCACCGCAGTCAGGCTGGCGCGGGCGAGCTGAGACATCTTGCCGGAGTTTTCCCTTCACGCCGCTGCTGTGCTGTGCTTGTGTGTCTCGTGGATGGTTGGTTGCTCTTGTGGTGCGGCGGTGATGTGCCATGGCTAGGGTATTTATAGTGCTTAATGGTTCTAGAGGGTCTGGCTTGTTTGGTGGGCTGGCTGGCGGGGGAGCTGGTGTTTCGGCTGGGAACCGGCCATGGAAATGCAACGCTTGTGAGCTGGTTCCACGGTGCGTGCTTGCTTGATCTTTGTGTTTGCATGCAAATGCGATAGGTGTGAGAATGTTGCTGAGTTTGTTCTAGTCCCTGATCATCCGCATGCCTGAACAGAACTTCAGATAGAGAGGCCTGGATGCTAGATGAATTTCGGCATGGATGCGTTGGATGTTTATGTGGGCTCAACCATATCATTATTTATTTGCACAATTTAGTGGAGAAAAGATAAGCAATCGCGGCCGTAGAAGTAGTCAAACTGTAAGTGCATCTAGGACCCCATTGTGGGTTTTGATGAATCATGACAACAAGACTAAATAAAGGGACTAACAATTTCTCAAAGTGTTGATCAGTTATAGTCCCAAAAGATGTTGAGTTCGGAGGATGGTTCGCGACCCCTCGAAATACAAGGATCAAGCTTTGGCATGATCACTTCGAGTCATAGGTATGCCAATTCTATCAAAGGGGGTCTTGGGTCTTGTGAGAAGTATTTCTTGATATGTTATCAAAGTTCAGTCTCCAAAACCCATCAAAATTTCTCATTATTTCAAGTCCTAACTCTCTTCACATTCATCTGTTCGAAACCTCCAAGTTGATTCCATCCGGAGCCTCTGATGCAATCTACAAAGTTAGTTAGTTGCACTTTGTGCATTTCAGATCCCCCAAGCAAGGTGTCTCGTATATCCAAGATGGTACAAAAACTTTCTACTCACGTTCTGTACCTCCAGGTGACTTTTGTCCCAATAATCCTACACCTACTAAGAGTCTTACGTAAGTTTACTTAACCTTTCATACATTCTCTCCCCCCCCCCCCCTAATTTAACCGGGGTGGGCCCCATCCGCTAACCTGGCCCAATTACCTACCTCCACATCAGCTTTTACTTAAAAGCCTCATGTAAGCTTTCGTATGTGTAGCATTGCTCCTTTTGTCTAGTAGCCGTGAGTGTCATCCGTCCAATACCTCTGAGCCAATTAAAGTTTGAACTAAAAGTTTCGTTCAAACACTTTGAGTGAGTTTCATCTGGACATTGTGAGATCATATAGTAGCAAAATCCTAGGATTATAGTATAGTTCGGAGCCTCTGAATGTTGTGTGGTCAGATCATTCGGGTTGTAATCTATGTTCTATCCAAAAACCATAAGTTTCATTCAAAATCTTTGAGTTACTTCCACCGGATCCTCCAAGCCTTTGTGAAAAATTCACCTTTGTGCGTTCGGAGCCACCGAGTGCATTCTCTTCGGACCCATCGACATATAGGAAGTGCATCTCCATAATACCCTAGTTGTTTTGAAGCTTAATGAAAAAACATCCGAGAGGACTAATGATATCAATGAGTTCATCTCTGGAATTTGGAATAATTTTCATATTCAGGTCTATGGCTTTATATGGGAGATGATTAGTGACCCCTACAAACAACTTTTCTAGTTGTTCCGCTCATCAAGCTCATAGTTTGTACTTTCTAGGTCTTTTGGTGAATCCAAGATTCACATTGAGTATAAGACAATCATACTATGAAGAGAGGCACTAGCAAAGACTTTTGTTCAAATTTGAAAAATATATCCAAAGTAAAATCTATCCCAAAATCCCCACCCCAGCCATCTTTGTATGGATTTCTCTAAGCATTGGTAATTCCTAAGATTTTCGCCTGGTATTTGATACGTCTCCAACGTATGTATAATTTTTGATTGCTCCATGCTATATTATCTACTGTTTTGGACTATATTGGGCTTTATTTTCCACTTTTATATTATTTTTGGGACTAACCTATTAACCGGAGGCCCAACCCAGAATTGCTATTTTTTTGCCTATTTCAGTGTTTCGGAGAAACAGAATATCAAACGGAGTCCAAACGGAATAAAATCTTCGGGAACGTGATTTTCTCACCAAACGTGATCCAGGAGACTTGGACCCTACTGCAAGGGATCGGATCAAAGAGGAGGTCATGAGGGTGGGGGGCGCGCCCCCCTGCCTCGTGGGCCCCTCGGTGCTCCACCGACGTACTCCTTCCTCCTATATATACCTACGTACCCCCGAACGATCAGAAGAGGAGCCAAAAACCTAATTCCACCGCCGCAACTTTCTGTATCCACGAGATCCCATCTTGGGGCCTGTTCCGGAGCTCCGCCAAAAGAGGGCCATCATCACGGAGGGCTTCTACATCATCCTAGCCCCTCCGATGAAGTGTGAGTAGTTTACCTCAGACCTTCGGGTCCATAGTTAGTAGCTAGATGGCTTCTTCTCTCTCTTTGAATCTCAATACAAAGTTCTCTCCCTCTCTTGTGGAGATCTATTCGATGTAATCTTCTTTTTGCGGTGTGTTTGTTGAGATCGATGAATTATGGGTTTATGATCAAGTCTATCTATGAATAATATTTGAATCTTCTCTGAATTCTTTTATGCATGATTGGTTATCTTTGCAAGTCTCTTCGAATTATCCGTTTGGTTTGGCCAACTAGATTGGTAGTTCTTGCCATGGGAGAAGTGCTTAGCTTTGGGTTCGATCTTGCGGTGTCATTTCCCAGTGACAGAAGGGACAGCAAGGCACGTATTGCATCGTTGCCATCGAGGATAACAAGATGGGGTTTATTTCATATTGCATGAATTTATCTCTCTACATCATGTCATCTTGCTTAAGGCGTTACTCTGTTTTTAATTTAATACTCTAGATGCATGCTGGATAGCGGTCGATGAGTGGAGTAATAGTAGTAGATGCAGAATCGTTTCGGTCTACTTGTCACGGAAGTGATGCCTATATACATGATCATGCCTAGATATTCTCATAACTATGCTCAATTCTGTCAATTGCTCAACAGTAATTTGTTCACCCACCGTAGAATACTTATGCTCTTGAGAGAAGCCACTAGTGAAACCTATGGCCCCCGGGTCTATTCTCATCATATCAATCTCCATCACTTTAATCTTGCTTTGCTTTTACTTTTTACTTTGCATCTTTATACCAAAAATACCAAAAATATTATATCTATCAGATCTCACTCTCGTAAGTTACCGTGAAGGGATTGACAACCCCTAATCGCGTTGGTTGCGAGTAGCTATCATTTTGTGCAGGTACGAGGGACTTGAGCGTGGCCTCCTACTGGATTGATACTTTGGTTCTCAAAAACTGAGGGAAATACTTACGCTACTCTGCTGCATCATCCCTTCCTCTTCGGGGAAAACCAACGCAAGCTCAATACGTAGCAAGAAGGATTTCTGGCGCCGTTGCCGGGGAGTCTACGCAAAAAGTCAAAATACCAAGTACCCATCACAATCCTTATCTCTCGCATTATATTATTTGTCATTTGCCTCTCGTTTTCCTCTCCCCCACTTCACCTTTGCTGTTTTATTCACCCTCTCTCTCTATCCTCCCTCTCTATTTGCCTCTTTTGCCCGTTCTTGTTTGCTCGTATGGTTGGAATAGTTGTTTATTTATTACTAAACAGAGAACCTAAGACCTATGGATCCTCATCCACTTGCTAATCTTTTTAAGAGATCCAATTATGATGAACCAATTGCTAGTGAGTTTTGTGCACTAGATTATCTTTATGAGGTTTTGCCTGAAATTCGTGAATCTAAAAAGTGTGATGAATTACTTTATGATGCAATTCACGATAGATCTTTGAATAAAAAGCATGATTGCAATGATTTTATTATAAATTCTATTTATGCAAATTGTGCTAATAATATGCAAAACCCTAAGCTTGGGGATGCTAATTTTGCTATGTCCTCTACTTGTTGCAATGATCATGATTGGGGTGATTCTTCTTTTGATCTTGAAAATTTATTTACTCCCCATGATGATTATGAGATTGATAATAGTGTTTGCAATAATACTGAAAGTGGGTTTGGAAGAGTGTCAACTTTAGATCCCACATATTTGGATAATGTTCAATCTTATGAAGTTTTTGATAAAAGTGGATTTGAAGAGGTCATGACTTTAGTTAATGTCAATCCCACTATTTTGGAAGAGTGTCAACTTTGCATGCATGTGGATCGTGTTGAAAATATTTTATGTGATAGATATTTTGTTGAATTTGCTTATGATACTACATGTAATTATTACGAGAGAGGAAAATATGGTGGTAGAAATTTTCATGTTACTAAATTACCTCTCGTTATGTTGAGATTGCTATTGTTTCTTTTCACTTCCTTGCATATGCTAGTTTTTGCTTGCGATGATAATTTGTTTGCCTATAAGATGCCTATGCATAGGAAGTATGTTAGACTTAGATATGTCTGTCACATGTTTTATGATGCTCTCTTTGTGCTTCAATTCTTGTCTTTCATGTGAGCATCATTGAAATATTATGCCTAGCTATAAGGCTTTAAAGAAAAGCGCTTGTTGGGAGACAACCCAATATTTTTCCTTGCTGTTATTCAATAAATAAATTATCTAGCCTCTATTTTGGTTGTGTTTTTTGTGTTTAATTAGTGTTTGTGCCAAGTAGAACCATTGGGAAGACTTGGGGAAAGTCTTGTTGAACTTGCTGTAAAAAACAGAAACTTTAGCGCTCACGAGAACTACTGTCATTTTTATTTGAAGAGTGATATTTAGTTAATTATTTTTGCAGATGATTAATAGATAAATTCCTCACGTCCAGCAATTTATTTTAGAATTTTTGGGGTTCCAGATCTTGCGCTAGCTACAGATTACTACAGACTGTTCTGTTTTTGACAGATTTTGTTTTTCGTGTGTTGTTTGCTTATTTTGATGAACCTATGGCTAGTAAAATAGTTTATAATCCATAGAGAAGTTGGAATACAGTAGGTTTAACACCAATATAAATAAAGAATGGGTTCATTACAGTACCTTGAAGTGGTCTTTTGTTTTCTTTCGCTAACGGAGCTCAAGAGTTTTCTATTTTGAGTTTTGTGTTGTGAAGTTTTCAAGTTTTGGGTGAATTCTTGTGATGAATTATGGAACAGGGAGTGGCAAGATCCTAAGCTTGGAGATGCCCATGGCACCCCCAAAATAATCCAAGGACACCAAAAAGTCAAAGCTTGGGGATGCCCCGGAAGGCATCCCCTCTTTTCGTCCACTTCCATCGGTAATTTACTTGGAGCTATATTTTTATTCACCAACATTATATGTGTTTTGCTTGGAGCGTCTTGTATTATTTGTGTATTTCTCTGTTAGTATGCCACAATCATCCTTGCTGTACACATCTTTTGAGAGAGCCATACATGAATTAAAATTTGATAGAATACTCTATGTGCTTCACTTATATCTTTTGAGCTAAGTAGTTTTACTCTATGTGCTTCACTTATATCTTTTGAGCTAAGTAGTTTTGCTCTATGTGCTTCACTTATATCTTTTGAGCTAAGTAGTTTTGCTCTGTGTGCTTCACTTATATCTTTTGAGCGTTATAATTTTGCTCTATGTGCTTCACTTAGATCTTTTGAAGCACGGTGGTGGATTTATTTTAAAGAAACTATTGATCTCTCATACTTCACTTAAATTATTTTGAAAGTCTCTTAATAGCATGGTAATTTGCTTAATAATAATATGCTTGGTATTCAAGATTTGTGAAACTTTCTTTTGAGTGTGTTGAATACTAAGAAAAGATTGAAGCATGATAATTGTTTTGAGATATGGAGGTGATAATATTAAAGTCATGCTAGTTGAGTAGTTGTGAATTTAAAGAATACTTGTGTTGAAGTTTGTGATTCCCGTAGCATGCATGTATGGTGAACCGTTATGTGATGAAGTCGGAGCATGATTTATTTATGGGTCAATTCCATTTCCCCCCCTAATCTTGCCCCAGTCTCAGCTTTACCCCTAAAAAAAGCATGTGCTCAACTTTGCCCCTCTTCCGTCTGGTGCCACTTCAGAAATACCCCTCCGCGCCATTTTCGTCCAGTCAAAGTGGTTTGACCGTTTTCATGACAATTTTGGGACAAGTTTGCCCCTACTTACATGTGGGGGGCTGACCGAACAATTATCTCTCTCGGTTTTCTTCTTCCTCTCGACGCTAAGAACAAAGTGTAGGAGGAGGCGGCTGCTCAGGCGATTTCGACAGCTCGGTGCTGGAGAGCTAGGAAAGGAAGATGGCGTCCATGTCCTCGATGGCTCAGTGCTTGGCGACTTCAGCCGCGGAGGACGAGGTTAGTAAAGTCTGCATATTTGGGGATTTCAGATCTAGGGTTTGTGCGGATTTGGGATTTTTTAGCCATGTGCATCCGATTTTGTTTGTAGGTGGATGGTTGCGGCATTGTGCATTTTAGTTCAGAGCATTTCATTCCCAATCCCATCTTCTGTGGCCTTGAGGAGCGCTCGAAGCGTAGATGCCCAGGGCATGGGCTAGTTCCGGCTCGCCGTGTAGCTTGGGGAGGAGCAAGCACTGGTAGACGTTTTTTGGGTTGTCCAGTTGATGTAAGTGCTATATTTCCCTCAATTTGATATATTTTTTTGTCGAATTGATGCTAAGGTTTCAGTTTGACATTATTTTTGAACTATGCCTTTGCAGCTTCCCGATGAATGTGATTGGGTTGTATGGATTGACCCCCCTCCTATTGACTATGTTGGGCTTGCTTTTGAGGATTTACATGCTGCCCTTGAACACAGTTGGATCAAAGCAAGCAATCTGGAGAGGAGGGTTGTGGATCTTACCACTAAAAACAAGAAGTTGAAGAAAAAGAATGAGCCGATGGAAACAATGTGCTTTGTCATTGTTCTTGGCATAAGCACTGTGGCTAGTCTTGTTTCTGTGTGGTCAAATTAGGCTATTGAAGTGTTTGCTGATGTAGGTTATGTTGTTATGTTCTGGAGCCTTTATGTAATGGAGCCTTTATGTTCTGGAGCCTTTATGAAATGTCCCTTTATATAATGGTTATGTTGTTAATGTGGTTTAAATCCTGTATGAATGCACATTGAGGTACTTTTGGCTAGTGATGTTTCCATGTGGTAAATATGAGCACAAATATATATCAATCCAGGGGAAAATATGAGCACACAAATATAGCACAGGGGCAAATATGAGCACACGAGTGTAGCACATGGACAAATAGGAGCACATAAGTGTAGCACAGTGACAAATATGAGCATAGAAGTGTAGCACAGGGCAAATATGAGCACATTACACAGGAGTTCACAACAGTTTGACAACATGCAAAGCAACACACATCAGTTAACACATTACATCTAACATAGCAGTTCATCACTCTAGTTGAACAGAACCAACATTAAGTTGATCACACTAGTTTGGCCCTCTTGCTCCTAGTGTTGGCAGCAGGATTTGCAGCTTTGCTCCTTGTGCTGACAGCAGAGTTGCCGCCTTTCACCTTCTTCTGTGGTGACCCCCACCTAGTTCCTCTCTCAGCAGCTCTTTTAGTACATTTCTTTGGACTGAGAAGCATGTAAACAATCAAGATGAGTATGAAATAATGAAGTTACACAAAGAATGCATGAACATGTAGTAGAAAACATACCTGACAAGTGCTGTTGGAGAGCTTGGAGCTGCTGTAGAGCTTGGAGCAGTTGGTGGAGAGCTTGGAGCTGGTGGAGAGCTTGGAGTAGTTGGTAGAGAGCTTGTAGCAGATGGTGGAGAGCTTGGAGCAGTTGCAAGAGCATTTTTTGGAGCATTTTCTGCACCCCAATGCTCATCTTCTCCAAATGCAGGATCAATTGACTCTTTGCAATGGGTGCCTCTGTGACCAAGTCTGCCACATCTACTGCATTTCTTTTGCCTTCCTCCAAGACCTTTTCCTTCTGCATGTGCCCTTATCCTAGTTTTCCTTGGTCTTCCAGGTGGTCTATTTTGCACTGGTGCACACAGTTTAAACCCAGTATCAACAATGTCCCACTGCTGCTTCCCCTCCATTGCAGGCAAATTCTTTGCATAAGTAAGATTGAATCTATGCATAGAGTAAAATTCATGCACATACTGATCAATCTCACTTGCTGGACCTCTGAGTGAAGTAATGAAGTATAATGCATGAATGCAAGGTTGTCCAGTGATTTTCCATTTTCTGCAGCTACAAGTTTGTGCTTGCAGATCAACAGGATACCTCCATTCCCTCTTCTCTTTATCAATTGCAGTCACCTCTGCCTCATGAGTACTTCTCTTAACAATGCTCATATCTAAGGTCTTTGATTTTGCCATTATCTGTTTCATCACTTTGGGGACTATGATATGCCCTCCATAAGTGCCAGCAGAAATGCTTTGCCTTAGATCAAATTTCTCCATTAAGACTTGCCCAATTTTGTCTAGCAGGTCTACAATGTGTAGTCCTTTCCATTTTCTGATTTTGGAATTGAAAGACTCTGCAAGGTTATTGTTCACATAATCTAACTTGCACTTCTCATTGAACAGTGCCCTGGCCCATATCTTGCTGTGATGTTCATCTAGATAATATTTTACATCTGGCTTGCTATACAACTGACTGAGATGGTAATTGTGTTTCTTTAAGCTAAATGTTAGGGAACAGGGCCACAAGTTCTCATCAAAAAAATTCCCTTTAAACTTCTTGGTGAAGTTTGCAGCTAAGTGCCTCATGCATTCTCTGTGCTCTACTCCAGGGAAAACATCATCTACAGCTGCCTCTAATCCTTTACACGCATCAGTGTGTATGACTAGACCATCTGGGTGGCCTATCAGGTTTTTCAAGTGCTCAAAGAACCATGTCCAACTCTCCAGGTTCTCTACCTCTAGCACACCATATGCAACTGGAAATATCCAGTTGTTTGCATCTACAGCACAAGCACTGACTAGTTGTCCTTTGAACCTACCATTGAGTGCAATGACATCTACTGCCAGATATGGCCTACAACCTTCTAAAAAACCCTTCCAGCATGCCTTAAATGACACAAACACTCTCCTAAAGCACTCTTTGGACCTGCTCTGACCATTCTTTTCAAACTGAACAGTGTGCCTATCAATGTGAACTACACTACCAGGTGATGCTTTCTCTACCTCAGCCTTGAATGTGTACAATAATTGAAAACTGTCAGTCCACTTACCATAGATGTTGTCAATGGCCATCTGCTTACCATAAAATACTCTCATGTATGGCAGCTGCAATCCATACTTCTTCTTCAAGTAAATTTGAAGTTGTGTGACCCTTATATTGGAGTTTTCTCTCACCCAGTTCTTAACTGCATCTGTAATCCATCTGCACTTTGCTGATCTCAACCTTTGTCTTCTTGTCACACTTGGGCATGTGTGAGGATTTCTGTTTACTTTGACCTGCAGTTAAACATTGTAACAAGGATCAGAATCATAAACAACATAACAATCATAAAGAACATGCACAGTTAACTATTAGTGTACCTAAAATAGTTTGGTATTTTTCAGAAAGGATGCATGCATCCTCCACTTACACCTTCTATATGCACAATGTACTATTAGCCTACCAGGCTCACTCTTGTCAATTTTGAATTCACTCTGAGTCTTGATTGCATAAGTGGCTAATGCATTTCTGCACTCTACAACATCAGAGAATATAGTTCCTTCTGCAAGAGAAGGATCATCTTTGTTAAAATGCACATCTGGCCTAGCCTCATCAGAACTCTCAGAATAACCCATGTCATTGTCCTCCTCTCTCTCATCTGAATCTGTCTCAGCAAACTCTGGAGGGGAAATGTAATCATCTTGTTGAGCTGCTTCCTTCCCCTTTGGCTTCTTCCCTATTACAAATTCAGGATGCATTAATTCATCCTCATCATATGTTGCTACATCATCAGGTTGTTCCTCTTCTATGATTGGATCAGCATCTGGTTGCTTGCTACTACTAGGACCTGGTTCATGCACAGCACTAGTTTCTGAATTTTTTCTTCCACCTGAACTACCTCTGCCACCTGAATTCCTTCTTGCACCTGAACTACCTCTGCCACCTGAATTATCTCTTGCACCTGAACTACCTCTGCCACCTGAACTCCCTCTTCCTCTTGTTTGACTGCACCTAGCTTGAGAACTATGAGCTTGAGATCTAGTTCCTCTCCTCTCAGTCTCTCCTCTAAGCCTTTGTATCACATTAATTTCTAAATCTACTGTCTTAGTTTCAGCATTGGTTGCAAACATAATTCCCAATTCATCATCAGACTACACTGGCACCCAATTAGTATTTCCCATGTCCCAATACCTAAATTCTACAGCATCATAGAGGCCCCATGGATATTTATCTGAGATTGCAGATCTAAACTTCACAAATGTTGATGTGCAATCAACTACAAGATGAAAATTAAACCCTGTGCCAGATCCTTTTGTACCAGAAGTGCCTAACACGGCGGTTTCCATCCTACAGTTGAGATAGAAAGCTCTAGCTGGATCCATCCTACGGTAAATGTTGAGAAAAATTAGAGGAAGGCAAAGACAGTGAGCATAGCAATCGTGCGAGTAACCTAATGGAGACACTTACCCCGTTGGAACAGTCGGTGTGGTCGCCGCTGTGGTCTGAGAGCTCTCAGCTCTGCCGCTGCCGGCGCCGCTTCCACGAACGGCAGCCATCCGCGAAATCCCTCGGTGAAGAGGAGCGGCGGGTCAGATCCAGCTGCCGCGCATCTCAATCCCCACGCTATCCCTCCACGGCGGCTGACGGCGAACCAAATCGTGGGCGGGCTAGGGTTAGGGTTCAAGTCGCCAGAGAGAAGAGAAGAGATGAGAGGAGAGGATATCTGTGAGTGAGTGACTCTGTCCGAAGGGCCCCACATGTAAGTACCAGGGGTAAATTGTCCGAAATGTGTCTCCTGCACGGTCAAACCACTTTGACTGGACGGTAAGGGTATGAAGGGGTATTTCTGAAATGGCACCAGACGGAAGAGGGGCAAAGTTGAGCACTTGTTTCTTTTAGGGGTAAAGATGAGGGTGGGGCAAGATTAGGGAAAAAAAATGTAAATGTCCCTATAAACTTTTGTCTTGAATCTGTCTAATCTGAATATTCATACCACAATTAAAAAGATTTGCATTGAAATTATGCCAAGTAGCACTCCACATCAAAAATTCTCTTTTTATCATTTACCTACTCGAGGACGAGCAGGAATTAAGCTTGGGGATGCCTAATACGTCTCCAACGTATCTATAATTTTTGATTGCTCCATGATATATTATCTATTGCTTTGGACTATATTGGGCTTTATTTTCCACTTTTATATTATTTTTGGGACTAACCTATTAACCGGAAGTCCAGCCCAGAATTGCTGTTTTTTTGCCTATTTCAGTGTTTCGGAGAACAGAATATCAAACGGAGTCCAAACGGAATAAAATTTTCGGGAACGTGATTTTCTCACCGAACGTGATCCAGGAGACTTGGACCCTACTGCAAGGGATCAAAGAGGAGGTCACGAGGGTGCCCCCCCCAGGGCGCGCCCCCCTGCCTCGTGGGCCCCTCGGTGCTCCACCGACGTACTCCTTCCTCCTATATATACCTACGTACCCCCGAACGATCAGAAGAGGAGCCAAAAACCTAATTCCACCGCCGCAACTTTCTGTATCCACGAGATCCCATCTTGGGGCCTGTTCCGGAGCTCAGCCGGAAGAGGGCCGTCATCACGGAGGGCTTCTACATCATCCTAGCCCCTCCGATGAAGTGTGAGTAGTTTACCTCAGACCTTCGGGTCCATAGTTAGTAGCTAGATGGCTTCTTCTCTCTCTTTGAATCTCAATACAAAGTTCTCCCCGTCTCTTGTGGAGATCTATTCGATGTAATCTTCTTTTTGCGGTGTGTTTGTTGAGATCGATGAATTGTGGGTTTATGATCAAGTCTATCTATGAATAATATTTGAATCTTCTCTGAATTCTTTTATGCATGATTGGTTATCTTTGCAAGTCTCTTCGAATTATCCGTTTGGTTTGGCCAACTAGATTGGTAGTTCTTGCCATGGGAGAAGTGCTTAGCTTTGGGTTCGATCTCGCGGTGTCCTTTCCCAGTGACAGAAGGGGCAGCAAGGCACATATTGCATCGTTGCCATCGAGGATAACAAGATGGGGTTTATTTCATATTGCATGAATTTATCTCTCTACATCATGTCATCTTGCTTAAGGCATTACTCTGTTTTTAACTTAATACTCTAGATGCATGCTGGATAGCGGTTAATGAGTGGAGTAATAGTAGTAGATGCAGAATCGCTTCGGTCTACTTGTCACGGACGTGATGCCTATATACATGATCATGCCTAGATATTCTCATAACTATGCTCAATTCTGTCAATTGCTCAACAGTAATTTGTTCACCCACCGTAGAATACTTATGCTCTTGAGAGAAGCCACTAGTGAAACCTATGTCCCCCGGGTCTATTCTCATCATATCAATCTCCATCACTTTAATCTTGCTTTGCTTTTACTTTTTACTTTGCATCTTTATACCAAAAATACCAAAAATATTATATCTATCAGATCTCACTCTCGTAAGTGACCATGAAGGGATTGACAACCCCTAATCGCGTTGGTTGCGAGTAGCTATCGCTTTGTGCAGGTACGAGGGACTTGAGCGTGGCCTCCTACTGGATTGATACCTTGGTTCTCAAAAACTGAGGGAAATACTTACGCTACTCTGCTACATCATCCCTTCCTCTTCGGGGAAAACCAACGCAAGCTCAAGACGTAGCAGTATTACCAAGACTCCTAGGTTTATTCATAATCAAAGATCAAACCTAGATTCAACTGATCATAACCACCATTCTTTTTGTTCAGAATTACCACCCATGTAACCCTCTTTGAAAAAACCTCCTATTGATCGGCACTTCTGAGCATCACATTTCATTGGCATTTCTGTGCCATCTCGGTTTGCTTCTCTTTTGTCAAAGTATAAGCAGTACATCTGCTTCTTTTCGTCCAGAACTTCCAAGGCGTGACAACTATTTTCTGCAGATTTCTCAAATCTTGCAATGATTCTTTTTTGTTGGGTACTACTAAGCAGTATGTCTAACCGGCATTTTCGAGCCACTCTAGCCCAAGAGAAAAGGTGTTATCTTTTTTTCTGTTTAGAACAACTGCTCATTTTCCATCGGTACTTCTGAGTGTTGTATTTCTTCTGGTTTTTGTACACTACCTTGACTGCTCAAATTTATTTGAACTATTTTGTTAGTTTTGTTAGATTTCTATAGTTGATTTCAATCCCCATATCACTGTTTGAGTAACAGTCATATTTTGGATCTTCTCTACATATTCTCTATCATAGTCCTTCGAGTTGGGAACCACCTCATTCACCACAACCATCTCATGCTAGTTCATTTTACTCCTTACCAACCACTCCACTCCACCACATCGAACTACATTTCACTCAATTCATCAACCACATTGAGAAAGAAAGATCCAAGGCAAGAGAAGAAGAAAAAAGTGTTGGGTGATTACATGATTCACTTATTGATCCGTTGACAACCAAGAACTCCCCTTTCTTGATCCAAGAAAAGAGAGATCAAACACATTATACAACCATTTAGCAAATTTAGTTAACTAACTAAACATAAAATCAATCAACACAATATACAAGAGTTCATTGAATTTGGAAATCCAATTAACTAACTATAAAGAAATTCAATCAACACACTGTACACGAGTTCAACAACTCAAAAATCCAGTTAACTAATTGTCAAGAAATTCAGTTATCCTGCTATCGAGTTAATTTTACTACTACTGCCCAAAAACTTCAGTTAGCAAACTTTACAACAACAACAACAACAACAACAACAACAACAACAACAACAACAACAAAGCCTTTAGTCCCAAACAAGTTGGGGTAGGCTAGAAGTGAAACCCATAAGATCTTGCAACCAACTCATGGCTCTGGCACATGGATTGTTGGAAATATGCCCTAGAGGCAATAATAAATTGATTATTATTATATTTCCTTGTTTGTGATAATCGTTTATTATCCATGCTAGAATTGTATTGATAGGAAACTCAGATACATGTGTGGATACATAGACAACACCATGTCCCTAGTAAGCCTCTAGTTGACTAGCTCGTTGATCAATAGACGGTTACGGTTTCCTGACCATGGACATTGGATGTCGTTGATAACGAGATCACATCATTAGGAGAATGATGTGATGGACAAGACCCAATCCTAAGCCTAGCACAAAGATCGTGTAGTTCGTATGCTAAAGCTTTTCTAATGTCAAGTATCATTTCCTTAGACCATGAGATTGTGCAACTCCCGGATACCGTAGGAATGCTTTGGGTGTACCAAACGTCACAACGTAACTAGGTGACTATAAAGGTGCACTACAGGTATCTCCGAAAGTGTCTGTTGGGTTGGCACGAATCGAGACTGGGATTTGTCACTCCGTGTAAGCGGAGAGGTATCTCTGGGCCCACTCGGTAGGACATCATCATAATGTGCACAATGTGATCAAGGAGTTGATCATGGGATGATGTGTTATGGAACGAGTAAAAGAGACTTGCCGGTTACGAGATTGAACAAGGTATCGGGATACCGACGATCGAATCTCGGGCAAGTATCGTACCGCTAGACAAAGGGAATTGTATACGGGATTGATTAAGTCCTTGACATCGTGGTTCATCCGATGAGATCATCGTGGAACATGTGGGAGCCAACATGGGTATCCAGATCCCGCTGTTGGTTATTGACCAGAGAGTCATCTCGGTCATGTCTGCATGTCTCCCGAACCCGTAGGGTCTACACACTTAAGGTTCGGTGACGCTAGGGTTATAGAGATATTAGTATGCGGTAACCCGAAAGTTGTTCGGAGTCCCGGATGAGATCCCGGACGTCACGAGGAGTCCCGGAATGGTCCGGAGGTAAAGAATTATATATAGGAAGTGCTATTTCGGCCATCGGGATAAGTTTCGGGGTCACCGGTATTGTACCGGGACCACCGGAAGGTTCCCGGGGGTCCACCGGGTGGGGCCACCTGCCCCGGAGGGCCACATGGGCTGTACGGGGTGCGCCTTGGCCTACATGGGCCAAGGGCACCAGCCCCGAGAGGCCCATGCGCCAAGAGAAGAGAAAAAGGGGAGAGTCCTAAAAGGGGAAGGCACCTCCGAGGTGCCTTGGGGAGGATGGACTCCTCCCCCCCCTTGGCCGCACCCTTCCTTGGAGGAAGGGGCAAGGGCTGCACCTCCCCCCTCTCCCTTGGCCCTATATATAGTGGGGAAAAGGAGGAGCAACCATACCTAAGGCCTGGCGCCTCCCTCTCCCTCCCGTGACACATCTCCCTCCTCCCGCAGCGCTTAGCGAAGCCTGTTGGAATCCCGCTACTTCCACCACGCCGTCGTGCTGCTGGATCTCCATCAACCTCTCCCTCCTCCTTGCTGGATCAAGGCGTGGGAGACGTCTCCGTTCCGTACGTGTGTTGAACGCGGAGGTGCCGTCCGTTCGGCGCTAGGATCATCGGTGATTTGGATCACGACGAGTACGACTCCATCAACCCCGTTCTCTTGAACGCTTCCGCGCGCGATCTACAAGGGTATGTAGATCCACTCCTCCCTCATTGCTAGATGACTTCATAGATTGATCTTGGTGACATGTAGGAAAATTTTGAATTATTGCTACGTTCCCCAATAGTGGCATCATGAGCTAGGTCCATGCATAGTTTCTATGCACGAGTAGAACACAAAGTAGTTGTGGGCGTTGATTTTGTTCAATATGCTTGCCGTTACTCTTGATTCGGCGGCATCATGGGATGAAGTGGCCCGGACCGACCTTACACGTACTCTTATGTGAGACTGGTTCCACCGACTGACATGCACTAGTTGCATAAGGTGGCTAGCGGGTGTCTGTCTCTCCCACTTTAGTCGGATCGGATTCGATGAAAAGGGTCCTTATGAAGGGTAAATAGCAATTGGCATATCACGTTGTGGTCTTTGCGTAGGTAAGAAACGTTCTTGCTAGAAACCCATAGCAGCCACGTAAAACATGCAAACAACAATTAGAGGACGTCTAACTTGTTTTTGCAGGGTATGCTATGTGATGTGATATGGCCAAAGGATGTGATGAATGATATATGTGATGTATGAGATTGATCATGTTCTTGTAATAGGAATCACGACTTGCATGTCGATGAGTATGACAACCGGCAGGAGCCATAGGAGTTGTCTTAATTTATTTATGACCTGCGTGTCAACATAAACGTCATGTAATTACTTTACTTTATTGCTAACCGTTAGCTATAGTAGTAGAAGTAATAGTTGACGTGACAACTTCATGAAGACACGATGATGGAGATCATGGTGTCATGCCGGTGACAAGATAATCATGGAGCCCCAAGATGGAGATCAAAGGAGCTATATGATATTGGCCATATCATGTCACTATTATTTGATTGCATGTGATGTTTATCATGTTTATACATCTTATTTGCTTAGAACGACGGTAGTAAATAAGATGATCCCTCATTACAATTTCAAGAATGTGTTCTCCCCTAACTGTGCACCGTTGCTAAAGTTCGTCGTTTCGAAGCACCACGTGATGATCGGGTGTGATAGATCCTTACGTTCACATACAACGGGTGTAAGACAGTTTTACACATGCAAAACACTTAGGGTTAACTTGACGAGCCTAGCATGGACAGACATGGCCTCGGAACACAAGAGACCGAAAGGTCGAGCATGAGTCGTATGGTAGATACGATCAACATGAAGATGTTCACCGATGATGACTAGTCCGTCTCACGTGATGATCGGACACGGCCTAGTTGACTCGGATCATGTAATCACTTAGATGACTAGAGGGATGTCTATCTGAGTGGGAGTTCATAAGATGAACTTAATTATCCTGAACATAGTCAAAAGGTCTTCGCAAATTATGTCGTGGCTCACGTTTCTGTTCTACTGTTTAGATATGTTCCTAGAGAAAATTTAGTTGAAAGTTGATAGTAGCAATTATGCGGACTAGGTCCGTAAACTGAGGATTGTCCTCATTGCTTCTTAAAAGACTTATGTCCTTAATGCACCACTCAGTGTGCTGAACCTCGAACGTTGTCTGTGGATGTTGCGAACATCTGACATACACATTTTGATAACTACGTGATAGTTCAGTTGAACGGTTTAGAGTTGAGGCACCGAAGACGGTTTTGAAACGTCGCAAAACATATGAGATGTTTTGAGGGCTGAAATTGGGATTTCAGGCTCGTGCCCACGTCAAGAGGTATAAGACCTCTGACGATTTTCTCAGCCTACAAACTGAGGAGAAAAGCTCAATTGTTGAGCTAGTGCTCAGATTGTCTGAGTACAACAATCATTTGAATCAAGTGGGAGTTGATCTTCCAGATAAGATAGTGATGTTTCTCCGAAGTCATTACCACCAAGCTGCTAGAGCTTCATGATGAACTATAATATATCAGGGACATATATGATGATCCTTGAGATATTCGCGATGTTTGACACCACAAAAGTAGAAATCAAGAAGGAGCATCAATCGTTGATGGTTGGTGAAACCACTAGTTTCAAGAAGGGCAAGGGAACAAAGGGATACTTCATGAAACGGCAATTCAGCTGCTGCTCTAGTGAAGAAACCCAAGGTTGAACCCAAACCCGAGACTGGGTGCTTCTGTAATAAGGGGAACAGCCACTGGAGCAGAATTACCCTAGATACTTGGTAGATGAGAAGGCTGGCAAGGTCGATAGAAGTATATTGGATATACATTGTGTTGATGTGTACTTTACTAGTACTCCTAGTAGCACCAGGGTATTAGATACCGGTTCGGTTGCTAAGTGTTAGTAACTCGAAACAAAAGGCTACGGAATAAACGGAGACTAGCTAAAGGTGAGATGACGATATGTGTTGGAAGTATTTCCAAGGTTGATCAAATATCGTACGCTCCCTCTACCATCGAGATTGGTATTAAAACCTAAATAATTGTTATTTGGTGTTTGCGTTGAGCATAGACATGATTGGATTATGTCTATCGCAATACGGTTATTCATTTAAAGAGAATAATGGTTACTCTGTTTATTTGAATAAAACCTTCAATGGTCTTACACCTGAAATGAATGGTTTATTGAATCTCGATCGTAGTGATACACATGTTCATGCCAAAAGATAGTAATGATAGTACCACCTACTTGTGGCACTGCCACGTAAGTCATATCGGTATAAAACGCATGAAGAAGCTCCATGTTGATGGATCTTTGGACTCACTCTTTTTGAAAGGTTTGAGACATGCGAACCATGTCTATTGGTGTATATGCATGAAGAAACTCCATGCAAATGGACCGTTTGGACTCACTTGATTTTGAATCACTTGAGACATGCAAATCATACCACATGGGCAAGATGACTGAAAGCCTTGTTTTCAGTAAAATGGAACTAGAAAGCAACTTGTTGGAAGTAATACATTTTGATGTGTGCAATCCAATGAGTGCGGAGGCATGTAGTGGATATCGTTATGTTCTTACTTCACAGATGATTTGAGTAGATGTTGAGTATATTTACTTGATGAATCACGAGTCTAAATTATTGAGAGGTTCAAGTAATTTCAGGGTGAAGTTGAAAGATCATCGTGACAAGAGGATAAAATATCTATGATATGATCATAGAGATGAATATCTGAATTACGAGTTTGGCACATAATTAAGACATTGTGGAAATTGTTTCACAACTAATACAGCCTGGAACACCATAGTGTGATGGTGTGTCCGAACATCATAACTGCACCCTATTGGATATGATGCATACCATGATGTCTCTTATCGAATTACCACAATAGTTTATGGGTTAGGCATTAGAGACAACCACATTCACTTTAAAAGGGGCACCACGTAATTCCGATGAGATGACACCGTATGAACTATGGTTTAGAGAAACCTAAGCTGTCATTTCTTAAAAGTTTGGGGCTGCGACGCTTATGTGAAAAAGTTTCAGGCTGATAAGCTCGAACCCAAAGCGGATAAATGCATCTTCATAGGACACCCAAAACAGTTGGGTATACCACCTGTCTCAGATTCAAAAGCAATAAGGGATTGTTTCTAGAATCGGGTCCTTTCTCGAGGAAAAGTTTCTCTCGAAAGAATTGAGTGGGAGGACGGTGGAGACTTGATGAGGTTATTGAACCGTCTCTTCAACTAGTGTGTGGCAGGGCACAGGAAGTTGTTCCTGTGGCACCTATACCAATTGAAGTGGAAGCTTATGATAGTGATCATGAAACTTCAGATCAAGTCACTACCAAACCTCGTGGGATGACAAGGATGCGTACTACTTCAGAGTGGTACGTAATCCTGTCTTGGAAGTCATGTTGCTAGACAATAATGAACCTACGAGCTATGGAGAAGCGATGGTGGGCCCGGATTCCGATAAATGGCTCGAGGCCATAAAATCCGAGAGAGGATCCATGTATGAAAACAAAGTGTAGACTTTGGCAGAACGGCTCGATGGTCGTAATGCTATTGAGTACAGATGGATTTTAAAAGGAAGACGGACAATGATGGTAAGTATTACCATTAAGAAAGCTCGACTTGTCGTTAAGATGTTTTCCGACAAGTTCAAGGAGTTGACTACGATGAGACTTTCTTACTCGTAGCGATGCTAAGAGTCTGTTGGAATTATATTAGTGATTACTGCATTATTTATGAAATCTTGCAGATAGGATGTCAAAACATTGTTTCCTCGACGATTTTCTTGAGGAAAGGTTGTATGTGATACAACCGGAAGGTTTTGTCAATCCTGAAAGATGCTAATAAGTATGCAAAGCTCCAGCAATCCTTCTAAGGACTGGAGTAAGCATCTCGGAGTTGGAATGTATGCTTTGATGAGATGATCAAAGATTTTGGGTGTATACAAAGTTTATGAGAAACTTGTATTTCCAAAGAAGTGAGTGGGAGCACTATAGAATTTCTGATGAGTATATGTTATGGATCAGAAATGATGTAGAATTTCTGGAAAGCATATAGGGTTATTTGGAAAGTGTTTTTCAATGGAAAGCCTAGATTAAGCTACTTGAACATTGAGCATCAAGATCTATAAGGATAGATCAAAACGCTTAATGGTACTTTCAAATGAGCACATACCTTGACATGATCTTGAAGGTGTTCAAGATGGATTAGTCAAAGAAGGAGTTCTTGCCTGAGTTGTAAGGTATGAAGTTAAGACTTAAAGCTCGACCACGGCAGAATAGAGAGAAAGGACGAAGGTCGTCCCCTATGCTTAAGACATAGGCTCTACAGTATGCTATGCTGTGTACCGCACCTGAAGTGTGCCTTTCCATGAGTCAGTCAAGGGGTACAAGAGTGATCCAAGAATGGATCACAGTACAGTGGTCAAAGTTATCCTTAGTAACTAGTGGACTAAGGAATTTTCTCGGTTATGGAGGTGATGAAGAGTTCGACGTAAAGAGTTACGATGATGCAAGCTTAACACCTATCCGGATAGCTCTGAGTAGAGATACCGGATACGTATAATGGAGCAACAATTTTAGAATAACTCCAAGTAGAACAGTTATTTGAAATGGCTCCAAATAGAGCGTGGTAGCTGCATCTAGGAGATGACATAAAGATTTGTAAAGCACACACGGATCTGAAAGGTTCAGACCCGTTGACTAAAACCTCTCTCACAAGCAACATGATCAAACCCAGAACTCATTGAGTGTTAATCACATAGTGATGTGAACTAGATTATTGACTCTAGTAAACTCTTTGGGTGTTAGTCACATAGGGATGTGACCTTGAGTGTTAATCACATATCGATGTGAACTAGATTATTGACTCTAGTGCAAGTGGGAGACTGTTGGAAATATGCCCTAGAGGCAATAATAAATTGATTATTATTATATTTCCTTGTTCGTGATAATCGTTTATTATCCATGCTAGAATTGTATTGATAGGAAACTCAGATACATGTGTGGATACATAGACAACACCATGTCCCTAGTAAGCCTCTAGTTGACTAGCTCGTTGATCAATAGATGGTTACGGTTTCCTGACCATGGACATTGGATGTCGTTGATAACGGGATCACATCATTAGGAGAATGATGTGATGGACAAGACCCAATCCTAAGCCTAGCACAAAGATCGTGTAGTTCGTATGCTAAAGCTTTTCTAATGTCAAGTATCATTTCCTTAGACCATGAGATTGTGCAACTCCCGGATACCGTAGGAATGCTTTGGGTGTACCAAACGTCACAACGTAACTGGGTTACTATAAAGGTGCACTACAGGTATCTCCGAAAGTGTCTGTTGGGTTGGCACGAATCGAGACTGGGATTGGTCACTCCGTGTAAGCAGAGAGGTATCTCTGGGCCCACTCGGTAGGACATCATCATAATGTGCACAATGTGATCAAGGAGTTGATCACGGGATGATGTGTTACGGAACGAGTAAAAGAGACTTGCCGGTAACGAGATTGAACAAGGTATCGGGATACCGACGATCGAATCTCGGGCAAGTATCGTACCGCTAGACAAAGGGAATTGTATACGGGATTGATTAAGTCCTTGACATCGTGGTTCATCCGATGAGATCATCATGGAACATGTGGGAGCCAACATGGGTATCCAGATCCCGCTGTTGGTTATTGACCGGAGAGTCATCTCGGTCATGTCTGCATGTCTCCCGAACCCATAGGGTCTACACACTTAAGGTTCGGTGACGCTAGGGTTATAGAGATATTAGTATGCGGTAACCCGAAAGTTGTTCGGAGTCCCGGATGAGATCCCGGATGTCACGAGGAGTTCTGGAATGGTCTGGAGGTAAAGAATTATATATAGGAAGTGCTATTTCGGCCATCGGGACAAGTTTCGGGGTCACCGGTATTGTACCGGGACCACCGGAAGGGTCCCGGGGGTCCACCGGGTGGGGCCACCTGCCCCGGGGGGGCACATGGGCTGTAGGGGGTGCGCCTTGGCCTACATGGGCCAAGGGCACCAGCCCCAAGAGGCCCATGCGCCAAGAGAAGAGAAAAAGGGGAGAGTCCTAAAAGGGGAAGGCACCTCCGAGGTGCCTTGGGGAGGATGGACTCCTCCCCCCCTTGGCCGCACCCTTCCTTGGAGGAAGGGGCAAGGGCTGTGCCTCCCCCTCTCCCTTGGCCCTATATATAGTGGGGAAAAGGAGGAGCAACCATACCTAAGGCCTGGCGCCTCCCTCTCCCTCCCGTGACACATCTCCCTGCTCCCGCAGCGCTTAGCGAAGCCCTGTTGGAATCCCGCTACTTCCACCACGCCGTCGTGCTGCTGGATCTCCATCAACCTCTCCCTCCTCCTTGCTGGATCAAGGCGTGGGAGACGTCTCCGTTCCGTACGTGTGTTGAACACGGAGGTGCCGTCCGTTTGGCGCTAGGATCATCGGTGATTTGGATCACGACGAGTACGACTCCATCAACCCCGTTCTCTTGAACGCTTCCGCGCGCGATCTACAAGGGTATGTAGATCCACTCCTCCCTCGTTGCTAGATGACTTCATAGATTGATCTTGGTGACATGTAGGAAAATTTTGAATTATTGCTACGTTCCCCAACATGGATAGCAAGCTTCCACGCACCCCTGTCCATAGCTAGCTCTTTGGTGATACTCCAATCCTTCAGGTCTCTCTTAACGGACTCCTCCCATGTCAAATTCGGTCTACCCCGCCCTCTCTTGACATTCTCCGCACGCTTTAGCCGTCCACTATGCACCGGAGCTTCTGGAGGCCTGCGCTGAATATGCCCAAACCATCTCAGACGATGTTGGACAAGCTTCTCTTCAATTGGTGCTACCCCAACTCTATCTCGTATATCATCATTCCGGACTCGATCCTTCCTCGTGTGGCCACACATCCATATCAACATACGCATCTCCGCCACACCTAACTGTTGAACATGTCGCCTTTTAGTCGGCCAACACTCAGCGCCATACAACATTGCGGGTCGAACCGCCGTCCTATAGAACTTGCCTTTTAGCTTTTGTGGCACTCTCTTGTCACAGAGAATGCCAGAAGCTTGGCACCACTTCATCCATCCGGCTTTGATTCGATGGTTCACATCTTCATCAATACCCCCATCCTCCTGCAGCATTGACCCCAAATACCGAAAGATGTCCTTCTGAGGTACCACCTGGCCATCAAGGCTAACCTCCTCCTCACACCTAGTAGTACTGAAACCGTACATCATGTACTCGGTTTTAGTTCTACTAAGCCTAAACCCTTTCGATTCCAAGGTTTGTCTCCATAACTCTAACTTCCTATTTACCCCCGTCCAACTATCGTCAACTAGCACCACATCATCCGCAAAGAGCATACACCATGGGATATCTCCTTGTATATCCCTTGTGACCTCATCCATCACCAATGCAAAAAGATAAGGGCTCAAAGTTGACCCCTGATGCAGTCCTATCTTAATCGGGAAGTCATCAGTGTCGACATCACTTGTTCGAACACTTGTCACAACATTATCGTACATGTCCTTGATGAGGGTAATGTACTTTGCTGGGACTTTGTGTTTCTCCAAGGCCCACCACATGACATTCCGCGGTATCTTATCATAGGCCTTCTCCAAGTCAATGAATACCATATGCAAGTCCTTCTTTTGCTCCCTATATCTCTCCATAAGTTGTCGTACCAAGAAAATGGCTTCCATGGTCGACCTCCCAGGCATGAAACCAAACTGATTTTTGGTCACGCTTGTCATTCTTCTTAAGCGGTGCTCAATGACTCTCTCCCATAGCTTCATTGTATGGCTCATCAGCTTAATTCCACGGTAATTAGTACAACTCTGAACATCCCCCTTGTTCTTGAAGATTGGTACTAATATACTCCGTCTCCATTCTTCTGGCATCTTATTTGCCCGAAAAATGAGGTTGAAAAGCTTGGTTAGCCATACTATCGCTATGTCCTCGAGACCTTTCCACACCTCAATGGGGATACAATCAGGGCCCATCGCCTTGCCTCCTTTCATCCTTTTTAGCAAACTTTACCCATGTAGAAATTCAATTACCAAACTATACAATTTTTTTGAGTTGGTGCACTTCAGTACTCTCCAAATAAACTTGTCCCATAGGTAGCATTACAACAAGATGCTACATCTCCTTTACTCATGTCCATGATCAATGATTTTGTATGACAAAGTTGATACATTTTAAACCCCCAAGTAAACCCTAAGACGAACCTGGATGGAGGGGGTCAATGTGTTGGGGATGAAGCCATACGAATCCCTTGGTCACCACAACATGAATTAACAATAAAAGAACAATGGCTTCAGCTCATGATTAAATACCACTATAACCCTAAAGAAACAAGGGTGAGAGAGGGATGAGAGAATCAGAAGGAGGGGGCCAATGACTCACCATACAACGGTGACGCTCCGCCGTGTAGTCGATGATGAGATTGAGAGTCATCCATCATCACCTCCAACGACAGGGGCCGTAAGGCTCTACCTCCGCCTTGGAATGAGAGAGAGAGAGAGACGAAGCAACTAGTCGTGCAAGCGAATATGCTTAGCAATTACGGGGCCTAAGTGAATTTCAAAAGCTTGATGCCCTCCGCTGTCTCAAGGGCCTTCTCATAGTATTTAGCACAATGAAAAAGGAGTTTCCTAAGAAAAATTGCAGCATGCTGCGTGCCGACGCCTCCCCCTTCCCCCACTGACAACGGGCCACGTGACACGCTCATTGGCACACCACCTCAGCGCCGTCAACAGCTACGGGCGAAATTAGCATGGTATGTGAACGTAGTCGAAAGTTTTTTATGCACTTAAAAGATTCATTTTACAAGTTCTAGTAGCACCAAACTATCATTCAATGCAAGTCTTTTAGGAATATTCAATGCCCATCTCCCCCGCGTCGCCCCCGTCTCGGGCGACTCGGGTGGCTCCCAAAATCCTAGCTGCCAGGGTGATGTCTACTACACAACCTTCTTCTTGTAGATGTTGTTGGGCCTCCAAGTGCAGAGGTTTGTAGGACAGTAGCAAATTTCCCTCAAGTGGATGACCTAAGGTTTATCAATCCGTGGGAGGTGTAGGATGAAGATGGTCTCTCTCAAACAACCCTGCAACCAAATAACAAGGAGTCTCTTGTGTCCCCAACACACCCAATACAATGGTAAATTGTATAGGTGCACTAGTTCGGCGAAGAGATGGTGATACAAGTCAATATGGATGGTAGGTATAGGTTTTGTAGTCTGAAAATATAAAAACAACAAGGTAACTAACGATAAAAGTTAGAGAAAACGGTATTGCAATGCGTTGAAACAAGACCTAGGGTTCATACTTTCACTAGTGCAAGTTCTCTCAACAATAATAACATAATTAGATCATATAACTATCCCTCAACATGCAACAAAGAGTCACTCCAAAGTCACTAATAGCGGAGAACAAACGAAGAGATTATTGTAGGGTACGAAACCACCTGAAAGTTATTCTTTCTGATCGATCTATTCAAGAGTCCGTAGTAAAATAACATGAGGCTATTCTTTCCGTTCAATATATCCTAGAGTTCATACTAGAATAACACCTTAAGACACAAATCAACCAAAACCCTAATGTCACCTAGATACTCCAATGTCACCTCAAGTATCCGTGGGTATGATTATACGATATGCATCACACAATCTCAGATTCATCTATTCAACCAAAACAAAGAACTTCAAAGAGTGCCCCAAAGTTTCTACCGGAGAGTCAAGACAAAAACGTGTGCCAACCCCTATGCATAAGTTCACGAGGTCACGAAACTCGCAAGTTGATCACCAAAACATACATCAAGTGGATCACGTGATATCCCATTGTCACCACAGATAAGCACATGCAAGGCATACATCAAGTGTTCTCAAATCCTTAAAGACTAAATCCGATAAGATAACTTCAAAGGGAAAACTCAATTCATCACAAGAAAGTAGAGGGGGAGAAACATAATAAGATCCAACTGTAATAGCAAAGCTCGCGATACATCAAGATCGTGCCGAATCAAGAACACGAGAGAGAGAGAGAGAGAGAGAGAGAGAGAGAGAGAGAGGGATCAAACACATAGCTACTGGTACATACCCTCAGCCCCGAGGGAGAACTACTCCCTCCTCGTCATGGAGAGTGCCGGGATGATGAAGATGGCCACTGGAGAGGGATTCCCCCCCCCCCCCGGCAGGGTGCCAAAACGGGTCTGGATTGGTTTTCGGTGGCTACAGAGGCTTGCGGCAGTGGAACTCCCGATCTAGGTTATTTTCTGGAAGTTTGGGGTTATATAAGAGGTGTTGGAGTCGGGAACAAGTCACGGGGGTCCCCAAGGCGGCCACAAGGTAGGGGGGAGCGCCCAGGGGGGTAGGGCGCGCCCCCCACCCTCGTGGTGGCCTCGAGACTCTTCTGGCCCATCTCCGGTACTCCGTGGGCTTCTTCTAGTTCAAAAATGATCTTCGTGAAATTTCAGGTCAATTGGACTCCGTTTGGTTTTCTTTTTCTGCGATACTCAAAAACAAGGGAAAAAACAGAAACTCGCACTGGGCTCTAGGTTAATTGGTTAGTCCCAAAAATCATATAAAATAACATATAAATGCATATAAAACATCCAAGGTTGATAATATAATAGCATGGAACAATCAAAAAATATAGATACGTTGGAGACGTATCAAGCATCCCCAAGCTTAATTCCTGCTCGTCCTCGAGTAGGTAAATGATAAAAACAGAATTTTTGATGTGGAATGCTACCTAACATATTTCTCAATGTAATTTTCTTTATTGTGGCATGAATGTTCAGGTCCGAAACATTCAAAACAAAAGTTTAATATTGACATAAAAATAATAATACTTCAAGCATACTAACCAAGCAATTATGTCTTCTCAAAATAACATAGCCAAAGAAAGCTCGTCCCTACAAAATCATATAGTTTGGCCATGCTTCATTTTCGTCACACAAAATGCTCCCATCATGCACAACCCCGATGACAAGCCAAGCAATTGTTTCATACTTTAGTATTCTCAAACTTTTTCAACTTTCACATAATATATGAGCGCGAGCCATGGACATAGCACTATGGGTGGAATAGAATATAATGATGGGGGTTGTGTGGAGACGACAAACAAAAGAGAAAGTCTCACATCGATGCGGCTAATAAACGGGCTATGGAGATGCCCATCGATTGATGTCAATGCGGGGAGTAGGGATTGCCATGCAACGGATGCACTAGAGCTATAAATGTATGAAATCTCAACAAAAGAAACTAAGTGGGTGTGCATCCAACTTGCTTGCTCACGAAGACCTAGGGCATTTGAGGAAGCCCATTGTTGGAATATGCAAGCCAAGTTCTATAATGAAAAATTCCCACTAGTATATGAAAGTGACAAAACAAGAGACTCTCTGTCATAAAGATCATGGTGCTACTGTGAAGCACAAGTGTGGAAAAAAGGATAGTAGCATTGTCCCCTTTTATTTCTTTTTTTATTTGGCCATTCTTTTCTTTCCTTTTTTTTGGCCTTTCTTTTTTTTCCAGGACAATGCTCTATTAATGATGATCATCACACTTCTATTTATTCACAACTCAATACTAGAACAGAGTATGACTCTATATGAATGCCTCCGGTGGTGTACCGGGATGGGCAATGAATCAAGAGTGACATGTATGATAAATTATGCATGGTGGCTTTGCCACAAATACGATGTCAACTACCTGATCATGCAAGGCAATATGACAATGATGATGTGTGTCATGATGAACGGAACGGTGGAAAGTTGCATGGCAATATACCTCGTTATGGCTATGGAAATGCCATAATAGGTAGGTATGGTGGTTGTTTTGAGGAAGATATAAGGAGGTTTATGTGTGACAGAGCGCATCATATCACGGGGTTTGGATGCACCGGCAAAGTTTGCACCAACTCTCGAGGTGAGAAAGGGCAATGCACGGTACCGAAGAGGCCAGCAATGATGGAGGGGTGAGAGTGTGTATAATCCATGGACTCAACATTAGTCATAAAGAACTCACATACTTATTGCAAAAATCTACAAGTCATCAAAAACCAAGCACTACGTGCATGCTCCTAGGGGGATAGATTGGTTGGAAAAGACCATAGCTCGTCCCCGACCGCCACTCATAAGGAAAGCAATCAAAGAAACACCTCATG
The DNA here is from genome assembly GCF_002162155.2 of Triticum dicoccoides. Taxonomy (NCBI): domain Eukaryota; kingdom Viridiplantae; phylum Streptophyta; class Magnoliopsida; order Poales; family Poaceae; genus Triticum; species Triticum dicoccoides. Next base: position 304,516,475 of record NC_041380.1, on the reverse strand, counting down.
CTTCAAATTTGTCACACAACTATTACCATGCGTGCATGCTACGAGACTTTCAAACCTCAACACAAGTATTTCTCAATTTCACAATTACTCAACTAGCATAACTCTAATATCAACATCTTTATATCTCAAAACAATTATCAAGTATCAAACTTCTCATAGTATTCAATGCACTCTATATGAAAGTTTTTATTATACCCATCTTGGATTCCCATCATATTAGGACTAGTTTCATAACCAAAGAAAACTACCATGTTGTTCTAAAAACTCTAAAATTATATAAGTGAAGTACTAGAGCAAACGACAAACTACTCCAAAAGATATAAGTGAAGATCAATGAGTAGTCGAATAATTATGTAACTATGTGACTCTAACATTTAAGAATTTCATATCTTGGTATTTTATTCAAACAACAAGCAAAACAAAATAAAATAAAATGATGCTCCAAGCAAAACACATATCATGTGGTGAATAAAATATAGCTCCAAGTAAAGTTACCGATGAACGAAGACGAAAGAGGGGATGCCATCCGGGGTATCCCCAAGCTTAGGCTCTTGGTTGTCCTTGAATATTACCTTGGGGTGCCTTGGGCATCCCCAAGCTTAGGCTCTTGCCACTCCTTATTCCATAGTCCACCGAATCTTTACCCAAAATTTGAAAACTTCACAACACAAAACTTAACAGAAAACTCGTAAGCTCCGTTAGTATAAGAAAATAAATCACCACTTAGGTACTGTTGTGAACTCATTCTAAATTCATATTGGTTTAATACCTACTGTATTCCAACTTATTTATGGTTCATACCCTCCGATACTACTCATAGATTCATCAAAATAAGCAAATAACACAATGAAAACAGAATCTATCAAAAACAGAACAGTCTGTAGTAATATGTATCAAACGAATACTTCTGTCACTCCAAAAGTTCTGAAATAAACTGGAGGAACCGAGGAATTTGTCTATTAATCATCTGCAAAAAGAATCAACCTAATCGCACTCTCCAGTAAAAAATGGCTGCTAATCTTGTGAGCGCAAAAATTTCTGTTTTTTACAGCAAGATCACAAAGACTTCACCCAAGTCTTCCCAAAGGTTCTAATTGGCACAAACACTAATTAAAATATAAAACCACATCTAAAAAGAGGCTATATGAATTATTTATTACTAAACAGGAGCAAAAAGCAAAGAACAAAAATAAAATTGGGTTGCCTCCCAGCAAGCGCTATTGTTTAACGCCCCTAGCTAGGCATGATGATTTCAATGATGCTCACATAAAATATAAGAATTGTAACATAAAGAGAGCATCATGAAGAATATGACTAGCACATTTAAGTCTAGTCCACTCCCTATGCATAGGGATTTCATGAGCAAACAACTTATGGGAACAATAATCAACTTGCATAGGAAGGTAAAACAAGCAAATCTTCAAGATTTTCAACACATAGAGAGGAAACTTGATATTATTGCAATTCATACAAGCATATATTCCTCCCTCATAATAATTTTCAGTAGCATCATGAATGAATTCAAAAATATAACTATCACATAAAGCATTATTTTCATGATGCATAAGCATAGAAATTTTATTACTCTCCACATAAGCAAATTTATTGCCATGGATAATAGTGGGAGCAAACTCAACAAAATAACTATCATGTGAGGCATAATCCAATTGAAAATTAAAATCAAGATGACAAGTTTCATGGTTATAACTATTCTTTATAGCATACAATTCATCACAATAATCATCATAGATAGCAACTTTGTTCACATAATCAATTGGAACCTCTTCCGAAATAGTGGATTCATCACTAAGTAAAGTCATGACCTCTCCAAATCCACTTTCATAATTATCACAATAAGATTCAACACCCTCCAAAATAGTGGGATCATTACTTCCTAAAGTTGACACTCTTCCAAACCCACTTTCATCAATATAATCATCATAAATAGGAGGCATGTTATCATCATAATAAATTTGCTCATCAAAACTTGGGGGACAAAAAATATCATATTCATCAAACATAGCATCCCCAAGCTTGTGGCTTTGCATATCATTAGCATCATGGGTATTCAAAGAATTCATGCTAACAACATTGCAATCATGCTCATCATCCAAAGATTTAGTGCCAAACATTTTAATGCATTCTTCTTCTAACACTTTGGCACAATTATCGGAAAACTTATTTTCACGAAAGACATTAAAAAGATGAAGCATATGAGGCAACCTCAATTCCATTTTTTTGTGATTTTCTTTTATAGACTAAACTAGTGATAAAACAAGAAACTAAAAGATTCGATCGCAAGATCTAAAGATATACCTTCAAGCACTAACCTCCCCGGAAACGGCGCCAGAAAAGAGATTGATGTCTACTACACAACCTTCTTCTTGTAGACGTTGTTGGGCCTCCAAGTGCAGAGGTTTGTAGGACAATAGCAAATTTCCCTTAAGTGGATGACCTAAGGTTTATCAATCTGTGGGAGGCATAGGATGAAGATGGTCTCTCTCAAACAACCCTGCAACCAAATAACAAGGAGTCTCTTGTGTCCCCAACACACCCAATACAATGGTAAATTGTATAGGTGCACTAGTTCGGCGAAGAGATGGTGATACAAGTCAATATGGATGGTAGATATAGATTTTGTAATCTGAAAATATAAAAACAACAAGGTAACTAATGATAAAAGTTAGAGAAAATGGTATCGCAATGCGTTTAAACAAGGCCTAGGATTCATACTTTCACTGGTGCAAGTTCTATCAACAATAATAACATAATTGGATCATATAACTATACCTCAACATGCAACAAAGAGTCACTCCAAAGTCACTAATAGCGGAGAACAAACGAAAAGATTATTGTAGGGTACGAAACCACCTCAAAGTTATTCTTTCTGATCTATCTATTCAAGAGTACATAGTAAAAGAACATGAAGCTATTCTTTCCGTTCAATCTATCCTAGAGTTCGTACTAGAATAACACCTTAAGACACAAATCAACCAAAACCCTAATGTCACCTAGATACTCCAATGTCACCTCAAGTATCCGTGGGTATGATTATATGATATGCATCACACAATCTTAGATTCATCTATTCAACCAACACAAAGAACTTCAAAGAGTGCCCCAAAGTTTCTACCGGAGAGTCAAGACAAAAACGTGTGCCAACCCCTATGCATAAGTTCACGAGGTCACGGAACTCACAAGTTGATCACCAAAACATACATCAAGTGGATCACGTGATATCCCATTGTCACCACAGATAAGCACATGCAAGACATACATCAAGTGTTCTCAAATCCTTAAAGACTCAATCTGATAAGATAACTTCAAAGGGAAAACTCAATTCATCACAAGAAAGTAGAGGGGGAGAAACATCATAAGATCCAACTATAATAGCAAAGCTCGCGATACATCAAGATCGTGCCGAATCAAGAACACGAGAGAGAGAGAGAGAGAGAGAGAGAGAGAGAGAGAGAGACCAAACACATAGCTACTGGTACATACCCTCAGCCCCGTGGGAGAACTACTCCCTCCTCGTCATGGAGAGTGCCGGGATGATGAAGATGGCCACTGGAGAGGGATTCCCCCCTCCATCAGGGTGCCGAAACAGGTCTAGATTGGTTTTCGGTGGCTACAGAGGCTTGCGGCGGCGGAACTCCCGATCTAGGTTATTTTCTAGAAGTTTGGGGTTATATAAGAGGTGTTGGAGTCGGGAACAAGTCAAGGGGGTCCCTGAGGCGGCCACGAGGTAGGGGGCGCGCCCAGGGGGTAGGGCTCGCCTCCCACCCTCGTGGTGGCCTCGGGACTCTTGTGGCCCATCTCCGGTACTCCGTGGGCTTCTTCTAGTTCAAAAATGATCTCCGTGAAATTTCAGGTCAATTGGACTCTGTTTGGTTTTCCTTTTCTGCGATACTCAAAAACAAGGAAAAAACAGAAACTGGCACTGGGCTCTAGGTTAATAGGTTAGTCCCCAAAATCATATAAAATAGCACATAAATGCATATAAAACATCTAAGGTTGATAATATAATAGCATGGAACAATAAAAAATTATAGATACGTTGGAGACGTATCACAGGGTCACCCCCACCTCTCTCCCTTCCCTCCGCTGCCGCCGGAGGATGCCGCCGGGCTAAGCCCGGGGGCCGACGGCGGTGGCGGAGGCTCTGCTCCCTGGATCGTGTTGGAAGGGGTGGGGCGGGACCTCCACGCGCGTGATGGCGCGGCGGCGATCTGATCCATGGTGGCGCGACGACGTGCTCTGGGTGGAGGTCTTGGGCGGTAGCGTGGTTGCCTGGTGGCGAGCCGGCGGCGGCGGCATGAAGAGGGCACCGTGGAGGTCCGGGCTGGCTAGATCAGGATCCTAGGGCGGCGGCCCTGGACGGCAGCGGCGGGTGAAGCTCGGGCTTTCCGCAGCGGCATGGCATGGTGCAGTCCATATCCAAGGCGGATCTGCGTCGGCGATCTCGTGGCTTTGCCACGGATTGGTTCCAATCAGAGATGGTGATGAGCGTGCGGGATCCATCTTGACGACTCTTGCAGTTTGACGAGGTGGGGTGGGAGTCCTCCTCCCAGGCTCTAGTGGTGGCGCATTCAGGCAGTGGCCGGTGTGCCAGGGCTCCTACGGTGGCACTGCTGTTGCGGTTGGTTGCCGAATCTAGGCGGCTAGATCTGGGGCTTTGAAGGCGGTCGAGACAGTGCACAGTCTGAAGATGGATTGGTGGCAAGTGGCTGCGGCGGCCTCATACCTGGCAGGCGTCCTGGTTGAGGAGCATGCTGGACTGGTGGGTGCCCATACCACACAAGCGTCCTGGTTGGGACTGATGGGGAACGCAGTAATTTCAAAAATTTCCTACGCACAGGCAAGATCATGGCGATGCATAGCAACGAGAGGGAAGAGTGTCGTCCATGTACTCTCGTAGACTGTAAGCGGAAGCGTTATGACAACGCGATTTATGCAGTCATACGTCTTCATGATCGACCGACCCTAGTACCGAACGTACGGCACCTCCGCGATATGCACACGTTCAGCTCGGTGACGTCCCACGAACTCACGATCTAGTAGAGCTTCGAGGGAGAGTTTCTTTAGCATGACGGCGTGATGATGATGATGATGATGCTACCGGAACAGGGCTTCGCCTAAGCACCGCTACGATATAACCAAGGTGGATTATGGTGGAGGGGGGCACCGCACACGGCTAAAAGATCAACTGATCAACTTGTGTATCCATGGGGTGCCCCCCTCCCCCGTATATAAAGGAGTGGAGGAGGGGGAGGGCTGGCCTTCTCTATGGCGCGCCCGGGGGGGGGGGGGTCCTACTCCCTCCGGGAGTAGGATTCCCCCCTTTCCTAGTAGAAGTAGGAGCCCTTCCAAGTAGGAGTAGGAGAGGAAGGAAGGAGGAGAGAGGGAGGAAGGAAAGGGGGCCGGGCCCCTCCCAATTCGTATTGGGCTTGGGGCCCGCCTCTCTCCTTTCCCTTCCCTCTCCTCTATTCCACTAAGGCCCATATACTCCCCGGGGGGTTCCGGTAACCTCCCGGTACTCCGGAAAAATGCCCGAACCACTCGGAACCATTCCGATGTCCAAATATAGGCTTCCAATATATCGATCTTTACGTCTCGACCATTTCGAGACTCCTCGTCATGTACGTGATCAAATCCGAGACTCCGAACTACCTTCAGTACATCAAAACACATAAACTCGTAATACCGATCGTCACTGAACGTTAAGTGTGCGGACCCTACGGGTTCGAGAACTATGTAGACATGACCGAGACTCATCTCCGGTCAATAACCAATAGCGGAACCTGGATGCTCATATTGGTTCCTACATATTCTACGAAGATCTTTGTCGGTCAAACCGCATAACAACATACGTTGTTCCCTTTGTCATCGGTATGTTACTTGCCCGAGATTTGATCGTCGGTATCTCAATACCTAGTTCAATCTCGTTATCGGCAAGTCTCTTTACTCATTCTGTAATGCATCATCCCTCAACTAACTCATTAGTCACAATGCTTGCAAGGCTTATAGTGATGTGCATTACCGAGAGGGCCCAGAGATACTTCTCCGATACTCGGAGTGACAAATCCTAATCTCGATCTATGCCAACTCAACAAACACCACTGGAGACACCTGTAGAGCACCTTTATAATCACCCAGTTACAGTGTGACCTTTGGTAGCACACAAAGTGTTCCTCCAGTATCCGGGAGTTGCATAATCTCATAGTCATAGGAACATGTATAAGTTATGAAGAAAGCAATAGCAACAAACTAAATGATCATCGTGCTAAGCTAACGGATGGGTCAAGTCAATCACATCATTCTCTAATGATGTGATCCCGTTCATCAAATGAAAACTCTTGTCCATGGCTAGGAAACTTGACCATCTTTGATTAATGAGCTAGTCAAGTAGAGGCATACTAGTGACACTTAGTTTGTCTATGTATTCACACATGTACTAAGTTTCTGGTTAATACAATTCTATCATGAATAATAAACATTTATCATGATATAAGGAAATAAATAATAACTTTATTATTGCCTCTAGGGCATATTTCCTTCAGTCTCCCACTTGCACTAGAGTCAATAATCTAGTTCACATCGTCATGTGATTTAACATCAATAGTTCACATCTTTATGTGATTAGTTGATATCTCCATGTTACTAACACCCAAAGTGTTTACTAGAGTGAATAATCTAGTTCACATCGCAATTTGATTAACACCCAAAGAGTGATCATGTTTTGCTTGTGAGAGAAATTTAGTCAACGGGTCTGCCACATTCAAAGTCGTATGTATTTTGCAAATTTTCTATGTCTATAATGCTTTGCTCGGAGCTACTCTAGCTAATTGCTCCCACTTTCAATATGTATCCAGATCGAGACTTAGAGTCATCTAGATCGATGTAAAAAGCTTGCATCGATGTAACTCTTTACGACAAACTCTTTTATCACCTCCATATCTGAGAAATATTTCCTTAGTACTCTAAGGATAATTTCGATCGCTGTCCAGTGATCTACTCCTAGATCACTATTGTACTCCCTTGCCAGAAAGATGCTAAGGTATACAATAGGAATGGTAAACAGCATAGCATACTTTATAGAACCTATAACTGAGGCATAGGGAATGCCTTTTCATTTTCTTTCTATTTTCTGCTGTGGTCGGGTTTTGATTCTTTACTCAACTTCACACCTTGCAACACAGGTAAGAACTCCTTCTTTGACTGTTCCATTTTGAACTACTTCAAAATCTTGTCAAGGTATGTACTTATTGAAAAAACTTATCAAGTGTCTTGATCTATCTCTATAGATCTTGATGCTCACTGTGTAAGCAGCTTCATCGAGGTCTTTCTTTCAAAAACTCTTTTCAAACACTCCTTTATGCTTTCCAGAAAATTCTACATTATTTCCGATCAACAATATGTCATTCACATATACTTATCAGAAATGTTGTAGTGCTCCCACTCACTTTCTTGTAAATACAGGCTTCACCGCAAGTCTGTATAAAACCATATGCTTTGATCACTTTATCAAAGCATATATTCCAACTTCTGAGATGCTTGCACCAGTCCATAGATGGATCACTGAAGCTTTCTCACTTTGTTAGCACCTTTAGGATCGACAAAACCTTCTGGTTGCATCATATACAACTCTTCTTTAAGAAATCCATTAAGGAATGCAGTTTTGATATCCATTTGCCAGATTTCATAAAATGCGACAACTGCTAACATGATTTGGACAGATTTTTAAGCATCGATACGAGTGAGAAAATCTCATCGTAGTCAACACCTTGAACTTGTCAAAAACATTTTGCGACAATTAGAGTTTTGTAGATAGTCGCACTACTATCAGCGTCCGTCTTCCTCTTGAAGATCCATTTATTCTCTATGGCTTGCCGATCATCAGGCAAGTCAACAAAAGTCCATGCGTTGTTCTCATACATGGATCCTATCTCAGATTTCATGGCCTCAAGCCATTTTGCGGAATCTGGGCTCATCATCGCTTCCTCATAGTTCGTAGGTTTGTCATGGTCTAGTAACATGATTTGTAGAACAGGATTACCGTACCACTTTGGCACGAAACGTATTCTGGTAGACCTACGAGGTTCGGTAGTGACTTGATCTGAAGTTTCATGATCATTATCATTAACTTCCTCACTAATGGTGTAGGCATCACTGGAACTGATTTCTGTGATGAACTACTTTCCAATTCGGGAGAAGGTACAATTACCTTATCAAGTTCTACTTTCCTCCTACTCACTTCTTTCGAGATAAACTCCTTCTCTAGAAAGGATCCATTCTTAGCAACGAATATCTTGCCTTCGGATTTGTGATAGAAGGTGTACCCAATAGTTACTTTTGGGTATCCTATGAAGACGCACTTCTCCGATTTGGGTTTGAGCTTGTCAGGATGAAACCTTTTCACATAAGCATCGCAATCCCAAACTTTAAAAAATGACAGCTTAGGTTTCTTGCTAAACCATAGTTCATACGGTTTCGTCTCAACGGATTTAGATGGTGCCCTTTTTAACGTGAATGTAGATGTCTCTAATGCATAACCCCAAAAACGATAGTGGTAAATCGGTAAGAGACATCATAGATTGCACTATATCCAATAAAGTACGACTATGATGTTCGGACACACCATTATGCTGTGGTGTTCTAGGTGGCATGAATTTGTGAAACTATTCCACATTGTTTTAATTGAAGACCAAACTCGTAACTCAAATATTCGTCTCTGCGATCAGATCGTAGGAACTTTATTTTCTTGTGACGATGATTTTCCACTTCACTCTGAAATTCTTTGAACTTTTCAAATGTTTCAGACTTATGTTTCATCAAGTAGATATACCCATATCTGCTCAAATCATCTGTGAAGGTCAGAAAATAACGATACCCGCCGCGAGCCTCAACACTCATCGGACCGCATACATCAGTATGTATTATTTCCAATAAGTCAGTTGCTCGCTCCATTGTTCCGGAGAATGAAGTCTCAGTCATCTTGCCCATGAGGCATGGTTCGCAAGCATTAAGTGATTCATAGTCAAGTGATTCCAAAAGCCCATCAGCATGGAGTTTCTTCATGCGCTTTGCACCAATATGACCTAAACGACAGTGCCACAAATAAGTTGCATTATCATTATTAACTTTGCATCTTTTGGCTTCAATATTATAAATATGTGTATCACTACGATCGAGATTCAATAAACCATTTATATTGAGTGTATGACCATAGAAAGTTTTATTCATGTAAATAGAACAAAAAATATTCTCTAACTTAAATGAATAATATTTTTGCAATAAACATGATCAAATCATATTCATGCTCAACGCAAACACCAAATAACATTTATTTAGGTTCAACACTAATCCCGAAAGTATAGAGAGTGTGCGATGATGATCATATCATTCTTGGAACCACTTCCAACACACATCGTCACTTCACTCTTAACTAGTCTTTGTTCATTCTGCAACTCCCGTTTCAAGTTACTACTTTTAGCAACTGAACTATTATCAAATATCGAGGGGTTGCTATAAACACTAGTAAATTACACATCAATAACATGTATATCAAATATACCTTTGTTCACTTTGCCATCCTTCTTATCCGCCAAGTATCTAGGGCAGTTCCACTTCCAGTGACCATTTCCTTTGCAGTAGAAGCACTTAGTTTCAGGCTTGGGTCTAGCTTTGGGCTTCTTCATGGGACTAGCAACTTGCTTGCCATTCTTCTCGAAGTTCCCTTTCTTTCCCTTGCCCTTTTACTTGAAACTAGTGCTCTTGTCAACCATCAAAACTTGATGCTTTTCTTGATTTCTACCTTCGCTGATTTCAGCATCGTGAAGAGCTTGGGAATTACTTTCGTCGTCCTTTGCATATTATAGTTCATCACTAAGTTCTAGTAACTTGGTGATAGTGACTAGAGAACTTTGTCAATTACTATCTTATCTGGAAGATTAACTCCCACTTGATTCAAGTAATTGTAGTACCCAGACAATCTGAGCACATGCTCACTGGTTGAGCTATTCTCCTCCATCTTGTAGGCAAAGTACTATCAGAGGTCTCCTACCTCTCGACATGGGCATGAGTAGGAAATACCAATTTCAACTCTTGGAACATCTTATATGCTCTGTGGCGTTCAAAACATTTTTGAAGTCCCGATTCTAAGCCGTAAAGCATGCTACACTAAACTATCAAGTAGTCATCATACCGAGCTTTTGTCAAAATGTTCATAACGTCTGCATCTGCTCCTACAATAGGTCTGTTACCTAGCGGTGCATTAAGGACATAATTCTTCTGTGCAGCAATGAGGAAAATCCTCGGATCACGGACCAAGTCCGCATCATTGCTACTAACATCTTTCAACATAGTTTTTCTCTAGGAACATATTAAAATAAACAGGGAGCAACATCGCGAGCTATTGATCTACAACATGGTTATGCAAATACTATCAGGACTAAGTTCTGATAAATTAAAGTTCAATTAATCATATTACTTAAGAACTCCCACTTAGATAGACACCCCTCTAGTCATCTAAATGATCACGTGATCCAAATCAACTAAACCATGTCCGATCATCACGTGAGATGGAGTAGTTTTCAATGGTGAACATCACTATGTTGATCATATCTACTATATGATTCACGCTCGACCTTTTGGTCTCAGTGTTCCGAGGCCATATCTGCATATGCTAGGCTCGTCAAGTTTAACCCGAGTATTCCGCGTGTGCAAAACTGGCTTGCACCCGTTGTATGTGAATGTAGAGCTTATCACTTTCGATCATCACGTGGTGTCTCGGCACGACGAACTGTCGCAATGGTGCATACTCAGGGAGAACACTTATACCTTGAAATTTAGTGAGAGATCATCTTATAATGCTACCGCCGAACTAAGAAAAATAAGATACATAAAGGATAAACATCACATGCAATCAAAATATGTGACATGTGTAACACCCACGATGCGAGTATATCTCCCACATGTCGGAGCACGACTTAGAGGCATAACCGCATAGTAGGCATGTCGCAAGAGGGGTAATCTTTACACATCACATGTACTGAATAAGAAAGGGATAAAGAGTTGGCTTACAATCGCCACTTCACACAATACATAAATATATCATACATCATCCAGATACAATCAAGGTCTGACTACGCAACCAAAATAAAGATAACCCCAAATGCATAGGTCCCCGATCGCCCCAACTGGGCTCCACTACTGATCGAAAGGAAACGAACCAACACAACGAACACGATCTTCATCGAGCTCCCACTTGAGCTCAGCTGTGTCATCTGCACTAGTATCAACGACACCTGCAACTGTTTTGGAAGTATCTGTGAGTCACGGGGACTCAGCAATCTCACATTCGCGAGATCAAGACTATTTAAGCTTATGGGTAGGAGAGGGGTACTGAGGTGGAGCTTCAGCAAGCGCTAGCATATATGGTGGCTAACTTACGCAAATAAGAGCGAGAAGAGAAGCAAAGCACGGTCGTGAACTAGAAGTGATCCTGAAACTACTTACGTTCAAGCATAACACAAGAACCGTGTTCACTTCCCGGACTCCGCCGGAAAGAGACCATCACGGCTACACACGCGATTGATGCATTTTAATTAAGTTAAGTGTCAGGTTTTCTACAACCGGATATTAACAAATTCCCATCTGCCCATAACCGCGGGCACGACTTTTGAAAGTTCAAAACCCTGCATGGGTGTCCCAACTTAGCCCATCACAAGCTCTCACGGTCAACGAAGGATATTCCTTCTCCCAGGAAGACCCGATCAGACTTGGAATCCCGGTTACAAGACATTTCGACAATGGTAAAACAAGACCAGCAAGACCACCCGCTGTGCCGACAAATCCCGATAGGAGTTGCACATATCTCGTTCTTAGGGCACACCGGATAAGCTAAGTGTACAGGAGCCAACGTAACCCAAGTTGCCAAGGGACGACCTTGCACGGTGCTCTAGTTTGGACCAACACTCAGAGGAGCACTGGCCCGGGGGTTTAAAATAAAGATGACCCTCGGGAGCGCGACTCCCAAGGGAAAAAGGCTTAGGTGGCAAATGGTAAAAGCGAACTGTCAAGGGGTCCCCATAACACCCAACCGTGTAAGGAACGCAAAAATCAAGGAACATAACACCGGTATGATGGAAATTAAGGTGGTAAGAGTGGAACAAAACACCAGGCATAAGGCCGAGCCTTCCACCCTTTACCAAGTATATAGATACATTAATATAAATAAGAGATATTGTGATATCCCAACATATCCATGTTCCAACATGGCACAAACTTCATCTTCACCTGCAACTAGCAACACTATAAGAGGGGCTGAGCAAAGCGGTAACATAGCCAAACAACGGTTTGCTAGGAAAGGTGGGTTAGAGGCTTGACATGGCAATATGGGAGGCATGATAAAGCAAGTGGTAGGTATCGTGGCATAGCAATAGAGCGAGCAACTAGCAAGCAAAGATATATGTGATTTCGAGGGTATGGTCATCTTGCCTGATATCCCGCAAGGAAGAAGAACGAGTCCATGAAGAAGACAAGTGGTCGAAGTCGAACGGATCCTCACAAACGCAACGTTATCGGAACTAACCGGAAAAGCAACACCGGAAAGAAGCAAGCAACATAATAAACAACCACCACATAAACATGGCATGATGCACAACCAAGTATGATGCATGTCCGGTTTAAAGAAACATGGCATGGCAAAATGCACAAACAATCCTACAAATTAAGTGGAGCTCAATATGCAACGAGTTGCATATTGAAAAAACACCACAACAATTATTTAGTTCTCTCCCGTTTATGTACTCAACAATATTAAATATTGGTTAGCATGACAAGAGGTGAAGGATAAAGAAAACTACCTATCTAGGCAAGTTTAAATGAGGCTGGAACAACAAACAACAAGTCCGGAAACTCCTCATGTGCATATTTTAAGGTTTGGTACTGTTCTGTCCTGAACACAATTTTAGAGTTATCAAACATGCAAAGTGATGCCACCATGTTAAACTAGGCATTTTTCTACCCCATTTACATATAAAGTTTATTAGATTTGGAGCTACGGTTAATTAGTTATGAATTAAAGCATTTTAGCATGGCATTTGAGCAAATTTAAACAAACAACATTTTAAACATAGATGAAAGTTGCATATTATGGACCTACACAAAATTCTAAACATTTTTCATATTTAAAGTTTTTACATATGATGCATAGTTTGAGAGATATGATATGTATGAACCACAGGGGGTTTTCTGTAAAACTGGCAAACTCTGGAAAATTAGTCAAAATCGTCCAGGGAAATAAAAACGTCCACGGGCTGAAACTTGTATCGAGTTGGGCTGCTCACCACGACACTTGGGCCGGCTCGGTGGGCAAACTGGGCCTGCTGGCGCGGCATAGGGGAGCTGCTGGGCTGGCTCGCACAGGGTGGAAATCGGGACGAGGCGAGGCGACTAGTCAACGTAGTCGAGGCAATCGAGCAGATTTCGATGTCCCGCTCGAACCAGAGGACGCCATGGCGGGGCGGCGCTAGGCGAAGACGAACGGCGCGGCGACCGGGCAGGAGAGGCCGGATCTGCCAGGTGGGGGAGGAGGTCCACGCGGCGAGGCTGGTCAGAGGCTCTGGTGGCCGGAGGAACCGGGCACGCTCGAAGGAGGCCAGCGAAGGAAGGACATCTCAGGCGCGCTCGGGGTTGCCGATGATGGGCGCCATGGGGGTCGGCCGCGACTCTGTGGTGGCGCGTTCCGACGATGACGACCGGAGCAGAGGAGGCATGGAAGGAGGGCGGCCTTGGCGGGTCCCTGTAGGCGCACGGGCGAAGAGGAGGTCGGGGCGCCGGTGTGCCCTAGCAGCGATGAGCAACGGAGAAAGAACATGGCGAGGAAGCAAGCGGCGACTTGGACTCGGTTTAACCCGCGACGAGGCTTGCGGAGCGAGGGAGGGAGGGGTTGCAGGCGCGGTCCTCTGCTCGTCTGGAAGCAAAGCAACAACGACATCTTGGCGCGGCTACAGGCGAAGGAAGGAAGAAGGAACGGGAGGGAGGAGACGTTAGGTGGCTCCGGTGCTGCAGCTGGGACGATGAGGAGGAGCTCAGGGAAGGAGCACGACGCGGCAGAGGGGATCCACAGCACGCGGGGTTGCTGCCTGGAGCTGCTCCGACAAGTTGCAGCTCGCGGTCGACGCCTGAAATGAGCGCTCTCGCTCGGGAAGCTCCTGCTCGATCCAAACGAGAGGAGGACGGGCATGGTCGGGGCCACCGGCGTGCTGGAGAGGAGCTCCGGCGAGGGAGGCACACGACGCAGGGGGCTCGAGGCTCGGTGCTCCTCTCGATCCAGATCGAGGACCGAGGCAGGGAAGAGCTGCCATGGGAGAAGACAGAGGGAAGAAAAGAGGGCGCGAGGTGGGAGTCCGGCCTGGTGGCGGTACTCGTCTCCGGTGAGCTGGCATGTGCCGCGTGGGATGATGGAGGAGGGGATGCTGGAGAAGGAGATCGAGGAAGGGGATGTTGGTTGGCCCGATGGGGAAAACGAGGAAGGAGGAGGCGGCTCCGGTTGGCTGGTGGATCGGGGTGGATCCTGATGGGGATTTGGGAGATGAGTGCGGCAGCGGTGGCAGGGACAAGTCCCTAGATTTTAGGGTTTACCCAAAATAGGCTATTGGTTGATCTATAAATAGCAAAAGGGCTAAGTTTAGGGGCATTTGGACCCTCCGATCTTAATCGGACGGTCTCGGATAAATAGGCTAGGGAGATCAAATAATAAAACGGAGATGTTTTGTAGATGTTCGGGGATGATCCGGACACAACGGTAGCGACAGTCCGAGCCGGGTTCGGGTGAGTTTCGGACACGCGCGAGGGGTCAATGCACTGTGCAAAGAGGGGTAGGTTGGCCTGGTGGTCGGTAGTGAAATGTGTAGAGACTAGAGAGGCTTGAGCTGAGAGGAGAGGAAAGAAGGCAGCCCGACAACCGTTTCTGGAGACCGAAAATGTCTGACGTTTGACCGGCTATACTGCCGCTATAGTTATACGTTGGGCATCAAATGGACTCCGGACACGATGAAATTTGACAGGCAATCTACCTACACTAAAATAAGACCGCACGCCAACTTTCAACCTATTCCGAGAACATTCTCTGGCCACCTATAAAATAATATTTCGTACATGCCGCGGGTGCGTGCAAGTGTGTCTGGGCTCGGAACGGACAACAGACAGAACTGGGGAACCTGGACTAAAGCAAGTTTTGAAAACATGATGATGCAATGCACATGATGACATGGCAAGATGCAACACGCAAGCAAAATACAAGGCAACAACAGCGAACAACTGGGAGACACCTGGCGCAACGGTCTCGGGGCGTCACAACACTCCACCACTACGAGAGGATCTCGTCCCGAGATCTAGGATGGCACCGGAGAGAAAATGGAAGAGGAAGAGGAAGACGTAAAACTAAGTTGCTCCTTCGACAAATGAGTGAAACCAAAGAACCTTGAGAGGTTTAACAAATTGAAAGAAAGAATACAACGAAGATTAACAAAGTTGAAACACTCTGTTAGAAAAGAGGAACATGGAACATTACTAGAACCTTGTGGGTCGAAAGACATAACAAAAGGGTTACAAAGGACAAGAAGTAGATGCAAGCACCTCGGAAGAAATGGGATGCACAAGGAACGTTAAGGATCAATTACACAACACTCCGGTTAAAAATAAGATAGAGAAGGGCTAAGAATGATATAATTTGGACATCACTCCGACTGAAAATGGTAGGAATTGAACATAGATTTGAACAAGATGAGAGAATACTTGACGAAATCAACAACACATTGCCTCCGGAACTATTGAAAGAATGGCACAAGGGGTAAGAAAGATTCCAGACAGCACTCTGGTTGAGAATGGAGGTAAAACTTGATAAGATGAGAGAGCTCGAATGAAAACACGACACTCCAGTTGAATGGATAAGCAAAAGGAAAGAACATGATCTTCACAATACGAGGTGATGAGTGAACAGAGCATCATCACAATGCCTCCGGAAGAAATGAAAGAAAGCAATGAAAAGAACGGAGAAGAAAACAACAGGTTCTACCTCAAATGAATTTCAGAGAGCATCCTTAAAAAGAAGGATTGAACAGAGTTGTTGGGAAATCAACAACGAAAAGAACAGGCTTGTTGAGGGCTTATGGAAAACATCTCAAGAACTTGAGGTGAAAACCTGCCACAAACGAAAAACAATTGCTTGCTTGAGAGCGACGGAGAGATGAAAACGTCTTTCATCGCGAGAATAGGAGGAAACTTGGATTATTGATAAGCACCACAATAGCAACATTCCTTAGGGAAGACTTTAGGTGAAATAAAACCCAAGATAACTCCAATGACGATATTGATGGGTTGCAAAAGGATCTCAAGAACGAATTGAAAATGATGGGTTTAAAATATGTCATTCCGGACATCTTGTGAATCATGAAGCATGAAGGGAAATTGCCAAGAATGACATAACACCACCTGAAAAGATAAGATTGAAAGAATTGCACTTTGGAATGCAAGATGAAGAATGCTTGAGCTCCTCTTGGCGAACACTTCGAGAACGAATTAAATCCTTGATGAACCACCATGTAGAGCTTCCTGAAGAACTCCGGTAACAAAATGATGATAAAAAGAAAGAGAAGTAGAAAACACAAGGTGAAGCCTTGTAATGATTTAGATGGATCTCCGTGGTGATATAATTGCGAGAGCTTGGAACTCCGGGAAAGAAAAGATGAGCCAATAAAAACCAAGAATTTGATGAACCTCCGGAATAAGGAATTAATCACTTGAAAGAAAACAAAAATAAGAATTACATTATGCTTATCCTTCATCAATTAAATTGATGTCAAGCAATGGATTTGGCATACTACTTATTCTCGTTTGAAGGATTAAGAGAGATATAGCGCAAACTTGAGAAAGGTCTTCAACGAACCACCGGTAGGATTGGAAAGAACGAATGAATTGATATGATAACAAAGGGAGAGAAATCTTGAATGAACCACCGTAAGAATTGAACAAGAAAGTAGCAAAAGCACAATTCACCGGGAAGAATTGGAAAATGAATGAAGATACCTGCTAGGATTTAGATACAAGTGAACAAAGCGATCACGAGCTGATTAGAGAATGCTTGAGCGATGCACCGGTAAGATTTGGGGAACGAGAGTTGAAAGCTAAGAGTGAATAATTCTTAGATCGTGGGCTCCGAAGAATCAAACTGAAAAGACTCTTGAATTGCTCCGGAAGGGTGAAAAGAATTCTCACAATCGAAAACAATTATGAGAGGATGGCATCAAGCTAGAACCACGAGTCTTTGGAAGAACGGGTAAGGATTTAAGAGGAACTCTTCTTCGGTCTTCAAATCCGAGAATGACGACGAGAAACACCATCAAGAATTGCTGAGATACTCCGGGAAGACGAATAGAAAGGTTGAGCCAACGGTCAATTTTTTTGAAAGATCTTGGAGAAAGACATCTGACTGATGATCACTCATTCTTACGTCAAACTTTAAAAGATTTGATAATCGCTCCAGGCAAATTAGAAGAGTTAGGTAAGATCCTGGTAAAAGACCTGTGCGTTAGGACCACTCAAAAGAAACACCGTTAAGCGATTTAAAAGAGAGATTGCAACAGTTGAATTAAATGGCTCAAGTGAGATAACAACCTCGAGATATCTTGAACTGGTTAGGATTGAAAACACGAATCTCCTGAGATAATCTTAAGCACTCTGGAACAAATGAATAACAAGAAGTGAAAAATTACGAAGTGCACTGGTATGGAAAAAAGAATATTTGAAACGAGGCAAAAGGATATGATCAACACAGCTTGAAATGAATCCACCGCAGAAGAAAAGAGAACGGAGAATGATGAACTTGAAGCTCCGTTAGAATCTTCCTGAGAATCACCGGATAAGAACATTGAAAGAAAAGAAAGAAGAGACTTCACATCCCATAAGATGGGTACTTGATTGAGAAATACGAGTCCTTGAAGAAAAAGGGTGGGAGAGCGGGAAAACAAAGACAAGTTGGGACGGATGAAACAAACAGCGATGAGAAAACTGAGATTGGATCTTGCAAATGGGAAAAAATGATAGGATCATGTTGAAGAGAATCGCACCGGTTGGAAATAGAATTAAGATAACAATCTCGATAAATAAGAAGGGTTAGTATTCACATATGAATATGAGAACACCGCTTAGGAAAGGTATGGAATCAACACTTGACATTGAAGCAACTCGAATACCACAACTCAAAACAAAAACAAAAAACAAAGGATTGGCTTGCAAAATAAGCCGGAACAAACATATGATAGAGATTTCGTCCGAAGTTTTCATGGTGGGGCCCACACGAGCTTGATCGTACAACACCATCATGTACAAGGTAGTGCACATGACATGCGAAGCGTCCCCGAGTCAGCATAGCCAAGGACTCTTTAAGACACAATGAGACCACTGTAAAACCAACTATGGATAGGCGGACCACTAGACGTCGAACCCCAATTTCATATCATACATCTGTCAGAAAGATACCCTAGGAGCTACTTGAATTCCCACTTATAAACTCCCGAAACTTACTGGTTATGCAATCAGGTGTTGGGGATACAGGGGAAGCATAATATCTCACCCAAAACTAGCAAATCCTACATCCAGCTGTATCCATCCTTCAACACATAACCAAGAAACCTTCGGAAATCGTTTACCTCAACCTTCGAAAAGCATCCGTTATACGAGTTATGGCAATACTCCCGAACTCCCGCCCCAGTACTGGGTGGCGTCGAGGTTATCTCACCAACAACTGCATAAAAGAGATTTTCGATGTCGGCGAACTCAGGTATTCCAGAACTGCAATGATAAAATTGTGACGACAACACCTCGGAGCTCAACTCCCCGGGACACTGCCACAACCCCTAAATGTCAGGAGGCACCAAGAACAATTTCTCGTCACAAAACTATCGGAACGATTCCAAGATACCCGCGTGATCCTAAATTTGTTTTAGTGAAATTTGAGAAGAGAAGAGTCAAAACTCTACGTCAGGAGGTCTCACCAAAGCGATGAAGGGACTGAGGAGTAAAAAGAATCCTACTCTCCGATATATATAATCCTATAAGACTCAAAACATTTTTCTAGACTCAACAACGCCAGCGATTCGATCAAGCAGGGGGCTCCTAAGTCGGGGAAGACTCTGATTACCAACTTGTAACACCCACGATGCGGCTATATCTCCCACGTGTCGGAGCACGACTTAGGGGCATAACCGCATAGTAGGCATGTCGCAAGAGGGGTAATCTTTACACATCCCATGTACTGAATAAGAAAGGGATAAAGAATTGGCTTACAATCGCCACTTCACACAATACATAAATATAGCATTACATCATCCAGATACAATCAAGGTCCAACTACGAAACCAAAATAAAGACAACCCCAAATGCATAGGCCCCCGATCGCCCCAACTGGGCTCCACTACTGATCGAAAGGAAACGAAACAACACAACGAACACGATCTTCATCGAGCTCCCACTTGAGCTCAGTTGCGTCATCTGCACTAGTATCAACGGCACCTGCAACTATTTTGGAAGTATCTGTGAGTCACGGGGACTCAGCAATCTCACACCCGCGAGATCAAGACTATTTAAGCTTATGGGTAGGAGAGGGGTACTGAGGTGGAGCTGCAGCAAGCGCTAGCATATATGGTGGCTAACTTACGCAAATAAGAGCGAGAAGAGAAGCAAAGCACGGTCGTGAACTAGAAGTGATCAAGAAGTGATCCTGAAACTACTTACGTTCAAGCATAACACAAGAACCGTGTTCACTTCCCGGACTCCGCCGGAAAGAGACCATCACGGCTACACACGCGGTTGATGCATTTTAATTAAGTTAAGTGTCAGGTTTTCTACAACCGGATATTAACAAATTCCCATCTACCCATAGTCGCGGGCACGGCTTTTGAAAGTTCAAAACCCTGCAGGGGTGTCCCAACTTAGCCCATCACAAGCTCTCACGGTCAACGAAGGATATTCCTTCTCCCAGGAAGACCCAATAAGACTCGGAATCCCGGTTACAAGACATTTCGACAATGGTAAAACAAGACCAGCAAGACCACCCGTTGTGCCAACAAATCCCGATAGGAGCTGCACATATCGCGTTCTCAGGGCACACCGGATAAGCTAAGCGTACAGGAGCCAACGTAACCCAAGTTGCCAAGGGACGACCCTGCACGGTGCTCTAGTTTGGACCAACACTCAGAGGAGCACTGGCCCGGGGGTTTAAAATAAAGATGACCCTCGGGAGCGCGACTCCCAAGGGAAAAAGTCTTAGGTGGCAAATGGTAAAACCAAGGTTGGGCCTTGCTGGAGGAGTTTTATTCAAAGCAAACTGTCATGGGGTCCCCATAACACCCAACCGTGTAAGAAACGCAAAAATCAAGGAACATAACACCGATATGACAGAAACTAGGGCGGCAAGAGTGGAACAAAACACCAGGCATAAGGCCGAGCCTTCCACCCTTTACCAAGTATATAGATGCATTAATATAAATAAGAGATATTGTGATATCCCAACATATCCATGTTCCAACATGGCACAAATTTCATCTTCACCTGCAACTAGCAACGCTATAAGAGGTGCTGAGCAAAGCGGTAACATAGCCAAACAACGGTTTGCTAGGAAAGGTGGGTTAGAGGCTTGACATGGCAATATGGGAGGCATGATAAAGCAAGTGGTAGGTATCATGGCATAGCAATAGAGCGAGCAAATAGCAAGCAAAGATATATGTGATTTCGAGGGTATGGTCATCTTGCCTGATATCCCGCAAGGAAGAAGAACGAGTCCATGAAGAAGACAAGCGGACGAAGTTGAACGGATCCTCACAAACGCAACATTATCGAAACTAACTCGAAGAAGCAACACCGGAAAGAAGCAAGCAACATAGTAAACAACCACCACATAAACATGGCATGATGCACAACCAAGTATGATGCATGCCCGCATGGAAAAATGCACAAACAATCCTACAAATTAAGTGGAGCTCAATATGCAATGAGTTGCATATTGAAGAAACACAACAACAATTATTTAGTTCTCTCCCGTTTATGTACTCAACAATATTAAATGTTGGTTAGCATGGCAAGAGGTGAAGCGTAAAGAAAACTACCTATCTAGGCAAGTTTAAATGAGGCCGGAACAACAAACAACAAGTCCGGAAACTCCTCATGTGCATATTTTAAGGTTTGGTACTGTTCTGCCCTAAACACAATTTTAGAGTTATCAAACATGCAAAGTGATGCCACCATGTTAAACTAGGCATTTTTCTACCCCATTTACATATAAAGTTTATTAGATTTGGAGCTATGGTTAATTAGTTATGAATTAAAGCATTTTAGCATGGCATTTGAGCAAATTTAAACAAACAACATTTTAAACATTTTAAACATAGATGAAAGTGGCATATTATGGACCTACACAAAATTCTAAACATTTTTCATATTTAAAGTTTTTACATATGATGCATAGTTTGAGAGATATGATATGTATGAACCACATGGGGTTTTCTGTAAAACTGGCAAACTCTGGAAAATTAGTCAAAATCGTCCAGGGAAATAAAAACGTCCACGGGCTGAAACTTGTATCGAGTTGGGCTGCTCACCACGGCACTTGGGCCGGCTCGGTGGGGAAACTGGGCCTGCTGGCGCGGCACAGGGGAGCTGCTGGGCCGGCTCGCGCAGGGTGGAAATCGGGACGAGGCGAGGCGACTCGTCAACGCAGTCGAGGCAATCGAGCAGATTTCGCTGTCCCGCTCGAAGCAGAGGACGCCATGGTGGGGCGGCGCTAGGCGAAGACGAACGGCGCGGCGACCGGGCAGGGGAGGCCGGATCTGCCAGGTAGGGGAGGAGGTCCACGCGGCGAGGCTGGTCAGAGGCTCTGGTGGCCGGAGGAAGCGGGCGCGCTCGAAGGAGGCCAGCGGAGGAAGGCCATCTCAGGCGCGCTCGGGGTCGCCGACGACGGGCGCCATGGGGGTCGGCTGCGGCTTTGTGGTGGCGCGTTCCGGCGATGACGACCGGAGCAGAGGAGGCATGTAAGGAAGGCGGCGTGATGCGAAGCACCAAGGGCGGCCTTGGCGGGTCCCCATAGGCGCGCGGGCGATGAGGAGGTCGGGGCGCCGGTGTGCCGTGGCAGCGATGAGCGGCGGAGGAAGAACATGGCGAGGAAGTAAACGACGACTTGGACTCGGTTTGACCCGCAACGAGGCTTGCGGAGCGAGGGAGGGAGGGGTTGCAGGCACGGTCCTCTGCTCGTCAGGAAGCAGAGCAACGGCGGCATCTTGGCGCGGCTGCAGGCGAAGGAAGGAAGAAGGAACGGGAGGAAGGAGACACGAGGTGGCTCCGGTGCTGCTGCTGGGACGACGAGGAGGAGCTCGGGGAAGGAGCACCGCGTGGCAGAGGGGATCGACAGCACGCGGGGTTGCTGCCTGGAGCTGCTCCGGCAAGTTGCAGCTTGCGGTCGACGCCTGAAACTAACGCTCTCGCTCGGGAAGCTCCTGCTCGATCCAAACGAGAGGAGGGCGGGCATGGTCGGGGCCACCGGCGTGCTGGAGAGGAGCTCCGGCGAGGGAGGCACACGGCGCAGGGGGCTCGAGGCTCGGTGCTCCTCTCGATCCAGATCGAGGACCGAGGCATGGAAGAGCTGCGATGGGAGAAGACAGAGGGAAGAAAAGAGGGCGCGAGGTGGGTGTCCGGCCTGGTGGCGGTACTCGTCTCCGGTGAGCTGGCTGGTGCCGCGCGGGACGATGGAGGAGGGGATGCAGGAGAAAGAAATCGTGGAAGGGGATGCTGGTTGGCCCAATGGGGAAAATGAGGAAGGAGGAGGCGGCTTCGGTTGGCTGGTGGATCGGGGTGGATCTCGATGGGGATTTGGGAGATGAGTGTGGCGGCGGCGGCGGCAGGGACAAGTCCCTAGATTTTAGGGTTTGCCCAAAATAGGCTATTGGTTGATATATAAATAACAAAAGGGCTAAGTTTAGGGACATTTGGACCCTCCGATCTTAATCGGACGGTTTCGGATAAATAGGCTAGGGAGATCAAATAAGAAAACGGAGACGTTTTATAGATGTTTGGGGATGATCCGGACACAATGGTAGCAACAGTCCGAGTCAGGTTCGGGTGAGTTTCGGACACGTGCGTCGATGCACTGTGCAAAGAGGGGTAGGCTGGCCTGGCGGTCGGTAGTGAAATGTGTAGAGAGGCTTGAGCTAAGAGGAGAGGAAGAAGGCAGCGCAGCAACCGTTTCCGGAGACCGAAAATGTCCGACGTTTGACCGGCTATACTGCCGCTATAGTTATACGTTGGGGCATCAAATGGACTCCGGACGCGATGAAATTTGACAGGCAGTCTACCTACACTAAAATAAGACCGCACGCCAACTTTCAATCTATTCCGAGAACATTCTCTGGTCACCTATAAAATAATATTTCGGACGTGCCGCGGGCGCGTGCAAGTGTGTCTGGGCTCGGAACGGACAACGGAGGGAACTGGGGAACCTGGACTAAAGCAAGTTTTGAAAACATGATGATGCAATGCACATGATGACATGGCAAGATGCAACACGCAAGCAAAAGACAAGGCAACAACAGCGAACAACTGGGATACACCTGGCGCAACGGTCTCGAGGCGTCACAACATGATATGGCCATCATCATCTTGTGCCTTTGATCTCCATCTCCAAAACACCGTTATGATCTCTATTGTCACCGGCATGACACCACGATCTCCATCATCTTGATCTCTATTAACGTGTCGTCACATGGTCGTCTCACCAACTATTGCTTTTGCAACTATTGCTATCGCATAGCGATCAAGTAAAGCAATTATATGGCACTTGCATCTTATGCAATGAAGAGACAACCATAAGGCTCCTGCCAGTTGCCGATAACTTTAACAAAAACATGATCATCTCATACAACAACTTATATATCATCACGTCTTGACCATATCACATCATAACAAGCCCTGCAAAACACAAGTTAGACGTCCTTTACTTTGTTGTTGCAAGTTTTACGTGGCTGCTATGGGCTGAGCAAGAACCGTTCTTACCTACGCATCAAAAACCACAACGCAGTATAGTAATTGCTTTTTGATCTTCAGAAAGAAACCTGTTCATTGAATCCGATTCAACTAAAGTTGGAGAAATTGCACCCACCAGCCACCTGTGTGAGAAGCACGTCGGTAGAACCAGTCTCTCGTAAGTGTACGCGTAATGTCGGTCTGAGCCGCTTCATCCAACAATGCCGCTGAATCAAAAATCAACTAGTGACGGCAAGCAATATGTATATACCAACGCCCATAACTCCTTTGTGTTCTACTCGTGCATATAACATCTACGCATAAACCTGACTCGGATGCCACTGATGGGGAACGCAGTAATTTCAAAAATTTCCTACGCACACGCAAGATCATGGTGATGCATAGCAACGAGAGGGAAGAGTGTCGTCCACGTACTCTCACCGACCGTAAGCGGAAGCGTTATGACAACGCGGTTGATGTAGTCGTACGTCTTCACGATCGACCGATCCCTAGTACCGAACATACGGCACCTCCGCGATCTGCACACGTTCAGCTCGGCGACGTTCCGCGAACTCACGATCCAGTAGAGCTTCGAGAGAGAGTTTCGTCAGCACGACAGCGTGATGACGGTGATGATGATGCTACCGGAACAGGGCTTCGCCTAAGCACCGCTACGATATAAATGAGGTGGATTATGGTGGAGGGGGGCACCACACACAACTAAAAAATCAACTGATCAACTTGTGTATCCATGGGGTGCCTCTTCCCCCGTATATAAAGGAGTGGAGGAGGGGGAGGGCCGGTCCTCTCTATGGCGCGCCCTGGGGGAGTCCCCCCTTTCCTAGTAGAAGTAGGAGCCCTTCCAAGTAGGAGTAGGAGAGGAAGGAAGGAGAAGAGAGGGAGGAAGGAAAGGGGGGCCGGCCCCCCTCCTTTCCCTTCCCTCTCCTCTATTTCACTAAGGTCCAATAAGGCCCATATACTCCGCGGGGGATTCCGGTAACCTCCCGGTACTCCGAAAAAATGCCCGAACCACTTGGAACCATTCTGATGTTCAAATATAGGCTTCCAATATATCGATCTTTACGTCTCGACTATTTCGAGACTCCTTGTCATGTCCGTGATCAAATTCGGGACTCCAAACTACCTTCGGTACATCAAAACACATAAACTCGTAATACCGCTCGTCACCGAACGTTAAGTGTGCGGACCCTACGGGTTTGAGAACTATGTAGACATGACCGAGACTCATCTCCGGTCAATAACCAATAGAGGAACCTGGATGCTCATATTGGTTCCTACATATTCTACGAAGATCTTTATCGATCAAACTGCATAACAACATACGTTGTTCCCTTTGTCATCGGTATGTTACTTGCCCGGGATTCGATCTTCGGTATCTCAATACCTAGTTCAATATCGTTATCGGCAAGTCTCTTTACTCGTTCCGTAATGCATCATCTTGCAACTAACTCATTAGTCACAATGCTTGCAAGGCTTATAGTGATGTGCATTACCGAGAGGGCCCAGAGATACCTCTCCGATACTCTGAGTGACAAATCCTAATCTCGATCTATGCCAACTCAACAAACACCATTGGAGACACATGTAGAGCATCTTTATAGTCACCCAGTTACGGTGTGACGTTTTGTAGCACACAAAGTGTTCCTTCGGTATCCGGGAGTTGCATAATCTCATAGTCATAGGAACATGTATAAGTTATGAAGAAAGCAATAGCAACAAACTAAACGATCATCCTGCTAAGCTAACGGATGGGTCAAGTCAATCACATCATTCTCTAACAATGTGATCCCGTTCATCAAACGACAACTCTAGTCCATGGCTAGGAAACTTAACCATCTTTGATTATCGAGCTAGTCAAGTAGATGCATACTAGTGACACTTAGTTTGTCTATGTATTCACACATGTACTAAGTTTTCGGTTAATACAATTCTAATATGAATAATAAACATTTATCATGATATAAGGAAATAAATAATAACTTTATTATTGCCTCTAGGGCATATTTCCTTCAGGGACCTCAGGTCTTACATGTTAGGTCTGGCTGCGATATCTGTTTGGTATTAGGCCGAGGCTATCAGTGCCTCTTTATCAATTGGATAGGTGTAGCGACAGTTGTTGCTTAGACGGTGAATTTATCTTACTATTGTATGACTTTGTAAGGTCTTGTGAGAATAATTAATAAAGTGACCGCATGCATCGACCAGATGCAGAGACCGGGGTCTTCCTCCTTTCCTAAAAAAATGTTGTACTCATAAATTAGGACACCACCATTGGGGCCCAACAATCCCGCATGGGGAAATTCCGCGGCAAGCTCTCCCGCCCACCGGACACCAACACCTCACTCCGCCTCGCCGCCCAGCTCCAGTCATGCGGCCGCGCCGGCGACCTCCGCCTCGCCCGCCGCCTCCATGCGCGCTTCGCGCTCACCGGCGCCGCCGCCGCGTCTGCCTTCCTCACCAACCACCTCATCACCATGTACTCCCACTGCGCTGACGTCCGCTCCGCGCTCCGCCTCTTCCACGCCATGCCCCGACCCAACCTCGTCTCCTGGACCACTCTCATCTCCGGCCTCGCCCAGAACTCCATGCACCGCGACGCGCTCGCCGCGTTCGCGTCCATGCGCCGCGCGGGACTCGCACCCACGCAGTTCGCGCTCTCCAGCGCCGCGCGCTCCGCGGCCGCCCTCGCCGCCCCGGGCCCCGGCGCGCAGCTGCACTGTGTCGGCGTCAGGCTCGGTTTCGACGGAGAGCTATTCGTCGCGAGTAACCTCGCGGATATGTACTCCAAGTCTGGGCTCTTGGCTGATGCCTGCAGGGTGTTTGATCAAATGCCGCACAAGGATACTGTTGCATGGACTGCCATGATCGATGGGTATGCCAAGAACGGGAGCCTTGAGAAGGCCGCTCTAGCTTTCCGGGACATGAAACGAGAGGGGCTAGTTGGAACTGACCAGCATGTGTACTGCAGTGTTTTGAGTGCATCGGGGGAGCTCAAGGATGGATGGCTTGGCCGAACCATCCACTCTGCTGTAGTGAAGGCAGGGTTTGAACTGGAGGTTGCTGTGAGGAATGCGCTCACTGACATGTACGCTAAGGCTGCGGACATGGAGAATGCTGTTCGTGTTGTGAAGATTGACCCTGGAGGTTGGAATGTTGTGTCAGCCACCTCGCTGATTGATGGCTACGTCGAGACTGATAGTGTTGAGGAGGCCCTTCGAATATTTCTTGAATTGCAGAGGCGAGGAGTTGAACCCAATGAATTTACTTTCTCGAGCATGATCAAGGGATGTGCCATGCAGGCTCTGCTTGAACAAGGCGCTCAGTTCCATGCTCACGTGATCAAGACAACTATTATCAGTGACTCCTTTGTCAGTTCCACCCTTATGGATATGTATGGTAAATGTGGCCTCGTTAGTTTGTCCATTCAGTTATTTAACGAGGTTGAACACCATACTGATATTGCTTGGAATGCGGTAATCAATGTATTTGCACAACATGGTCATGGTAAGGAAGCTATCCAAGCTTTCGATAGGATGACCTCAAGTGGTATCAGGCCAAATCACATTACATTTGTCAGCCTGCTTACAGCATGCAGTCATGCTGGGTTAGTGGATGACGGACTGAAATATTTTAACTCCATGAAGAATGCCCATGGTATTGAGGCTAAGGATGAGCACTATTCATGTATCATTGATATGTATGCTCGGGCTGGGAGACTAGCTGAAGCAGAGAAATTTATACACGAGATGCCTACCAAACCCAGTGTCTATGGTTGGTGCTCCTTGCTTGGAGCTTGCCGGATGCGAGGAAACAAGGAGCTGGGCGAGTTTGCGGCAGAAAAGATAATGGAGCTTGAGCCAGATAACACTGGTGTTCACGTATCCCTTTCTGGGATCTATGCATCATTAGGCCAATGGGAGGATGTGAAGGCAATCAGGAAGCTGCTGAGGGATAGCAGGATTAAGAAGCTTCCTGGTTTTAGCTGGGTCGATGCTAATAACAAAACTCATGTTTTTTCATCCGAAGATTGGTCACATCCACAGCAGAAGAAGATATATCAAAAACTTGAGGAACTCTATGAGAGGATAAAGGAGGAAGGTTACGTCCCAGACACACGTTCCTTACCATCTAATTTGGAAGATACTGCAAAGGAGAGGATTCTGCGTTATCACAGTGAGCGGATTGCCGTAGCTTTTGCTTTGATAAGCATGCCTGCTACAAAACCAATCATTGTGAAGAAGAATTTGCGTATCTGTGTAGACTGTCATTCTGCACTGAAGTTCATTTCTAAGGTTGAAAGCAGGGATATTATTGTTAGAGATAACTCCAGGTTCCACCATTTTGCGGAAGGGAGGTGTTCCTGTGAAGATTACTGGTGATCAACTCATCTCTCTTCTTTTGCATCAGCATGAGCATTCTTGAATCGCTGCCATCTGTCCATTTCACGATGCTTCCGTTTTATGTCACTATATTTGAATGCATGCTGTCAAAACAATATTGATTCTGGGTGAAATATGGAACTAAACTGCTATTTTGAAAAGGAATGAAAAAAAAGCAAGACCATAGCTCATTGGTGCAGGCCATTAACTGCCCACCAGTAAACAGGCACATACTCGTCAATACTTGCACCTGTGCATGCCATGAATGCAGATATAAATATGTTTGTGCAGTTGAAATGGTTTCTAGCTGTAGTTTAGAAGGCACAGTACCTAAAAGAATCTATTCTAAACGACTGCAGCCCTGTAAAGAAAGACGAAGCTCTCTGCAACCTCCACCGTTGGTTGGCTTAAGTTTTAAAGGATTTCTGGTATGTAATGAACTCCATTGACCAGAAGTTCTCTGCAACTCCCCCATTCCACACTAAACACGTTCATGTTTTTTCAAGCTGGGTTCTGACTATTCGCCTGTAATTAAGCATATTGTAGTGGTTAGTAAAATTGGATGAGCACATTGCGAAATTGAACATTTTGAAGAAATTCCATACCTGGCCCTTCAATATAGAAGGAAACACTAGTAGTTGATTTAAAGAGCACCCCAGTTAGAGGACCAGCTTCAGTTGATAGGCAGAATTGGTAAGTCCTGAACAACTTTTCACCTCTCTCTAGAGATGTTTGGAATGCCATACTTGAACAGTTGTGCCCTTTGTAACATTGGCACCTCTAAAACGGGCGATCGCCCCTTCTTCGACTGCCCTTTTACGTCCACTTGCTGGCACAAAAGTGGGACTTCAGTGGGTAGATTGCAGTGGATGCAGCATCCTCCATATCCCCTTCTTCATGGAGATCTATCATAACAGCATGGCACATCTGAAAACAAATGAATGATAAGATCTTTGACAGCATATCACCTAAGCATTAGGTCATGGGAACACCTCTTTGGGTTCACTCTTTTAAATTCATAGGGGAGTCTATGATCAGTCTCAGTGGCTCGGCCAGTCTCCTTGTAAATAGTTGATTGTACATTTCTGGCCCTCCTTTTATTGTGAATATTTTACATTTATCAAGATAAATATACACTGCTTGGATATTCCCTACTGCCTCTGTCAAAAGATACACATATTTCGAGCCTGAAGAATGCATGCACTCATATTCTTTTCTGCCCTAAGAGCTTAAAAGTGTCCTGAAGCCGCTGAAACATTAGTCAAAATTTGCAAGCGTTTGGAGAAGCATGGCAGAAGAAGTTTAAGATGTTCACCAACACCTTTTTTGTTCTTTTTACATTTGACGCGTCGTGTCCTCATCAAATAAACGTGGGAACCTTCTGTATGCGCAATACCTCACTGTTTTCCAGT
>NC_041380.1:304477668-304486384 GCF_002162155.2 Triticum dicoccoides | reverse complement strand
AATGGGAAAATGTGGCTTTACTGTTCTTATATCAAGGGTGTTGAGCATCTACAACTGGACCCTCATTTCCATCTCAAACACCCGGGCGGGCTGCCCGGTCACTATCTGGATGCGCCCAGACACCACCGCCATGTCGGACTGGCCCGCTATGTCTCACGCCGCCCCCATCACCGTTCCCACAAAAAGCACATCCGAACAAGAAACCATAGTCAAACCCCACTCCGCTTCACTCCTCTCGCCCTCTCCGTTCCCCTCCATCTCCTCCCCTTCCACCCAATCTCCCCTTCGCCCCTTCCACCATGGCCGGCTTCGGCTCTGACGGAATCGACTGGGTGGGGCTCGCCGCCGCCGACTCGTCGAGCTCGTCCAACCCGGACGAGGAGGAGGTCACGCTCTGCATTGTGCTACGACGCTCGGGGATGGACCGGGGCGGGAGCTCCTCTTGGACGACATCCCCAACTTCCTGGGTCGGCAGCTTGTCCTCCGCGGCGGTCCAACCCTGCCTTGCCCACTCTTTGCCATCCACGGTGAGATGACAACGTGAACATCAACGCCCAGCACCACCAGCACCCGCCAACACCTCGGCGGAGACCGATGCCCACCGCCGCTGTCGCAAGAACGCATCGGCTCTTCGTCGGACACTCGAGGAATCATGAAGGTGGCGCAGTAGAAGGTGGCAGCAGAGAGAGCTGCCCGGCTCGCGGCGGCGTAGAACCACGCCACCACCCTCCGCATAGCAGGCTTCCTCAGCTCCTCCTCGTCCTCCGACCCCGACGATGTTAGCGGCATGACGGCTGATGACCCGCCGCCCGCCGCGGATGCGTATGCCGCGGACAGCCGCCGAGACCCAAGGAGGAAGCGGCCGGCGAGGGAGTGGTGAACTCCGGCCGCCCCCACTTGTATGTTTACTAGCAAAAATGTCCGTGCGTTGCAACGGAAGAATGCTTGGTACGAATATCAGGCTAGTGGCATAGATATTGTAGTGGTGCAATATTTTTATCATGTAACGTTTTACCGGTAAATCATTACAATATACCATGAATAATATTTCTTTATCCTCCATAGCTCAGAAATAAATGTTTCAAAAAACTTTAGCCATTATTTACTTATTAGGGAAATCAGCCAATTTTTTATAGTACTCCCTATGTAGACTACCAAAATGTCACATATTTACAAACGGATGGAGTACTTCTGAAATAATGTATGAAAAAACTTGCGCCCTTGTTAACATGTTTGGTACCAAAAATTATTTTACAGTGTAAGATTGTACAAAAAACAATAGATGTCCCAGCCTTATCTCTACGCACGACAGAGTAGAGGCCAAGTGCACATTGTTAAAGAATGATATTGTCAGTCTTGTGCATGGATGGATGGATATTCCCTGCGAAAATTAATTCCCACAAATAAACATATCTTCTTTGCTGAATGTAGCTTCACCAATCAAACCTAAAGAATTCAATAAAAAATCAATCATTGACTTCACATGGAATCAAACTTCGTATGCACGTGAATGTATGCACGTGAATTGTTGCCTAAAACCGGTAGAACAAACATGTTCAACTGAATTGTGTATGACACTGGATCAACTTATAATCTTACTTATAGACTAAAATGTATGATGCTTATAAACCGAAATATATTTTTTTAGAGCAGATAAAAAAGAATGTACAGGGACTGCCAGTTGCATAATTGATGGTTACATGAAACATCTAAATTTTTAAGAATCAAACATGATCTAAGGAAGCGAAACACATCTGCAAGTATCTAATAATAAAATCCATATGAAAGACAACCTCTATTGTTTGAAAAATTGT
Source organism: Triticum dicoccoides (assembly GCF_002162155.2). Classification (NCBI taxonomy): domain Eukaryota; kingdom Viridiplantae; phylum Streptophyta; class Magnoliopsida; order Poales; family Poaceae; genus Triticum; species Triticum dicoccoides. Next base: position 304,484,570 of record NC_041380.1, on the reverse strand, counting down.
CAGTTCCACTCCTTTGTTTCAATAGGAATGGCCAGTTAGTCCAGCACATCCCCTTTGTCATAGATCAGTAGAAGGCAAAACTGGATACACATTTATGTGGGCCTACTCCTATCATAGTTTATACAGAGTAAAAAACTGAGATTACATATGCCTACATAATAAGATTCCTGTGCATCATCGTGTTCTTACTTTGGAATATGGTAGCAGCAAATTGAAAGATTCTGATGTGTTAGTTTTGGCACAATGGAAAATTCAGTCCATGTACCTATACTCAACACCAGTTATCATGGTCACCCTCATCTTGATTGAGTACTTTTCTCAAAAAAAAATCTTGATTGAGTACTAATCAAGTAGCAGCAAGTTGAGTAAAACCAACGTAATTCAGTCACTATCTTGTGAATTTTTTAGCCCTAAGAGTAAGGAAAGCATCTGAACAGATCTTAGTATTCCAAAACTAAAATTAACAGACCTACAACATGCATGTTTCTATATAACCAATCTGCAAGCAATATCTCTTTTGAGGATTACATCAAGACTTAGGCCGACGTCAAGGCTGCATCATTTTCCTTCCAGAGCAGAGCATATAATTGGTCCGCGACACCATCCGCAACCATAAGGTCTCTGGGAGCTTCGGCAGATTTAATATCAACAATAATTGAGTAGGACAATGATCTGCTTACAAAATCAACCCCTAGCTCATTTCCCCACTGCGTAGTCGATCTCCACCACCAGGGAGCCTCGAAATACCTTATACAATTCCTTCAGTCCAACAAAAATAGCGCTAGCTTCGGCCACCTTGACAATTATTCATGCACCCAGCCGCCTATCTGCAAGCAATTTTTGCATCATCTCTAGTACACTCCATGCACATAGTTAGCGTGATTATAGCATTGTCGGCAACAAAAAGGAATCCATATGTAGTCTGAATCTTAACTGAACTTTATAGGTTTGATCGTCCAGGAGCTTGGTGACACAAAATTTGACAATTCAAACTTTAAACCTTACCGGTCTACCATCATCCATGGCAAATCCACCATACTTGGCTTCATATTGAGATGGTTCACCACCTTCATCTCACACGACTTGTCACAATGCATATCCACGAGTCAATCCAGTTAATGTTTGACGACTGAAAACAATTCAGAGTAAATCGACGGATGCATGAATAAATCAATCGATGTGTTGCAATGGGAGGAAAAAAACATCACACATAAGCCACCAAGCTCTAGGGCCTTCGTCTCCGACATGGAAATCAAGCATACTCAGCACCCATGCAATGGGCCCCACGGTCGTCTTGCACCCCTGCAGCCCAACGGGCGACGTTGTCGGCGAGTCAAGGTAGCGGCGGAGCAGGCGCGACACAGATGCCACGAGCTGCTTGGCCGCCTTTCCCCAAAATTCAACACAACAACAAAGGGAACTTGGCTAGAGATTGCGCTTGAACACTTAACTGCAGCAAGGATGATTAAAACTTTCAATAATACAAATTTGGCTGTGTGTTACAGTGGGAGATACTATGTATATGACGGCGAAAACGGGCAAGGAAAATAATAGGAAATGACTACATGTGTTTGTACCTCCTGACAACGTCCTTTTGCGCTGCATCACGTATAGTAATGATGTCACAAGCATGCTCTTGACGACAACGATTCACATGTGCTCGCGACCTACAGAGGATGGAGAAAAGAAGGGCAGAAGAGGGAGGCTTTCATCTATCAAGCATAAATATTTACTGAATAAAATCGATCTAATCTATACCAACTTGAGCAGGATTGTCGAATAGCTTCCTCTTACATCAGAAAATCCAGCACACCAAACATATGTTTAGCAATGACACAGAAATCAGATTGTTTCAAAGATAGTGAGGATCGGCATAGGGTTTGAAGAATTTTGACAATGTAAACCGTAATAAGTTACAACCTCCATCACACATGTAATTTTATTAAATTGACAAGGCAAGTTATAGGAACTGTAGCCTAAAAAATGGTATGTTCCTGTTTGAGATCATTTATAAAATCAATAAAATATAACGACATTAGGGATCAAGGACCAAAGATCAATTAAGAAAATCAGAGATTAGGCAATCATACTTACCTTGTTAAGAATGACACTGATAGAATTAGTGAGGGGATGTGTGGTACGCAGGCCAATGGATCCGTGCATCCTTGATAACACATGTACGTACACAAAGGTTGCTGGTTTGAAACTTAAAACGAGATTGATTCATCTGTCAGCCGGACATACACGAACATGATTTTGTTCAGTATCTTTAAGGAAAGGCATCCTTTCTTGACCATATATCCATTACTAAATGAAGTTATTTTCAGATTTTTAACTTGGAAGATCAATAATTAGCCTCCATCCATATTGAGTATGAAGCAGTCCCCTGTTCTCCTTGAAAAGGAAAGATTGAAATTGCACATTTTGCATACTCAAATAGTCAAATTAATACATTTCTTAAGAAAAAATCCTTCAGGTGTGCCTTTTGTTTCTTGAGGGTCCACTGGTTCTGTAGTATCTATGCCTAACTTTTTTAGAATTCATTTTTTTTCTCTTTATGTGGTGTATACAGTCAAACTAACTAATATATGCGTTCAATAGTGATTAGAAGGTACTTTTAGTCAGTCAGTCAGTTGGATAAAGATCAAGCTTGGCACCAAAAAATTGAAAGATGAACTGAATATGCTTCTTAAATCATCGATCCACCATTAGATGAGTCAGGAAAGAAATCTTCCTCTTTTACATCAAAGATAGCACACTAACCACTTCCTTGTTTGTACGATGGTGTAGTACCAAGCCTATGCCCCTTCACTAATCACTCATACTATCTCACCCACTTTGTATTATCATCATCCTCTCTTCTCTATACCATTCCCTTGACTGATATATAGCAGCACTACTCAATGAATTTTGTCGCTGGATCACACAATCAAACTGTCCATGTAAGATTTGGCACGCAAGATCATCAAGAAGAGTCTCCTTCAATTGCATATACAGTTGCAAAAAAGAAGTGCAATTTAGAAATTTACCCAAGTAGATGTTATACCTGAACCTCGTGTAGGATTTGGGGGAGGTTGTCGGCGAGCCAGACATCGAAGTCCTCATGCGACGACGGCGCGTCGACGGAGAGGATGCAGACGATCTCGGCGGGCGCGTAGCCGCTGGTGTAAGCATCCACGGGGGAGGCTCCACCGCCGCGGTCCAGCAGCGCACGGCGACCGGCGCAGAGCATGGCCCGGTGGGCGCCGATTTGGCAGCAGAGAGTGGCGCGTTCGGCGTCACAGGCGTCGCAAAGCGGGGCACATAGGTGGAGGCTCGCGAGTGCGCTAACCCGTGCACGACGCCGTCACACTCGAAGAAGAGCCTGGCGCCGTCGGCGGAGTAGAAGAACACGACGCGCTCGGTGACGCAGTTGGCACAAACGAACGACTGCTGCAGTTTTCTTAGATTTATTTATTACCACGGGTGCAGCTGCTGGTGATCGGTGGATCAATCATCCAGACTCGATCTAGTTTGATGACCAATTTGAGTTGTACACGTTCCAACATAGGCCCACTGGGATGTGTGTCGGCTTGTGTGCAGGCTCAGGCCTTTGTAGTGATTCGTGGACAATCGTACAAATCGTTTTTAGTACCACCTCGGATGTAGAAATGATATAAGTGAAAAAAGTTGAAAGCGTAAATTCACAGGAAGAAGTGTATTGTGACGGAAGAAGCGTATTGTGACGGTGAACCCACGGAGTCAATCCGTACTTTATTATTAGGGATAGATATTATAAGTTTTTAATGTTCTATTTAGGTAAAATTTGAACTCCGACGGCCTTTTCCTTGAACTTTGTGGATGTCCGTTGTCTGAAAAGCTATGTTTTATGCTATCTTTTTTTTTTCAAAAAGGGGGATTCTCCAGCCTCTGCATTAGAACGATGCATACGGCCATCTTATTAAACCAAATAAATTCCAACAAGGTCTCAAAGTCTCCTACTGAAAAGTGAAAAAAGCTCACACAGAGCCAAAATGGGCTAGAAACACAGACTAGCCATATAAAAGACGCCACAACCGGCTGGCTGAAAAAGAGATAGGTAAACTAATTTCCTATCATATTACATGATCGTCATCCAAACCGGTTGAAGATATCCCGAGCTACCATCTCCCAGCGGATAGATCTAGTAACCAAACGCTCCCTGTCCTCCGTCGGAGTGAGTAGCGACCACGAACGGATCAACGCCGTGGCTCTGAAAATAACCTGCAAAAAATGAATATGTGTTGTCCTGTTAAAAACCAAATCATTTCTGCAATTCCAGAGCGCCCACACCAAGGCACAGACTCCTACACGAATATGTCTCGCTAACTCGGGCTCTACCCCGTTAAGCCACGTTCGAAATAACGTGTTGACTGAACTCGGTGGAGCAATATTAAAAGCAATATGGATCGTCCTCCATAAAACTTTAGCTAGCGGGCAATCAAGAAAAAGGTGTTTGATCGTCTCATCCCGATCACAGAAGCTACACCTAGTAGATCCTGTCCAATTAGGCTTTGTCAAGTTGTCCTTGGTTAAAATAACTTGTTTATGGAGAAACCACATAAACACTTTGATTTTCAAAGGGACTTTGACAGCTTAAACATGTTTGGAACTAGGGATCGAGCTTGAATTGATAACATCAACATACATTGATTTAACAGTAAAAACTCCAGACCTAGTAAGCTTCCAGCGTAATTCATCTGGTTGTTGGGAAAGCTGAATGTCCATCAGTATCCTTACTAGATGCAGCCATTCTTCCCAACGATTACCCACTAATGCCCTTCTGAACTAAATATTAAGGGGGATCGATTGTAATACTGTGGCAACAAAAGTCTCACGTCTTTGAACTATACGATACAAAGACGGGTATTGGATTGCTAAGGGTGCCTCTCCGAGCCAAGTATCCTCCCAGAATCGCGTACTGGCACCGTCACCAACAATAAACTTTGTCCTATTAAACAAGGACAACTTTACTTTCATAAGCCCTTTCCAAAAGGGTGAATCAGTCGGTCTTACTGTCACCTGAGACAGAGTTTTGGTTTGAAGATACTTGCTATGGAGGATTTGCGCCCAAGTGGCGTCAGTCCCACTTGATAACTTCCACAACCACTTGCTGAGAAGACATCTGTTCTTAACATCAAGATTCTCAATACCAAGACCCCCTTGGTCTTTCGGTCTACAGATGATATCCCATTTGGCTAACCGGTATTTTCTTTTAACCTCATCACCTTGCCAGAAGAAACGCGATCGATAGAAGTCCAGCCTTTTCCTAACTCCAACTGGGACTTCGAAGAACGACAAAAGAAACAAAGGCATACTCGTGAGAACCGAATTTATCAGAATTAAACGGCCTCCGTACGACATGAGCTTGCCCTTCCAGCAACTCAGTTTCTTTTCAAATCGATCGTCGATGCACTTCCACTCTGTGTTTGTCAGCTTATGATGGTGGATTGGTATTCCTAAGTAGGTGAAAGGCAAAGCCCCCAAATCACACCTGAACAATTGCCTATAAGCCTCTTGTTCATCGTTGGCTCTACCAAAGCAGAACAACTCGCTTTTGTGAAAGTTAATTTTTAACCTGGTCAATCGTTCAAATAAGCATAACACCAGCTTCATATTTCTCGCTTTTTCCAAGTCATGCTCCATAAAGATGATTGTATCATCAGCGTATTGGAGGATGGACACACCTCCATCAACTAGATGAGGTACCAGGCCACCCACTTGACCAGCCTCCTTGGCCCTTCCTATTAGAATTGCCAACATATCCACTACAATGTTAAACAAGATAGGGGACATCGGATCCCCTTGTCGCAGGCCCTTTTGTGTCTGGAAATAATGTCCGATCTCATCATTCACTTTGATTCCAACACTCCCTTTTTGCGTATATGACTCAACCTGGCGTCGCCATATTTCATCAAAGCCTTTCATACGCAACGCCTGTTGTAGGAATGGCCATTTTACTTTATCGTACGCTTTCTCGAAATCCACCTTAAAGATGACTCCATCCAACTTTTTCGAGTGAATTTCATGGAGCGTTTCATGCAGGACCACCACCCCTTCTAGGATGTTCCTGTCCGGCGTGAAAGCAGTTTGGGAATGCTGCACCACAGAATGCGCAATCTGTGTGAGCCAATTTGTAACACCCCGGATGTAACTTTCCCAATTTGTACTTCAACTCTTGTCGTTTCCGGTGTTAAGTTATTTTATTTTCTCGGGTTCGAGTCTTTGTCTCCGTGTGTTGTTATCGTTTTCATGCATCTCATATCATGTCATCATGTGCATTGCATTTGCATACGTGTTCATCTCATGCATTTGAGCATTTTCCCCGTTGTCCGTTTTGCATTCCGGCGCTTCGTTCTCCTCCGGTGGTCATTTCTACCTTTCTTTCGTGTGTGGGGATTAAACATTTCCGGATTGGACTGAGACTTGCCAAGCAGCCTTGGTTTACTACCGGTAGACCGCCTATCAAGTTTTGTATCATTTGGACTTCGTTTGATACTCCAACGGTTAACCAAGGGACCGAAAAGGCCTCGTGTGTGTTTCAGCCCAACACCCCTCCAATTTGGCCCAAAACCCACCTAAGTCTGCTCCATCATCTAGAGCGTTCGATCACGATCGCGTGGCCGAAAACCGCACCTCATTTGGACTCTCCTAGCTCCCTCTATGCCTATTTAAAGACCCATTCCCCGAAATCCGGATCTCCCTCTCCGACACCCTAAATTTTCCACCTGGCGCCAGCCGGACATGTTCGTCCCCGGCCGGACATCGTCCGCCGACCGCCCGCACCAGTGGTAGATCGCCACGTGTCCCTCCGCTGCCAGCCACGGCCCGGCGAGCCCGCAGCGGGCTCGCCCGGCCCATCGCCGCCCGCGCCTCCCCGCGCG
>NC_041380.1:304420969-304477124 GCF_002162155.2 Triticum dicoccoides | reverse complement strand
ACGCGCCGCCGCCGTGCCCAACCACCGGAGCCGCCCCGGCCTCTTCCTCCCCGACCGACCTCGCCTCTCCCTCCTCCGGCCTCTTCCTCCCCGCCGACGAACAGTGCTTGCCGGAGTAGCCGCCACCTCGTCGGAGTTCTCGGTTCGCGTGCCGTGAACAGTAAACCCTAGATCTCGGGGTGATTTTTTTTCTCTAAGTCCCGAAATTGCAGATCCAAGTGCTCCTGTTCATAGCTCCGTAACTTTGCATCCGTAGCTCCGATTCATGCATATAGCATATCATCATTGCATCATATTGTTTGTCCTTGCACGTGGTTGATTGTGTCTTTGTTGCTTGTTTGTCTTGTTTGGGTAGAGCCGGGAGACGAGTTCGCTAACGAGGAGCCCGTTGAGTTTGCTTTCCAGGATCCAGTCAACTCTGACAACTGTGCAGGCAAGATGATCATACCCTTGAAATCACTACTATCTTTGCTATGCTAGTTTGCTCGCTCTTTTGCTATGCCAATGCTACGATGCCTACCACTTGCTTTCAAGCCTCCCCAAACTTCCATGTCAAACCTCTAACCCACCATGTCCTAGCAAACCGTTGATTGACTATGTTACCGCTTTGCTCAGCCCCTCTTATAGCGTTGCTAGTTGCAGGTGAATATTGAAGGCCGTTCCTTGTTGGAGCATTTATTTACTTGTTGGGATATCATTATATTGCCATGTTATCTTAATGCATCTATATACTTGGTAAAGGGTGGAAGGCTCGGCCTCTCGCCTAGTGTTTTGTTCCACTCTTGCCGCCCTAGTTTCCATCATATCGGTATTATGTTCCCGGATTTTGCGTTCCTTATGCGGTTGGGTTATAATGGGAACCCCTTGATAGTTCGCCTTGATTAAAGCTTTTCCAGCAATGCCCAACCTTGGTTTTACCATTCGCCACCTAGCCTCTTTTTCCCTTGGGTTTCCGGAACTTGAGGGTCATCTTATTTAAACCCCTCCCGGGCCAGTGCTCCTCTGAGTGTTGGTCCAAATAGAGCCACTTGCAGCGCCACCTCGGGGCAACTTGAGGGTTGGTTTTAGTTGTACGTAGTGTTCATCTGAGTGTGCCCTGAGAAAGAGATATGTGCAGCTCCTATCGGGATTTGTCGGCACATTCGGGCGGTGTTGCTGGATTTGTTTTAACCTGTCGAAGTGTCTTGAAGAACCGAGATACCGAGTCTGATCGGAACGTCTTGGCAGGAGGTCTATTCCTTCGTTGACCGTGAGAGCTTGTCATGGGCTAAGTTGGGACTCCCCTGCAGGGATTTGAACTTTCGAAAGCCGTGCCCGCGGTTATGGGCAGATGGGAATTTGTTAATGTCCGGTTGTAGATAACTTGAACCTTAATTTAATTAAAATGAATCAACTGAGTGTGTTGCCGTGATGGCCTCTTCTCGGCGGAGTCCGGGAAGTGGACACGGTGTTGGAGTAATGTTTTGCGCAGGTTGTTCTCTAGTTTCTCGCTCGCGCTTTGCCTCCTCTTCTCACTCTCTTTTGCGAATAAGTTAGCCACCATATTTTGCTAGTCGCTTGCTGCAGCTCCACATATTTACCTTGCCTTACCTATAAGCTTAAATAGTCTTGATCGCGAGGGTGCGAGATTGCTGAGTCCCTATGGCTCACAGATTACTATTACACCAGATGCAGGGCCTGATGATTCCGCTCCAGGAGACGCGTTTGAGCTCAAGTGGGAGTTCGACGAAGACTCTCAACGTTACTATGTTTCCTTTCCTGATGATCAGTAGTGGTGCCCAGTTGGGGGTGAACGGGACCGTGTCGCATGTTGGGTTATCTTTTATTTTGGCGCCGTAGTCGGGCCATGAGTGTTTGGATGATGTAATGTTATTTATGTACTTGATTGACGTGGCGAGTGTAAGCCAACTATGTTATCTCCCCTTTATTATTTATATTACATGGGATGTTGTGAAGATTTCCTAACTTGCGACATATGCCTTCAATGCGATTATGCCTCTAAGTCGTGCCTCGACACGTGGGAGATATAGTCGTATCGAGGGTGTTACAAGTTGGTATCAGAGCCTTCCCCGACCTTAGGAGCCCCATTGCTTGATCGTTTTTAGCGGCCGTGTTGTGTCTAGAAAAATGTTTTGAGTCATTTAGGAATTATATATCGGAGAATTTAGGAATTCTTTTTACTTCCCAGTCTCCTCATCGCTCTGGTAAGGCATCCTGACGTAGAGTTTTAACTCTTCTCTTCTCAAATTTCACTAAATTTTTTTAGGATCACGCGGGTATCTTGGAATAGTTCCGATGATTTTATGATGAGAACATTGTCTTGGTGCCTCCTGTGAGGGGTTTAGTGGAAGTGTCCCGGGGAGTTGAGCTCTGAGGTGTTGTCATCATAATTTTATCGTTGCAATTCTGGAATACCTGAGTTTAGTACGCCGACATCGAAAATCTCTTTTATGCAGTTCGTTAGTGAGATAACCTCGACGCCACCCAGTACTGGGGCGGGAGTTCGGGAGTATCGCCATAACTTGTATAACGGATGCTTTTCGAAGGTTGAGGTAGATGGTTTCCGAAGGTTTCTTGGTTATGTGTTGAAGGATGGATACAGCTGGATGTAGGATTTGCTAGATTTGGGTGAGATATTATGCTTCCCCTGTATCCCCAACACCCGATTGCATAACCGGAAAGGTTCGGGAGTTTCATAGGTGGGAATTCTTGTAGCTCTAGTTCTTCTTCCACGGATATTGGTTTGAGATTGGGATTTCTTACCGATTATTCGTTCTTGATCCGTACCTTGTTGATTTATTTCTCTAGCTTAATTCTACATGGCTTCTCAATTTATGGATATGTGACCATTTCAAGAGGAATGCATTCGTTCATTGTGTTCGGATGAGAAGACTATATGTTGCAATTTTCATTCCGTTGGATTCAGCTTCAATATTTGTCTATCAATGTGCTAATGGTGGTCAACCTCTTCAGGATGGCTCCTCCAACGCGCACGACTCCGAATCCTGATCCGCCACCACCTCCCCCTCCTCCAGAGGCATGGCAAGCTGTGATGGCCGCAACCAATGCTAACACACAGTTGATCATGCAAATTCTTCAAGAGCGCAATCAAGGCAACAAGGGAATCAAGGCAACAATCAGAATCACTTTGCTACACTCAACCAGTTCCTTGCTAATGGGCCAAAGACTTTCAACAATTGTGTTGAGGCAACCGATGCTGACGATTGGCTTGTAGATCTGTGCAAGCATTTCGAGTGCGGTAACGTCAGGCCTGAGGACTTTGTCAAATTCGCTTCCTTCCAACTCAAAGATCAAGCTGCAGAATGGTTCCAACAGTACAAGGATTCCCGAGGTGGACGTGTTATCACTTGGGACGATTTCCGTCGAGATTTCCGAGCTCATCATATTCCTCAGAGTGTGGTTGAAAGCAAGCGTGAGGAATTCCGCAACCTGAAGCAAGGCTCTTTGTCTGTCTATGACTACAACAAGTTGTTTCAGAAGCTCGCCCGCTTTGCCAAGCAGGACGTATCTGATGAGAAGAGCATGATATACTAGTTCAGGGGTGGTCTCAGAGAAGAAATTCAGCTAGCTCTTGTTCTCTTCGAGCCCTTGAGGTACGATGAGTTCTACAACATGGCACTGAAGCAAGAGGCTGCTCAGTTGAGGTGTGATGCTTCCAAGAAGCGAGTCAGAGATGTTACTCCTTCTTCCTCTACTCAAGTGGCCAAGCAGCAGAAGTATTGGCTTCCTCCTCCTCCGTTCCGTCAGCCGTATCAGCAGAAGAGCAAAGGTGGCAGTGGTTCTTCCCACCCACCCAACCCTGGCTTTCAGAACAAGACTTCGTCTCAAGCTCCAAGATCAAGTGCTCAGTACCACCGTCCGCTTTCAGAGGTCACGTGCAACAAGTGCCAACAGAAGGGTCACTACGCCAACAAGTGTTTCAACCAGAGGCGTCTTCCTCCTCCTCCTCCTGTCAGATCGGCAAGTACAGCTGTGGTCAAGCATAACCCCAAGCACGCCAAGGTCAATTTGCTGAATGCAGCTCAGGCAGAGGACTCACCAGATGTGATCATGGGTAACCTTCCTGTTAATGATGTTCCTGCAAAAGTTCTTTTTGACACTGGTGCATCGCTTTCTTTTATTTCAACTCCATTTGTGGCCAAGCATGATTTTGTGACCGAAAGGATTCCTGTTCCATTGAAGATTGTGTCTCCAGGCAAGCAAATGACTTCTAACAATTGTGTCCCGGATGTTTCTATCACATTGGGCGACTACAAGTTCCTCTCTTCTCCGGTGGTTCTTGGTAACTCGGATATTGATCTTATTCTCGGAATGGATTAGCTCTCTAAGCACAAGGCTCAGCTTGATTGTGCAGCCAGGCAGATTCAATTGACTCATTCGTCTGAGGATGTAATTGTCTTTGCCGCTCGTGATGATACCATCCGTCTGTCTTCTCTCAATGAGAAGGGTGAATTGGATGCCATCTCTCAAATTCCAGTCGTTTGCGAATATCAAGACGTCTTTCCAGAAGAGCTTCCAGGAATGCCTCCGCACCAGCCAGTTGAATTCGTTATTGATCTTGAGCCTGGCACGGAACCTGTGTGCAAACGTCCGTACAAGCTCGGACCTGAAGAGTTGAAGGAGCTGAAGAAGCAACTCGATATTCAAGAGAAAATGGGTCTCATCCGGCCTAGTTCTTCTCCGTGGGGTTGTGGTGTTCTTTTTGTCAAGAAGAAGGATGGAACAGACCGACTTTGTGTTGATTACCGTCCAGTGAACAAGAAGACCATCAAGAACAAATACCCACTTCCCAACATCAATGAGCTGTTCGAACAACTTAAAGGTGCTCAAGTATTCTCCAAGCTTGATCTTCGTATGGGTTATCATCAAATTCGAATCCGTGAGCAAGATATTCCCAAGATGGCTTTCAGGACAAGCTTTGGTTCATATGAATACACTGTCATGTCTTTTGGCCTCGTCAATGCTCCTCTGACGTTCTCTCGCATGATGAACTTCATCTTCAACGCCTACACCAATGACTTCGTTTTGGTCTATCTCGACGACATTCTGGTTTTCTCCAAGAACAAGGAAGATCATGCCAAGCACTTGCGTTTGGTTCTTGATAAGCTCAGGGAACATCAGTTCTATGCCAAGTTCTTCAAGTGTGAATTTTGGCTCGATGAGGTTCTTTATCTTGGTCATATCATCTCTGCCAAGGGTATTGCCGTGAATCCTGAGAAGGTGTCTGCAATTGTGAATTGGGAACCTCCTCAGAACGTGAAGCAACTCCGTAGCTTCCTCGGCCTCGCAAGCTATTGCCGAAGATTCGTTGAAAACTTTTCTAAGATTGCGAAGCCTCTCTCTAATCTTCTTCAGAAGCACGTCAAGTACATTTGGTCTCCGGAGTGTGACATTGCTTTCAACACTTTGAAAGAGAAATTGATCACTGCTCCAGTTCTCACTCCGCCTGATGAATCCAAGCCGTACGAGGTCTTTTGTGATGCCTCTCTCCAAGGTCTTGGCGCAGTATTGATGCAAGAGAAGAAAGTTGTTGCTTATACATCTCGCCAATTGAAGCCTAATGAGAAGAACTACCCCACTCATGATCTCAAGTTGGCGGCAGTTGTGCATGCTCTTTTGACTTGGAGACATCTTCTTTTGGGAAGGAAAGTGGACATTTTCACTGATCACAAGAGTCTCAAGTACATCTTCACTCAGCCTAATCTCAACCTCAGGCAAACTCGATGGGTCGAAATGATTCAAGAGTATAATCCGAGTATCGAGTATACTCCAGGCAAGGCCAATGTGATTGTTGACGCATTGAGCAGGAAAGCTTACTGCAACAGTCTGATTCTCAAGCCTTATCAACCCGAGCTTTGTGAAGCTTTCCGCAAACTTAATCTGCAAGTTGTTCCTCAAGGTTTCCTCGCCAACCTTCAAGTCTCTCCTACCTTGGAAGACCAGATTCGCCAAGCCCAGCTTCTTGATGCTATGGTGAAAAAGGTGAAGATTGGGATTGCCAAGAATCAACCCAAGTACAAGTGCTACCGCCTTGATGACAAGGACACTCTCTTTTTCGAGGATCGTATTGTTGTACCCAAAGGTGAACTTCGTAAAGTGATCATGAACGAGGCTCACAATTCTCTCCTCTCCATCCACCCTGGGAGCACGAAGATGTATCAGGACCTTAAGCAGGCTTATTGGTGGACTCGAATGAAGCGCGAGATTGCTCAATTCGTGAATGAATGTGATGTCTGCAGAAGAGTGAAGGCAGAACACCAAAGGCCAGCTGGTCTCCTCCAACCTCTTGCCATTCCAGAATGGAAGTTTGACCACATTGAAATGGACTTCATGACTGGGTTTCCAAAGTCCAAGCGTGGCAATGATGCTATATTCGTTGTTATCGACAAACTCACCAAAGTGGCTCATTTTCTGCCTATCAAAGAGTCGATCACTGTAGCTCAATTGGCGGAACTCTATACCTCTCGAATTGTCTGTCTGCACGGTATTCCTCAAGTAATCTCTTCAGACCGTGGCAGCATCTTTACCTCAAAGTTTTGGGATTCTTTTCAGAAGGCCATGGGCACCAACATCCGCTTCATCACAACTTTCCATCCTCAAACTAGCGGTCAAGTCGAGCGTGTCAACCAGATTCTTGAAGATATGCTCAGGGCTTGTGTGATCTCCTTCGGCATGAAGTGGGAGGATTGTCTTCCTTATGCTGAATTCTCCTACAATAACAGTTTTCAAGCAAGTTCGGGCAAGGCCCCATTTGAAATTCTGTATGGCAGGAAATGCCATACCCCTCTCAACTGGTCTGAAACCGGTGAACGTCAGCTGCTGGGTAATGACTTAATCACAGAGGCAGAGGAAATGTGCAAAGTCATTCGTGATAACCTCAAAGCAGCCCAATCCCGCCAGAAGAGCTACTATGATAGTAAGCACCGTGATTTGGCTTTCGAGATCGGAGATCATGTTTACCTCCACGTCTCCCCTATGAAAGGTACTCGTCGCTTCGGTATCAAAGGGAAGCTTGCCCCTAGATACGTGGGACCTTTCAAGATTGTCAGCAAGAGAGGTGACCTCGCCTATCAACTCGAGCTTCCTTCAAACTTTGCAAATGTTCATGACGTGCTCCATGTCTCTCAGCTCCGAAAGTGCTTCAAGACTCCTGGCCGCACCGTCAACTTCGAGGACATTGAGCTCCAAGAAGATCTCTCTTATCGTGAGCACCCAGTTGCTATTCTTGAAGAGACTGAACGCAAGACTCACAAAAAGTCAATCAAATTTCTCAAAGTCAAGTGGTCACACCATTCCGACCGTGAAGCTACCTGGGAACGTGAGTGTCACCTCCGTTCTGAGTACCTGGCGTTCTTTCAGTCCTAGATCTCGGGACGAGATCCTTTCGTAGTGGTGGAGTGTTGTAACACCCCGGATGTAACTTTCCCAATTTGTACTTCAACTCTTGCCGTTTTCGGCGTTAAGTTATTTTATTTTCTCGGGTTCGGGTCTTTGTCTCCGTGTGTTGTTATCGTTGTCATGCATCTCATATCATGTCATCATGTGCATTGCATTTGCATACGTGTTCATCTCATGCATTCGAGCATTTTCCCCGTTGTCCGTTTTGCATTCCGGCGCTTCGTTCTCCTCCGGTGGTCATTTCTACCTTTCTTTCGTGTGTGGGGATTAAACATTTCCGGATTGGACCGAGACTTGCCAAGCGGCCTTGATTTACTACCAGTAGACCGCCTGTCAAGTTTCGTATCATTTGGACTTTGTTTGATACTCCAACGGTTAACCGAGGGACCGAAAAGGCCTTGTGTGTGTTGCATCCCAACACCCCTCCAATTTGGCCCAAAACCCACCTAACTCTGCTCCATTATCTAGAGCGTTCGATCACGATCGTGTGGCCGAAAACCGCACCTCATTTGGACTCTCCTAGCTCCCTCTATGCCTATTTACAGACCCCTTCCCCGAAATCCAGATCTCCCTCTCCGAAACCCTAAATTTTCCACCTCGTGCCGGCCGGACACGTCTGTCCCCGGCCAGACATCGTCCGCTGCCCGCCCGCACCAGTGGCAGATCGCCACGTGTCCCTCCGCCGCCAGCCGCCGCCGCGGCCCGGCGAGCCCGCAGCGGGCCCGCCCGGCCCATCGCTGCCCGCGCCTCCCCGCGCGTCGCCCCGCCGCCTGGATCTCGCCCCGCCGCCCCGGAAGCTCGACGCCGGCGCCGCCACCTCGCCGCCCTCCGACGCCGGCCGCCTGGGTCGCCGTCGCCGGCTGCCGCCGCCTCGCCCGCTGCGCCCAACCACCGGAGCCGCCTCGGCCTCTTCCTCCCCGGCCGACCTCGCCTTTCCCTCCTTCGGCCTCTTCCTCCCCGCCGACGAACAGTGCTCGCCGGAGCAGCCGCCACCTCGCCGGACTTCTCGGTTCGCGTGCCGTGAATAGTAAACCCTAGATCTCGGGGTGATTTTTTCTCTAAGTCCCGAAATTGCAGATCCAAGTGCTCCTGTTCATAGCTCCGTAACTTTGCATCAGTAGCTCCGATTCATGCATATAGCATATCAAATCATTGCATCATATTGTTTGTCCTTGCACGTGGTTGATTGTGTCTTTGTTGCTTGTTTGTCTTGTTTGGGTAGAGCCGGGAGACGAGTTCGCTAACGAGGAGCCCATTGAGTTTGCTTTCGAGGATCCAGTCAACTCTGACAACTGTGCAGGCAAGATGATCATACCCTCGAAATCACTACTATCTTTGCTATGCTAGTTTGCTCGCTCTTTTGCTATGCCAATGCTACGATGCCTACCACTTGCTTTCAAGCCTCCCCAAACTGCCATGTCAAACCTCTAACCCACCATGTCCTAGCAAACCGTTGATTGGCTATGTTACCGCTTTGCTCAGCCCCTCTTATAGCGTTGCTAGTTGCAGGTGAAGATTGCAGGTCGTTCCTTGTTGGAACATTTATTTACTTGTTGGGATATCATTATATTGCCATGTTATCTTAATGCATCTATATACTTGGTAAAGGGTGGAAGGCTCGGCCTCTCGCCTAGTGTTTTGTTCCACTCTTGCCGCCCTAGTTTCCGTCATATCGGTATTATGTTCCCGGATTTTGCGTTCCTTATGCGGTTGGGTTATAATGGGAACCCCTTGATAGTTCGCCTTGATTAAAGCTTTTCCAGCAATGCCCAACCTTGGTTTTACCATTCGCCACCTAGCCTCTTTTTCCCTTGGGTTTCCGGAACTTGAGGGTCATCTTATTTAAACCCCTCCCGGGCCAGTGCTCCTCTGAGTGTTGGTCCAAATAGAGCCACTTGCAGCGCCACCTCGGGGCAACTTGAGGGTTGGTTTTAGTTGTACGTAGTGTTCATCTGAGTGTGCCCTGAGAAAGAGATATGTGCAGCTCCTATCGGGATTTGTCGGCACATTCGGGCGGTGTTGCTGGATTTGTTTTAACCTGTCGAAGTGTCTTGAAGAACCGAGATACCGAGTCTGATCGGAACGTCTTGGGAGGAGGTCTATTCCTTCGTTGACCGTGAGAGCTTGTCATGGGCTAAGTTGGGACTCCCCTGCAGGGATTTGAACTTTCGAAAGCCGTGCCCGCGGTTATGGGCAGATGGGAATTTGTTAATGTCCGGTTGTAGATAACTTGAACCTTAATTTAATTAAAATGAATCAACTGAGTGTGTTACCGTGATGGCCTCTTCTCGGCGGAGTCTGGGAAGTGGACACGGTGTTGGAGTAATGTTTTGTGCAGGTTGTTCTCTAGTTTCTCGCTCGCGCTTTGCCTCCTCTTCTCGCTCTCTTTTGCGAATAAGTTAGCCACCATATTTTGCTAGTCGCTTGATGTAGCTCCACATATTTACCTTGCCTTACCTATAAGCTTAAATAGTATTGATCGCGAGGGTGCGAGATTGCTGAGTCCCTGTGGCTCACAGATTACTATTACACCAGATGCAGGGCCTGATGATTCCGCTCCAGGAGACGCGTTTGAGCTCAAGTGGGAGTTCGACGAAGACTCTCAACGTTACTATGTTTCCTTTCCTGATGATCAGTAGTGGTGCCCAGTTGGGGGTGAACGGGACCGTGTCGCATGTTGGGTTATCTTTTATTTTGGCGCCGTAGTCGGGCCATGAGTGTTTGGATGATGTAATGTTATTTATGTACTTGATTGACGTGGCGCGTGTAAGCCAACTATGTTATCTCCCCTTTGTTATTTATATTACATGGGATGTTGTGAAGATTGCCTAACTTGCGACATATGCCTTCAATGCGATTATGCCTCTAAGTCGTGCCTCGACACGTGGGAGATATAGTCGTATCGAGGGTGTTACACAATTAGTCCCAACCTTGGTGAAAATTTTGAAACTAACATTGAGAAGGCAGATCGGCCTAAACTGCTCGATTCTCACAGCATCCGTTTTCTTAGGAAGCAGTGTTATTGTTCCAAAATTTAAGTAAAATGACTGAAGTTGTCCAGAGAAAAGATCGTGAAACATTGGAAGTAAATCCCCCTTAATAATGTGCCAACATCTCTTGTAAAACTCCGTCGGGAATCCATCAGGCCTGGGAGCCTTATTGTTTTTCATCTGCGATATAGCATCAAACACCTCCTTCTCCGAGAATGGGGCAACCAGGATATCATTATCACGAGCAGTTAGTTGAGGCACATCCTCAATCCTGGACTCATCGAGGGATACACAACTGTCCTCCGGAGGTCCAAATAACTACTTATAATATTCGGTGATATAAAGTTTCAGGTTGTCCTGCCCTACAATCGTTCCTTCATCTTGCTCAAGCTGAAAGATTCTCTTCTTTCTGTGCTTGCCATTAGCAATCAAGTGAAAGAATTGAGTGTTTGCGTCCCCCTGGACCACTCTGCGAACCTTAGCCCGCAACGCCCACTTCAATTCTTCCTCGCGGAGAAGTTCTTTCAACCTCATCTCCGCCTCGAGCTTAATGTGGAGCTCCGCAGATTGCAAAATCATGACTCGGCTTCTATATCCCGGGACTGAATTAGAGAAAGGAGCCTTTCCTTTTCAACTTTATAAACCTCACTAAGGTGCTTGTTGGGGAACGTAGTAATTTCAAAAAAAATCCTATGCACACGCAAGATCATGGTGATGCATAGCAACGAGAGGGGAGAGTGTGATCTACGTACCCTTGTAGACCGACAGCGGAAGCGTTAGCACAACGCGGTTGATGTAGTCGTACGTCTTCATGGCCCGACCGATCAAGCACCGAAACTACGGCACCTCCGAGTTTTAGCACATGTTCAGCTCGATAACGATCCCCGGACTCCGATCCAGCAAAGTGTCGGGGAAGAGTTCCATCAGCACGACGGCGTGGTGATGGTCTTGATGTTCTACCGTCGCAGGGCTTCGCCTAAGCACCGCTACAATATTATCGAGGATTATGGTGGAAGGGGGCACCGCACACGACTAAGAAAACGATCACGTGGGTCAACTTGTGTGTCTAGGGGTGCCCCCTGCCCCCGTATATAAAGGAGCAAGGGGAGGAGGCCGGCCGGCCCTATTGGCGCGCCAAGGAGGAGTCCTCCTCCTAGTAGGAGTAGGACTCCTACTAGGAGGGGGAAAGGAAGTGGGGAGGGAGAAGGAAAGGGGGGCGCCGCCCCCCTCTCCTAGTCCAATTTGGACCAAGGGGGGAGGAGGCGCGCGACCCACCCTGGCTGCTCTTCTCTCTCTCCACTAAGGCCCATATGGCCCATTACTTCTCCCGGGGGGTTCCGGCAACCCTCCGGCACTCTGGTTTTCTCCGAAATCACCCGGAACACTTCCGGTGTCCGAATATAGCCGTCCAATATATCAATCTTTATGTCTCGACCATTTTGAGACTCCTCTTTATGTCCGTGATCACATCCGGGACTCCGAACTAACTTCAGTACATCAAAACTCATAAACTCATAATATAACTGTCATCGAAACCTTAAGCGTGCGGACCCTACGGGTTCGAGAACAATGTAGACATGACCGAGACATGTCTCCGGTCAATAACCAATAGCGGAACCTGGATGCTCATATTGGCTCCCACATATTCTACAAAGATCTTTATCGGTCAGAGCGCATAACAACATACGTTGTTCCCTTTGTCATCGGTATGTTACTTGCCCGAGATTCGATCGTCGGTATCTCAATACCTAGTTCAATCTCGTTACCGGCAAGTCTCTTTACTCGTTTCGTAATACATCATCTCGTAACTAACTCATTAGTTGCAATGCTTGCAAGGCTTATGTGATGTGCATTACCGAGAGGGCCCAGAGATACCTCTTCGACAATAGGAGTGACAAATCCTAATCTCGAAATACGCCAACCCAACATTTAACTTTGGAGACACCTGTAGAGCTCCTTTATAATCACCCAGTTACGTTGTGACGTTTGGTAGCACACAAAGTGTTCCTCCGGCAAACGGGAGTTACACAATCTCATAGTCATAGGAACATGTATAAGTCATGAAGAAAGCAATAACAACATACTAAACGATCAAATGACAACACATGTCTATGGTTAGGAAACATAACCATCTTTGATTAACAAGCTAGTCAAGTAGAGGCATACTAGTGACGTTTTAGTTTGTCTATGTATTCACACAAGTATTATGTTTCCGAATAATACAATTCTAGCATGAATAATAAAGATTTATCATGATATAAGGAAATAAAATAATAACATTATTATTGCCTCTAGGGCATATTTCCTTCAGTCTCCCACTTGCACTAGAGTCAATAATCTAGATTACACAGTAATGATTCTAACACCCATGAAGCTTTGGTGTTGATCATGTTTTGCTCGTGGAAGAGGCTTAGTCAACGGGTCTGCAACATTCAGATCCGTATGTATCTTGCAAATCTCTATGTCTCCCACCTGGACTAGATCCCGGATGGAATTGAAGCGTCTCTTGATGTGCTTGGTTCTCTTGTGAAATCTGGATTCCTTTGCCAAGGCAATTGCACCAGTATTGTCACAAAAGATTTTCATTGGACCCGATGCACTAGGTATGACACCTAGATCGGATATGAACTCCTTCATCCAGACTCCTTCGTTTGCTGCTTCCGAAGCAGCTATGTACTCCGCTTCACATGTAGATCCCGCCACAACGCTTTGTTTAGAACTGCACCAACTGATAGCTCCACCGTTTAGTGTAAACACGTATCCGGTTTGCGATTTAGAATCGTCCGGATCAGTGTCAAAGCTTGCATCAACGTAACCATTTATGATGAGCTCTTTGTCACCTCCATATATGAGAAACATATCCTTAGTCCTTTTCAGGTATTTCAGGATGTTCTTGACCGCTGTCCAGTGATCCACTCCTGGATTACTTTGGTACCTCCCTGCTAGACTTATAGCAAGACACACATCAGGTCTGGTACACAGCATTGCATACATGATAGATCCTATGGCTGAAGCATAGGGAACATCTTTCATTTTCTCTCTATCTTCTGCATTGGTCGGGCATTGAGTCTTACTCAATTTCACACCTTGTAACACAGGCTAGAATCCTTTCTTTGCTTGATCCATTTTGAACTTCTTCAAAATTTTGTCAAGGTATGTGCTTTGTGAAAGTCCAATTAAGCGTCTTGATCTATCTCTATAGATCTTAATGCCCAATATGTAAGCAGCTTCACCGAGGTCTTTCATTGAAAAACTCTTATTCAAGTATCCCTTTATGCTATCCAGAAATTCTATATCATTTCCGATTAGTAATATGTCATCTACATATAATATCAGAAATGCTACAGAGCTCCCACTCACTTTCTTGTAAATACAGGCTTCTCCAAAAGTCTATACAAAACCAAATGCTTTGATCACACTATCAAAGCGTTTATTCCAACTCCGAGAAGCTTGCACCAGTCCATAAATGGATCGCTGGAGCTTGCACACTTTGTTAGCTCCCTTTGGATCGACAAAACCTTCTGGTTGCATCATATACAACTCTTCTTCCAGAAATCCATTCAGGAATGCAGTTTTGACATCCATCTGCCAAATTTCATAATTATAAAATGCGGCAATTGCTAACATGATTCGGACAGACTTAAGCATCGCTACGGGTGAGAAGGTCTCATCGTAGTCAATCCCTTGAACTTGTCAAAAACCTTTTGCGACAAGTCGAGCTTTGTAGACAGTAACATTACCGTCAGTGTCAGTCTTCTTCTTGAAGATCCATTTATTCTCAATTGCTTGCCTATCTTTGGGCAAGTCAACCAAAGTCCATACTTTGTTCTCATACATGGATCCCATCTCAGATTTCATGGCTTCAAGCCATTTTACGGAATTTGGGCTCACCATCGCTTCTCCATAGTTCGTAGGTTCATCATGATCTAGTAGCATGACTTCCAGAACAGGATTACCGTACCACTCTGGTGCGGATCTTACTCTTCTTGATCTACGAGGTTCAGTAGTATCTTGTTCTGAAGTTTCATGATCATCATCATTAGCTTCCTCACTAATTGGTGTAGGTGTCACAGAAACTGGTTTCTGTGATGTGCTACTTTCCAATAAGGGAGCAGGTACAGTTACCTCGTCAACTTCTACTTTCCTCCCACTCACTTCTTTTGAGAGAAACTCCTTCTCTAGAAAATTTCCGAATTTAGCAACAAAAGTCTTGCCTTCGGATCTGTGATAGAAGGTGTATCCAATAGTTTCCTTTGGATATCCTATGAAGACACATTTCTCCGATTTGGGTTCGAGCTTATCAGGTTGAAGCTTTTTCACATAAGCATCGCAGCCCCAAACTTTCAGAAACGACAACTTTGGTTTCTTGCCAAACCACAGTTCATAAGGCGTCGTCTCAACGGATTTTGATGGTGCCCTATTTAACGTGAATGCGGCCGTCTCTAGAGCATAACCCCAAAACGATAGCGGTAAATCAGTAAGAGACATCATAGATCGCACCATATCTAGTAAAGTACGATTATGACGTTCGGACACACCATTACGCTGTGGTGTTCCGTGTGGCGTGAGTTGTGAAACTATTCCGCATTGTTTCAAATGTACATCAAACTCGTAACTCAAATATTCTCCTCCACGATCAGATCGTAGGAATTTTATTTTCTTGTTACGATGATTTTCAACTTCACTCTGAAATTCTTTGAACTTTTCAAACGTTTCAGACTTATGTTTCATTAAGTAGATATACCCATATCTGCTTAAGTCATCTGTGAAGGTGAGAAAATAACGATATCCGCCACGAGCATCAACATTCATCGGACCACATACATCTGTATGTATGATTTCCAACAAATCTGTTGCTCTTTCCATAGTATCGGAGAACGGTGTTTTTGTCATCTTACCCATAAGGCACGGTTCGCAAGTACCAAGTGATTCATAATCAAGTGGTTCCAAAAGTCCATTAGTATGGAGTTTCTTCATGCGCTTTACACCGATATGACCCAAACGGCAGTGCCACAAATAAGTTGCACTATCATTATCAACTCTGCATCTTTTGGCTTCAACATTATGAATATGTGTGTCACTACTATCGAGATTTAATAAGAATAGACCACTCTTTAAGGGTGCATGGCCATAAAAGATATTACTCATATAAATAGAACAACCATTATTCTCTGATTTAAATGAATAACCGTCTCGCATCAAACAAGATCCAGATATAATGTTCATGCTTAACGCTGGCACCAAATAACAATTATTTAGGTCTAATACTAATCCCAAAGGTAGATGTAGAGGTAACGTGCCGACCGCGATCACATCGACTTTGGAACCATTTCCCACGCGCATCGTCACCTCGTCCTTAGCCAATCTTCGCTTAATCCGTAGTCCCTGTTTCGAGTTGCAAATGTTAGCAACAGAACCAGTATCAAATACCCAGGTGCTACTGCGAACATTAGTAAGGTACACATCAATAACATGTATATCACATATACCTTTGTTCACCTTGTCATCCTTCTTATCCGCCAAATACTTGGGGCAGTTCCGCTTCCAGTGACCAGTCTGCTTGCAGTAGAAGCACTCAGTTTCAGGCTTAGGTTCAGGTTTGGGTTTCTTCTCTTGAGTAGCAACTTGCTTCCTGTTCTTTTTGAAGTTCCCCTTCTTCTTCCCTTTGCCCTTTTTCTTGAAACTAGTGGTCTTGTTGACCATCAACACTTGATGCTCCTTCTTGATTTCTACCTCCACAGCTTTCAGCATTGCGAAGAGCTCGGGAATAGTCTTATTCATCCCTTGCATATTATAGTTCATCACGAAGCTCTTGTAGCTTGGTGGCAGTGATTGGAGAATTCTGTCAATGACGCAATCATCTGGAAGATTAACTCCCAATTGAATCAAGTGGTTATTATACCCAGACATTTTGAGTATATGCTCACTGACAGAACTATTCTCCTCCATCTTGCAGCTATAGAACTTATTGGAGACTTCATATCTCTCAATCCGGGCATTTGCTTGAAATATTAACTTCAACTCCTGGAACATCTCATATGCTCCATGACGTTCAAAATGTCGTTGAAGTCCCGATTCTAAGCCGTAAAGCATGGCACACTGAACTATCGAGTAGTCATCAGCTTCGCTCTGCCAGACGTTCATAACATCTCGTGTTGCTCCAGCAGCAGGCCTGGCACCCAGCGGTACTTCCAGGACGTAATTCTTCTGTGCAGCAATGAGGATAATCCTCAAGTTATGGACCCAGTCCGTGTAATTGCTACCATCATCTTTCAACTTTGCTTTCTCAAGGAACGCATTAAAATTCAATGGAACAACAGCATGGGCCATCTATCTACAATCAAACATAAACAAGCAAGATACTATCAGGTACTAAGTTCATGATAAATTTAGGTTCAATTAATCATATTACTAAAGAACTCCCACTTAGATAGACATCCCTCTAATCCTCTAAGTGATTACGTGATCCAAATCAACTAAACCATGTCCGATCATCACGTGAGATGGAGTAGTTTCATTGGTGAACATCACTATGTTGATCATATCTACTATATGATTCACGCTCGACCTTTCGGTCTCCGTGTTCCGAGGCCATATCTGTATATGCTTGGCTCGTCAAGTATAACCCGAGTATTCCGCGTGTGCAACTGTTTTGCATCCGTTGTATTTGAACGTAGAGCCTATCACACCCGATCATCACGTGGTGTCTCAGCACGAAGAACTTTCGCAACGGTGCATACTCAGGGAGAACACTTCTTGATAATTAGTGAGAGATCATCTTAAAATGCTACCATCAAACAAAGCAAGATAAGATGCACAAAAGATAAACATCACATGCAATCAATATAAGTGATATGATATGGCCATCATCATCTTGTGCTTGTGATCTCCATCTTCGAAGCACCGTCATGATCACCATCGTCACCGGCGCGACACCTTGATCACCATCGTAGCATCGTTGTCGTCTCGCCAATCTTATGCTTCCACGACTATCGCTACCGCTTAGTGATAAAGTAAAGCATTAAAGCGCAATTGCATTGCATACAATAAAGCGACAACCATATGGCTCCTGCCAGTTGCCGATAACTTGGTTACAAAACATGATCATCTCATACAATAAAATTTAGCATCATGTCTTGACCATATCACATCACAACATGCCCTGCAAAAACAAGTTAGACGTCCTCTACTTTGTTGTTGCAAGTTTTACGTGGCTGCTAGGGGCTTAAGTAAGAACCAATCTTACCTACGCATCAAAACCACAACGATAGTTTGTCAAGTTGGTGTTGTTTTAACCTTCGCAAGGACCGGGCGTAGCCACACTCGGTTCAACTAAAGTTGGAGAAACTGACACCCGCTAGCCACCTTTGTGCAAAGCACGTCGGGAGAACCGGTCTCGCGTAAGCGTACGCGTAATGTCGGTCCGGGCCGCTTTGTCCAACAATACCGCCGAACCAAAGTATGACATGCTGGTAAGCAGTATGACTTATATCGCCCACAACTCACTTGTGTTCTACTCGTGCATATAACATC
Organism: Triticum dicoccoides; assembly: GCF_002162155.2. Taxonomy (NCBI): domain Eukaryota; kingdom Viridiplantae; phylum Streptophyta; class Magnoliopsida; order Poales; family Poaceae; genus Triticum; species Triticum dicoccoides. The sequence continues at coordinate 304,459,182 of NC_041380.1, read as the reverse complement.
AACACATAAAACCTAGGCTCGGATGCCACTGTTGGGGAACATAGTAATTTCAAAAAAATTCCTACGCACACGCAAGATCATGGTGATGCATAGCAACGAGAGGGGAGAGTGTGATCTACGTACCCTTGTAGACCGACAGCGGAAGCGTTAGCACAACGCGGTTGATGTAGTCGTACGTCTTCACGGCCCGACCGATCAAGCACCGAAACTACGGACCTCCAAGTTTTAGCACACGTTCAGCTCGATGACGATCCCGGACTCCGATCCAGCAAAGTGTCGGGGAAGAGTTCCGTCAGCACGACGGCGTGGTGATGATCTTGATGTTCTACCGTCGCAGGGCTTCGCCTAAGCACCGCTACAATATTATCAAGGATTATGGTGGAAGGGGGCACCGCACACGGCTAAGAAAACGATCACGTGGATCAACTTGTGTGTCTAGGGGTGCCCCCTGCCCCCGTATATGAAGGAGTAAGGGGAGGAGGCCGGCCGGCCCTATTGGCACGCCAAGGAGGAGTCCTCCTCCTAGTAGGAGTAGGACTCCTACTAGGAGGGGGAAAGGAAGTGTGGAGGGAGAAGGAAAGGGGGGCGCCCCCCCTCTCCTAGTCCAATTCAGACCAAGGGGGAGGAGGCACACGGCTCACCCTGGCTGCCCTTCTCTCTCTCCACTAAGGCCCATATGGCCCATTACTTCTCCCGGGGGGTTCCGGTAACCCTCCGGCACTCTGGTTTTCTCCGAAATCACCCGGAACACTTCCGATGTCCGAATATAGCCGTCCAATATATCAATCTTTATGTCTCGACCATTTTGAGACTCCTCGTTATGTCCGTGATCACATCCGGGACTCCGAACTAACTTCGATACATCAAAACTCATAAACTCATAATATAACTGTCATCGAAACCTTAGGCATGCGGACCCTACGGGTTCGAGAACAATGTAGACATGACCGAGACATGTCTCCGGTCAATAACCAATAGCGGAACCTGGATGCTCATATTGGCTCCCACATATTCTACGAAGATCTTTATCGGTCAGACCGCATAACAACATACATTGTTCCCTTTGTCATCAGTATGCTACTTGCCCGAGATTCGATCGTCGGTATCTCAATACCTAGTTCAATCTCGTTACCGGCAAGTCTCTTTACTCGTTTCGTAATACATCATCTCGTAACTAACTCATTAGTTGCAATGCTTGCAAGGCTTATGTGATGTGCATTACCGAGAGGGCCCAGAGATACCTCTCCGACAATCGGAGTGACAAATCCTAATCTCGAAATACGCTAACCCAACATTTACCTTTGGAGACACCTATAGAGCTCCTTTATAATCACCCAGTTACGTTGTGACGTTTGGTAGCACACAAAGTGTTCCTCCGGCAAACGGGAGTTGCATAATCTCATAGTCATAGGAACATGTATAAGTCATGAAGAAAGCAATAGCAACATACTAAACGATCGGGTGCTAAGCTAATGGAATGGGTCATGTCAATCACATCATTCTCCTAATAATGTGATCCCGTTAATCAAATGACAACACATGTCTATGGTTAGGAAACATAACCATCTTTGATTAACAAGCTAGTCAAGTAGAGGCATACTAGTGACGTTTTAGTTTGTCTATGTATTCACACAAGTATTATGTTTCCGGATAATACTATTCTAGCATGAATAATAAACATTTATCATGATATAAGGAAATAAAATAATAACATTATTATTGCCTCTAGGGCATATTTCCTTCAGTGCTTAGCCCATCCCCGTAGGAAACTTCTCAAATGCCTAATCTTGTTCTGCCAACGCTGGACAGAGGTCGTGCCTCCTGCATCTTTAGCCCATTCCCTGGCTACCAGATCCAGGAAGCCTTCTCGTTCAAACCATGCAAGTTCGAAAGAAAAGGTGTTTTTGTTTCCCACATGGTTTGGCTCACCTGAGTCCATGAATAAAGGTGTGTGATCCGAGATTCCGCGCGAGAGAGCCTGGACCGTTACGATAGGGAACTTTTGTTCCCACTCGACACTCGCGAGAACTCGATCCAGCTTCTCATACGTCGGGTTTGGCAACGCGTTAGCCCAGGTAAACTTTCTACCGGAAAGCTCTACCTCTCTAAGATCCAAGCTTTCAATAATGGTATTGAACATAAATGACCATCTGCCGTCAAAATTATCATTATTCTTTTCATCTCTCCTCCTAATGATATTGAAGTCACCCCCAACCAAAATTGGGAGCTGCTCGGATCCGCAAATTCGAACAAGGTCCGCCAAAAACTCCGGTTTAAACTCGGGTTGTGCGGCACCATACACCGCCACCAGAGCCCAGTTAAAACCAACGGCTTTGGACCTGACCCGAAATTTAACCGCAAAGTCACCCATCACTACACTACGAACTTCCAGTGAATCGCATCTCACTCCAAGCAAGATCCCACCCAATCTTCCTCGCGGAGGAAGGCAATGCCAATCAAAATCGACACCACCCGATAAAGTATTGAGAAACTGGGGCGCAAAATTATCCCTACCAGTTTCAGAAAGAGTAATGAAATCTAATCGATGTTCAAGAGACGCCTCAGCAAGGAACCTTCTTTTAGCCAAGTCCTTAAGACCTCTGCTATTCCAAAAGATTCCTTTCATAGGTCATCATGAATTTTTTTGGCCGTTCGAATCCTAGAACTCCCACGAACCGCGGAAGCCACATAAACCTTCCGCTTCCACTTACGCTTGGGTTTATCATGGTCCTCCATCCGGTCCTCATAACCGGGATCAGTTGGTCTTGCTACTGCATCCTCTAGAACTACATCCTCTTCCTCAGAATCAAGAGTGGATGGTGCAAGACCCACACACAAATTATCGAGCACTCTTACCCCTAACGCGTCAATCTCTGCATCGTTCATAGGTTTTACTCCTGCTAGGTTTCGAATAGTATCTAGAGCACGTTCCGCTTCCAAATCTAGGAGATCATTAACCGAGTTAGAAATTTCATTACTAGTACTCCCTAGCGAAACTCCTAACTGGTTGGCATTATTAATAATGTCATCATTAGAAAAATGCAAAATAGAATTAGACATGTTGACTGACATACCAGTGGTGACCTCAATGTCATGAAGCTTGGCCGCCCTCATGGCGCACCTCTGCTGCATGTCATCAACCTCCGGGTGGTCCTGGAGACGAGTACTCATCCGTCGCCCCGCAGAGACCAGGTCAGGGAATTCACCAAAGGCAACGACCTCCTCCCGAGTAAAACCTCGCGCTGAAGAGTCAGCCAAGGATACCGGAGGAAGCGGCGGAGGGCTCTCAATCCCCACGGACGGGCAGCCAGGGGAGGGATGTGCGGGCGCCGCCTGCCCGAACAGTCCCCCCATCGCAACCCCCTGGCCTGAGGGTGTCGCTGTCCTGACTGCCGAAGAAGGATGAGGGGTCGAGGCCACCTGCCCCAGACCCCCACCCAGCACCACTGTAGGAGCGGCCATTGTTGCCGCCATCGTAGGAGAAGGAGCCGAGTCCACCTGACCCAGATGGCCTCCCCCACGGTCGGTCATCGTCGGCGCCACCGGCGCCAGGATAGGAGGAGGGGAGATCACGACCACCTGCCTCGGACTCCCCCTCATGCACAACCTCCAAATCAAAGGACGCCGCCCGGCCCGAGACCACTGGGGATGTGGGGGAGAGCAAAACCACCTGAGGCTCCAACTCCCCACCCCCCACCAAGGCCGTCGCCGAGTGCATCCCTATCAAGCCTCCCGCCATAGGACTATCAACAGTATCAAGCTCCAACACCGGAAGCGTGCACTCAAAAACATCATCAGATTCCACTCGGTCGCTCCAAAGTCTGGGAGGGGCAGACGCTGTCTCAAAGGACCCAAAGCAAAAAGTAGTCATAGGCACCGACGGAGCTGGGGTCGGCTCAACCCCCGGACCATCCCCAGGCAACTGAGCAACAGGTCCCGATCCATTGGACCTCTCTCGTCCAGCCTCATCGGTCGGATCCCCACTAGCACCTGCGTTGTCGTCACCCTCGTGCATATCCACATCAGTCCCATTAACCGCGTTGGCAAACAACTCAGTATCCTCAAACTCAATCTCAAGAGGAAACACCTCTCCCCTATAAGTCCAATTGACCACGTCCGGGACGAACTCAATGTCCAGAACACTCACTAAGAGTTGGGCCACCCCATGGGCGCGAGTGAATGCCATATCCACTTTCTCAGTTTTTCCAACCATTATACCCAGACTAGCCACAACTCGAACATCTGTCAAAGACTCAGAGGGAGCGCCGGAAAACCACAGCCACACCTGAGTGAGCGGCTTTCCCTTAGGCTCCACCTTCTTCCCCTCATGAAATTTCAGAATGCATTTAGTACCAGGGACCTTGCACAACCCAAAGCTCAGCAACCTCTGCAAATCGTCCACAGTTGGGAAGTCAACCCTGAACACATTATCCTCAATATGGACAAGCTCCCACTGAAAATCTCCTGGGGCCAGTTCCTGGAGTCTCTGCACAATCTGAGCCTCAGAAACTACCCCCTGGGTAGCTTTGACAATCCCAGTAGTCAAGCTCTGCGTCTCTACCGGAATCTCTCTCGCAGCCGGGGACTCAAAGAACATGAGCTTAGCACAATATACTCCATATATTGTAAGAGCTGGCACCTGATCACGTAGAAGCGGGCAGTCCCCCGTGGCATGTGCTGGCTTACCACACGAATCGCATAGCTCCGCCACACACTCAGCAATGAAGTGACCCTTCTCACCACATCGATAGCATAGCATTTTTTCTTTCTTACGCGCCCACTTGGACGCTCTCTCATACTCCAACCTGTCACCTGCCTCTGCCGAAATACCAGTAGCAGGAACCTCCACGTTGGCCAAAGCCGTCACTACCTCCATCGCCTGGCTAGGCAGTTCGGTCGACTGAACGGGATCGGGCGCCACATCAGTAGCCTGATGGTCAACAACGACCGGTGGCAGAGGCTGTCTGCGGTACCGACCACGACCACCACCACGACCACCACGATGACCACGGTAGCCACCTCTCTGCCGGTAGTCCGGGCCAGAAGCTCCCTCGACAAAACCACCCGGAGGTCCGAGAAAAGGTCTCTCCGCAGAACCATCACTCTACCATGCATAACCACGTCCACCTCCCGTAGACGACGATCCACAGTGCTCGCCATCCCCATAAGCATCATATCCATCGTCCCCCCGCTGTCCAGGGGGCGGTTCAATTGACTCGCCAGCAACCGCGTTCTGCCTCATCTGCGATGGGCCCGACCTTTTTTGCGTCGGCCTCGCAACATAGTGCAGCGGTGGCGCGGCGCGAGGCAGCGGCAGAGGAGCACCACGCCCCACCGCCACTAGAGCCGGAGGCCTCGGGGGATCAGCACCACGCCCACCGCCACTGGAGCCGGAGGCCTCGGGGGAGCAGCACCACGCCCCACCGCCGCTAGAGCCGGAGGCCTCGGGGGAGCAGCGCTGCGCCCCACAGAAGCATTAGCCGGCACGGGAGGCCGAAGTCCACCACGCTCGACCGCCGGCGACACCCCTGCTAGCACCGGCGGCCTAGTCACCGTAGGCAGGGTACCACGAGGCGGACCGCCCCGACCCGCAACTGGCACCGTCGGCCAGGTCCCGGGGTTGCCACCTCCGCGGCCCCCAGGCGCAGCCCCGACGGCCAGCGAACGATCCGCGGCGCCCCTTGCAGTACTAGCCGGCGGCGGCGCCACCCTGCTGCGGCCAACAGCGGACACAGCAGGAGGAGTATTCTTCCCTGGAGCCCCCCCGAGCCACTGCCAGCCATTGCAAGAAGAGGCAGGATTCGTTTTGCTCGGCCAGATCCGCAAGAAGGAAAGCCAGACCTCCCGCGACGACGAACCCTAGCAATCAGCGATGAAACAGACATACAACGATCACCCAAATCGGTACCTGTGTCGGCGCGCGCAGAAACGGTGGCCTGGGCCTCATACCCATCGATCTCCGTTCGTGCATGCACCATCACGCAATCCACCGGGCTCTCATGCAAAGGGCCCTTGGCCAAAGCACTCACATCCAAACCCTAGGCTGCGCAGTAGGCCTCATACCCAGTGCGCCTCGGGCCCCGGACGGACAAGTCTGCCTCCGGCCCACTAAGGCCTAGCAGCAGGTTCAAACGGGCACGACGCGCCGCACGGATCTCGCCTGGTCCGACAGCCGGCGGCGGCGGATGAAACACTGCTGGAGACACCTTCTTCTTCTTCTTCTTCTTTCTAGTGATCATCGTCCAACCATCCGACGAAAAATAATATGATAACGTGACTTGCGGCCGGCTTACCTTAGGAAGGGGGCCCTTCCAAGGCTTGATCCCCACCGCCGTGGGTTTGTAGAGAGCCGCCTGTCGTGGATCCGCGATCTTCCTGTCCTTGCGACCCTCTCTAGGTATGATCCGCGTGAAGGAATCCGCAACTGGAGTCGTACACTTCGAAAAACGCCTGGGCGACGTCGACCTCGTGGCACCAGGTGATCTTCGGACTTCAGCGTCATCTTCTTCATCTTCATCGTCGGCCAAGACCCAAAACCTTCCTCCGATCTCCGGCTTCGGTATTGGGCTTCCAGGTTCTGAAGATAGATCAATGACCTCTACCTGATCCACCTCGTCTAATGGAACCTGCATGCAATCCAAAACAAGGATCTCGAAATCATCAATGGTTAAATGTGTACCTGCGTGAATCCGCTCGTCCTCGTCCAAGTACCGTCCGGCCAGAATATCGTGGTCCTGATCTCGCACCGTCGTCCATCTCGACAGTGAGTGTTCATACAGAATTCCATCCCTCCATTCCCCGGCCCTCCGGCCGTCCTCGAAGCGAATTCGCCATCTCACCTGATCTAGATGCCCCACGGTCCGATTCTGATCCGCCTCTGAATCGGTATCAGATCCGCGAGAGACGCGTGGTGACGGCGCCTGATCCACCGCCGTGGCCGTTGGCACCGTCAAGGGCGGCGGCTCCGGTGGAGGAGGCAAGATCGCTGCCCCCTCTCTGTCTCCCTTACCCATCTCTCGGTTTCTCTTTTTATGCAGGACCATTTGCAACAGAATCTCGTAGACGCCGTTCGGTCGGGGTGTGATGCGTGCCCTCCTCAAATCTCAATCAATCACACTTTTACAACCATTTTTTATGCTATCTCGTATAATCTACATAGTTTACATGTGTTTGTATGAAATAGTGTTAGGACATTTGAGATTTATGGTCGTGGAGCGGACAAAATGGCAACTGTCCGGGCAGTGCCCGGGAGGTTTGGTGGGCGGAATTTACAAGTTGTGGCTCTTAGAAAGTTACAAGTACAAACGTGTTCCTTAGAGATGGAGAGATAGAGATAGAATTGATTTAAACCAATAATGACTAGTCTTGTACTCCTATGTATACACCCCGAGGGTCAGATCAATACAACAAGAATATTAGGGGTTCAATAGTTGTACATGGTTTTAGAGCGGTTGGTTTCACGACGCTGATCCTAGGTAGTTCCATCACTTCCGCCGTGCGCCGTCCTTGAGGGATTAAGCTACTCCTCTGGGGCATGACACCCGATCAATCAAAGGTTAGATCGGTCTCTTAGTTAGATTAGATAAAAAAATTCAATTTCTGAAATTCCATTAGCTTAGTTTTCTATAGCTACAAATACCCGATGATCTCAGATTCATCCGGTAAGAAAATCAAAATTAGGTGCACCACGGCGATCCAAGCGAGTCGACTCCGAGTTGCGCCTTCGAGTGGCACGACTCCGAAACGAGGCCACATCATGGGCGCCAGATCAACTTGGTGGCCAGCAACAGTCTTGAGCGCACATTGCGTAGGCGCAAGCCCAAGGCTCAGGGGATCGGGCACGACAGAATATCATACGAAAACTAAAATTTGGTGGAAACCGGGTGAAAACCATGCAAAAAAGATGTTTTGGAGTTTCAAAAAGATACAAGATGTGAAGAGGGTGATGTTCTATTTGAAGGAAATATGCCACTCCGATTGTCGGAGAGGTATCTCTGGGCCCTCTCGGTAATGCACATCACATAAGCCTTGCAAGCATTGCAACTAATGAGCTAGTTGCGGGATGATGTATTACGGAACGAGTAAAGAGACTTGCCGGTAACGAGATTGAACTAGGTATTGGATACCGACGATCGAATCTCGGGCAAGTAACATACCGATGACAAAGGGAACAACGTATGTTGTTATGCGGTCTGACCGATAAAGATCTTCATAGAATATGTAGGAGCCAATATGGGCATCCAGGTCCCGCTATTGGTTATTGACCGGAGACGTGTCTTGGTCATGTCTACATTGTTCTCGAACCGTAGGGTCCGCACGCTTAATGTTACGATGATAGTTATTATGAGTTTATGCATTTTGATGTACCGAAGATTGTTCGGAGTCCCGGATGTGATCATGGACATGACGAGGAGTCTCTAAATGGTCTAGACATAAAGATTGATATATTGGAAGCCTATGTTTGGATATCGGAAGTGTTTCAGATGAAATCGGGATTTTACCGGAGTACCGGGAGGTTACCGGAACCCCCCGGGAGCCATATCGGCCTTAATGGGCTTTAGTGGAAAGGAGAAAGGGGCAGCCCAAGGTGGCCGCGTGCCTCCCCCCTCCCCTAGTCCTATTAGGACTAGGAGAGGTGGCCGCCCCCCCTCTCTCTCTTTCCCCCTCGGGGAATCCTAGTCCAACTAGGATTGGGGGGGGGGGGAGTCCTACTCCCGGTAGGAGTAGGACTCCTCCTGCGCCCTCCTCCTGGCCGGCGGCCCCTCCCCCTTGGCTCCTTTATATACGGAGGCAGGGGGCACCTCTTGACAAACAAGTTGATCCTTGAGATCGTTCCTTAGCCGTGTGCGGTGCCCCCTGCCACCATATTCCACCTCGATCATATTGTAGCGGTGCTTAGGTGAAGCCCTGCGACGGTAGAACATCAAGATCATCACCACGCCGTCGTGCTGACGGAACTCTTCCCCGATGCTTTGCTGGATCGGAGCCCGGGGATCATCATCGAGCTGTACGTGTGCTAAGAACTCGGAGGTGCCGGAGTAACGGCGCTTGGATCGGTCGGATCGGGAAGACGCACGACTACTTCCTCTATGTTGCGTCAACGCTTCCGCAGTCGGTCTGCGTAGGTACGTAGACAACACTCTCCCCTCTCGTTGCTATGCATCACCATGATCTTGCGTGTGCGTAGGATTTTTTTTGAAATTACTGCGTTCCCCAACAGTGGCATCTGAGCCTAGGTTTTATGGTTTGATGTTATATGCACGAGTAGAACACAAGTGAGTTGTGGGCGATATAAGTCATACTGCCTACCAGCATGTCATACTTTGGTTCGGCGGCATTGTTGGACGAGACGACCCGGACCAACATTGCGCGTACGCTTACGCGAGACCGGTTCCCCCGACGTGCTTTGCACATAGGTGGCTTGCGGGCGACTGTCTCTCCAACTTTATTGAACCGAGTGTGGCTACGCCCGGTCCTTGCGAAGGTTAAAACGGAGTCTATTTGACAAACTATCGTTGTGGTTTTGATGCGTAGGTGAGATTGGTTCTTGCTTAAGCCCGTAGCAGCCACGTAAAACTTGCAACAACAAAGTAGAGGACGTCTAACTTGTTTTTGCAGGGCATGTTGTGATGTGATATGGTCAAGGCATGATGAATGAATTTTATTGTATGGGATGATCATGTTTTGTAACCGAGTTATCGGCAACTGGCAGGAGCCATATGGTTGTCGTTTTATTGTATGCAATGCAATCACGATGTAATGCTTTACTTTATCACTAAGCGGTAGCAATAGTCGTGGAAGCATAAGATTGGCGAGACGACAACGATGCTACGATGGAGATCAAGGTGTCGCGCCGGTGACGATGGTGATCATGACGGTGCTTCGGAGATGGAGATCACAAGCACAAGATGATGATGGCCATATCATATCACTTATATTGATTGCATGTGATGTTTATCTTTTTATGCATCTTATCTTGCTTTGATTGACGGTAGCATTATAAGATGATCTCTCACTAAATTATCAAGAAGTGTTCTCCCTGAGTATGCACCGTTGCCAAAGTTCGTCGTGCCCAGACACCACGTGATGATCGGGTGTGATAAGCTCTACGTCCATCTACAACGGGTGCAAGCCAGTTTTTGCACACGCAGAATACTCAGGTTAAACTTGATGAGCCTAGCATATGCAGATATGGCCGCGGAACACGGAGACCGAAAGGTCGAGCGTGAATCATATAGTAGATATGATCAACATAACGATGTTCACCATTGAAAACTACTCCATCTCATGTGATGATCGGTTATGGTTTAGTTGATTTGGATCACGTGATCACTTAGAGGATTAGAGGGATGTCTATCTAAGTGGGAGTTCTTAAGTAATCTGATTAATTGAACTTAAACTTATCATGAACTTAGTACCTGATAGTATCTTGCTTGTTTATGTTGATTGTAGATAGATGGCTCGTGTTGTTGTTCTGTTGAATTTTAATGCGTTCCTTGAGAAAGCAAAGTTGAAAGATGATGGTAGCAATTACACGGACTGGGTCCGTAACTTGAGGATTATCCTCATTGCTGCTCAGAAGAATTACGTCCTGGAAGCACCGCTAGGTGCCAGGCCTGCTGCTGGAGCAACACCAGATGTTATGATCGTCTGGCAGAGCAAAGCTGATGACTACTCAATAGTTCAGTGTGCCATGCTTTACGACTTAGAATCGGGACTTCAACAACGTTTTGAACGTCATGGAGCATATGAGATGTTCCAGGAGTTGAAGTTAATATTTCAAGCAAATGCCTGAATTGAGAGATATGAAGTCTCCAATAAGTTCTATAGCTGCAAGATGGAGGAGAACAGTTCTGTCAGTGAGCATATACTTAAAATGTCTGGGTATAATAATCACTTGATTCAGATGGGAGTTAATCTTCCAGATGATTGCGTCATTGACAGAATTCTCCAATCACTGCCACCGAGCTACAAGAGCTTCGTGATGAACTATAATATGCAAGGGATGAACAAGACTATTCCCGAGCTCTTCGCAATGCTGTAAGCTGCGGAGGTGGAAATCAAAAAGGAGCATCAAGTGTTGATGGTTAACAAGACCACTAGTTTCAAGAAAAAGGGCAAAGGGAAGAAAAAGGGGAACTTCAAGAAGAACGGCAAGCTAGTTGCTGCTCAGGAGAAGAAGCCCAAGTCTGGACCTAAGCCTGAAACTGAGTGCTTCTACTGCATGCAGACTGGTCACTGGAAGCGGAACTGCCCCAAGTATTTGGCGGATAAGAAGGATGGCAAGGTGAACAAAGGTATATGTGATATACATGTTATTGATGTGTACCTTACTAGAGCTCGCAGTAGCACCTGGGTATTTGATACTGGTTCTGTTGCTAATATTTGCAACTCGAAACAGGGACTACGGATTAAGCGAACACTGGCAAAGGACGAGGTGACGATGCGCGTGGGAAACGGTTCCAAAGTCGATGTGATCGCGGTCGGCACGTTACCTCTACATCTACCTTCGGGATTAATATTAGACCTAAATAATTGTTATTTGGTGCCAGTATTGAGCATGAACATTATATCTGGATCTTGTTTGATGCGAGATGGTTATTCATTTAAATCAAAGAATAATGGTTGTTCTATTTATATGAGTAATATCTTTTATGGTCATGCACCCTTAAAGAGTGGTCTATTCTTATTAAAACTCGATAGTAGTGACACACATATTCATAATGTTGAAGCCAAAAGATGCAGAGTTGATAATGACAGTGCAACTTATTTGTGGCACTGCCGTTTAGGTCATATCGGTATAAAGCGCATGAAGAAACTCCATACTGATGGACTTTTGGAACCACTTGATTATGAATCACTTGATACTTGCAAACCGTGCCTCATGGGCAAGATGACTAAAACACCGTTCTCCGGTACTATGGAGAGAGCAACAGATTTGTTGGAGATCATACATACAGATGTATGTGGTCCGATGAATATTGAGGCGCGTGGCGGATATCGTTATTTTCTCACTTTCACAGATGACTTAAGCAGATATGGGTATATCTACTTAATGAAACATAAGTCTGAAACATTTGAAAAGTTCAAAGAATTTCAGAGTGAAGTTGAAAATCATCGTAACAAGAAATAAAGTTTCTACGATCTCATCGTGGAGGAGAATATTTGAGTTACGAGTTTTGTGTACATTTGAAACAATGCGGAATAGTTTCGCAACTCACGCCACCCGGAACACCACAGCGTAATGGTGTGTCCGAACGTCGTAATCGTACTTTACTAGATATGGTGCGATCTATGATGTCTCTTACTGATTTACCACTATAGTTTTGGGGTTATGCTTTAGAGACGGCCGCATTCACGTTAAATAGGGCACCATCAAAATCCGTTGAGACGACGCCTTATGAACTATGGTTTGGCAAGAAACCAAAGTTGTCATTTCTTAAAGTTTGGGGCTGCGATGCTTATGTGAAAAAGCTTCAACCTGATAAGCTCGAGCCCAAATCGGAGAAATGTGTCTTCATAGGATACCCAAAGGAGACTGTTGGGTACACCTTCTATCACAGATCCGAAGGCAAGACATTCGTTGCTATGAATGGATCCTTTCTAGAGAAGGAGTTTCTCTTGAAAGAAGTGAGTGGGACGAAAGTAGAACTTGACGAGGTAACTGTACCTGCTCCCTTATTGGAAAGTAGTACATCACAGAAAACTGTTTCTGCGACACCTATACCAATTAGTGAGGAAGCTAATGATGATGATCATGAAACTTCAGGACAAGATACTACTGAACCTCGTAGATCAACCAGAGCGAGATCCGCACCAGAGTGGTACGGTAATCCTATTCTGGAAATTATGATGCTAGATCATGATGAACCTACGAACTATGAAGAAGCGATGGTGAGCCCAGATTCCGCAAAATGGCTTGAAGCCATGAAATCTGAGATGGGATCCATGTATGAGAACAAAGTATGGACTTTGGTTGACTTGCCCGATGATCGGCAAGCAATTGAGAATAAATGGATCTTCTAGAAGAAGACTGACGCTGATGGTAATGTTACTGTCTACAAAGCTCGACTTGTCGCAAAAGGTTTTCGACAAGTTCAAGGGGTTGACTATGATGAGACTTTCTCACCCGTAGCGATGCTTAAGTCTGTCCGAATCATGTTAGCGATTGCCGCATTTTATGATTATGAAATTTGGCAGATGGATGTCAAAACTGCATTCCTGAATGGATTTCTGGAAGAAGAGTTGTATATGATGCAACCGGAAGGTTTTGTCGATCCAAAGGGAGCTAACAAAGTGTGCAAGCTCCAGCGATCCATTTATGGACTGGTGCAAGCCTCTCGGAGTTGGAATAAACGCTTTGATAGTGTGATCAAAGCATTTGGTTTTATACAGACTTTCGGAGAAGCCTGTATTTACAAGAAAGTGAGTGGGAGCTCTGTAGCATTTCTGATATTATATGTGGATGACATATTACTGATTGGAAATGATATAGAATTTCTGGATAGCATAAAGGAATACTTGAATAAGAGTTTTTCAATGAAAGACCTCGGTGAAGCTGCTTACATATTGGGCATAAAGATCTATAGAGATAGATCAAGGCGCTTAATTGGACTTTCACAAAGCACATACCTTGACAAGATTGTGAAGAAGTTCAAAATGGATCAAGCAAAGAAAGGGTTCTTGCCTGTGTTACAAGGTGTGAAGTTGAGTCAGACTCAATGCCCGACCACTGCAGAAGATAGAGAGAAAATGAAAGATGTTCCCTATGCTTCAGCAATAGGCTCTATCATTTATGCAATGCTGTACCAGACCTGATGTGTGCCTTGCTATAAGTTTAGCAGGGAGGTACCAAGGTAATCCAGGAGTGGATCACTGGACAGCGGTCAAGAACATCCTGAAATACCTGAAAAGGACTAAGGATATGTTTCTCGTATATGGAGGTGACAAAGAGCTCACCGTAAGAGGTTACGTTGATGCAAGCTTTGACACTGATCCGGACGATTCTAAATCGCAAACTGGATACGTGTTTACATTAAACGGTGGAGCTGTCAGTTGGTGCAGTTCTAAACAAAGCGTCGTAGCGGGATCTACATGTGAAGCGGAGTACATAGCTGCTTCGGAAGTAGCGAATGAAGGAGTCTGGATGAAGGAGTTCATATCCGATCTAGGTGTCATACCTAGTGCATCGGGTCCAATGAAAATCTTTTGTGACAATACTGGTGCAATTGCCTTGGCAAAGGAATCCAGATTTCACAAGAGGACCAAGCACATCAAGAGACGCTTCAATTCCATCCGAGATCTAGTCCAGGTGGGAGACATAGAAATTTGCAAGATACATACGGATCTGAATGTTGCAGATCCGTTGACTAAGCCTCTTCCACGAGCAAAACATGATCAGCACCAAGGCTCCATGGGTGTTAGAATCATTACTGTGTAATCTAGATTATTGACTCTAGTGCAAGTGGGAGACTGAAGGAAATATGCCCTAGAGGCAATAATGAAGTTATTATTTATTTCCTTATATCATGATAAAATGTTTATTATTCATGCTAGAATTGTATTAACCGGAAACATAATACATGTGTGAATACATAGACAAACTTAGTGTCACTAGTATGCCTCTACTTGACTAGCTCGTTAATCAAAGATGGTTATGTTTCCTAACCATGAACAAAGTGTTGTTATTTGATTAACGAGGTCACATCATTAGTTGAATGATCTGATTGACATGACCCGTTCCATTAGCTTAGCACCCGATCGTTTAGTATGTTGCTATTGCTTTCTTCATAACTTATACATGTTCCTATGACTATGAGATTATGCAACTCCCGTTTGCCGGAGGAACACTTTGTGTGCTACCAAACGTCACAACGTTACTGGGTGATTATAAAGGAGCTCTACAGGTGTCTCCAATGGTAGATGTTGGGTTGGCGTATTTAATAGGATTTGTCACTCCGATTGTTGGAGAGGTATCTCTGGGCCCTCTCGGTAATGCACATCACATAAGCCTTGCAAGCATTGCAACTAATGAGCTAGTTGCGGGATGATGTATTACGGAACGAGTAAAGAGACTTGCCGGTAACGAGATTGAACTAGGTATTGGATACCGACGATCGAATCTCAGGCAAGTAACATACCGATGACAAAGGGAACAACATATATTGTTATGCGGTCTGACCGATAAAGATCTTCGTAGAATATGTAGGAGCCAATATGGGCATCCAGGTCCCGCTATTGGTTATTGACCGGAGACGTGTCTTGGTCATGTCTACATTGTTCTCGAACCGTAGGGTCCGCACGCTTAACGTTACGATGACAGTTATTATGAGTTTATGCATTTTGATGTACCGAAGATTGTTCGGAGTCCCGGATGTGATCATGGACATGACGAGGAGTCTCGAAATGGTCGAGACATAAAGATTGATATATTGGAAGCCTATGTTTGGATATCAGAAGTGTTTCGGATGAAATCGGGATTTTACCGGAGTACCGGGAGGTTACCGGAACCCCCCGGGAGCCATATCAGCCTTAATGGGCTTTAGTGGAAAGGAGAAAGGGGCAGCCCAAGGTGGCCACGCGCCTCCCCCCTCCCCTAGTCCTATTAGGACTAGGAGAGGTGGCCGCCCCCCCTCTCTCTTTCCCCCTCGGGGAATCCTAGTCCAACTAGGATTGGGGGGGGGGGAGTCCTACTCCCGGTAGGAGTAGGACTCCTCCTGCGCCCTCCTCCTGGCCGGCGGCCCCTCCCCCTTGGCTCCTTTATATACGGAGGTAGGGGGCACCTCTTGACAAACAAGTTGATCCTTGAGATCGTTCCTTAGCCGTATGCGGTGCCCCCTGCCACCATATTCCACCTCGATCATATTGTAGCGGTGCTTAGGCGAAGCCCTGCGACGGTAGAACATCAAGATCGTCACCACGCCGTCGTGCTGACGGAACTCTTCCCCGACGATTTGCTGCATCGGAGCCCGGGGATCGTCATCGAGCTGTACGTGTGCTAAGAACTCGGAGGTGCCGGAGTAACGGTGCTTGGATCGGTCGGATTGGGAAGACGCACGACTACTTCCTCTATGTTGCGTCAACGCTTCCGCAGTCGGTCTGCGTAGGTACGTAGACAACACTCTCCCCTCTCGTTGCTATGCATCACCATGATCTTGCGTGTGCGTAGGAATTTTTTTGAAATTACTGTGTTCCCCAACACTATTGTCATGCAAAATTCCAAGTTCAAACACATTATGTGATATGAGTTATGGAAATAACAAAATCAGCATTGAATAGTGTCGAATAGTAATGTCACTATTCAGGGTTGAATTTGTTTTTTCATAGCCCATATTTCTTAATGTGTTTGAACTTGAAATTTTGCATGACAATAAAACATATTTTTAGATTTTTTAGATTTTTTTGAAACTTTCAAATATGGTTTCCACAAACTTTTCTTTAAATGTTGGTTTCCCGTGTGATGAGGGAGGCTCACCCGCTGGTTAAAACCGTCGTTGACCATTGCCACATCAGCAGCCAGTCGAGTCAAACCACCCTGTGATTGATTTTGTTCGGTATGGGATTGTTTAGGTGGGTGAAGGGAGCAGAAATAAAGATTGGGGGTTTATGTGAACCACCAATTTTATTGAGGGTAATGAAATGGACTTTTTTTCCAAGAAATATTCAGGGTTCCAATATTTTCTACAAAGGGAAGCTAAATATGGCTTTCTGTCTGCTTCTTCATTTGAATAGGCACTTGAAGGCACTTAAAATATAGTTATGCATCCTAGCTGAAAGGCTTCATTATTTTGGGCATCTTCTCTTTGCCTCTTTACCCAAGAGTTCTTTTCATCTGAAAATGTGGCACTAGACCGGTCCTTGTACCATCTACCCCTTTGTGAGGATATTGCGTAAAGTTGGCAACCCTAGAGCCTGTCATTGTCTATCTCATGAAAGGCTTAGCCTAGTACATACCAACTTAACTTCTTAGGCAAATCATGAATATTATCTTTGTGAGATGTATATGTTTGTAGTGGGATATGGACCCAAGGTGTTATCGCTTGAAACTTGTTTCCTTGCTCTTGATCAATGGGGAAATGATCTTGGTTGATAACATGTTAAGTCTTTGTGATGCTATCATATTGGGCCTAACATGAGAGAATGTAGTTGAAAAGGGAGCATGAAGGTCATTACGGATGACAAGCTGCGCCACTGCAAGGTGGATTTCATCTCGGAGTCGACCAACGATCACAGCAACCTGATCCTGCTCATGCCCGGCACGATAGTCCTTGGCCTTCTCCTAGAGCTGTCTTTTCTCATTCTCCATGGATTGTATGGTCTCGTCTTTCTGCACGTTCTTCCTTTTGTATGCCAGTACTTCTCTTGAACCATGCTTAGGAGGTAGCCCAATCCTCCTATGACCGCACCCAACATGGGGATGAAGAGCTCGTGCCAGCCGGTCATACTGTGTCGGTGCGGCTCCCCACCTGTTGCCATGCCTACACAACTACACAAAACTGATGTTAAGAAAAGCAACTGGGAGAAGAGGAGGAGAAGAAGAGATGCTAAACCTTCAAGTTGATCACAAGTGGGAGAAGGGGAACGGGGAGGAGTAGGAGGCTAGGATCTATGGCCAATGTAGAATTGTAGATGCTCTAAAATGAGGTGGACTATATATAGCGCAAGTGAGTCACCGTCCCCGACGGCTGAAAATATAGCTATATAAAGTGAAAAGGAGTAAAATAAAAAGAGGGCATTGCCAGATCCTATCAAACAAAAGAGCATTTGATCAATCAAGACCAGATCCTACACCATTTGATCCCGTAGTGGCACAACTTGTCAGCCGCAATGGAGGTACTACCACAATGGAGAAATTTTAGTGGGGGCAAATGGTAAATATGGAGATATGGGGGTGGGGGGTGTCAAATAATAAAAAAATCCCATATAAGCCCTCCAATTTTCTTCCTATTTCTAAGGCTGGGGGCCATTGCCCCCCCCCGGCCTTCTCCTCGAGCTGTCTTATTTGTTCTCCACGAACCGGATGGTATCGTCTTTCTACATGTCATCCCTCTTGTATGCCTACTACTGCTATTGAACCATGCGTAGGAGATATCCCAATCCTTCCTGTGACTGCACTGACCTGTCATCCCTCTTGTATGCCTACTACTGCTATTGAACCATGCGTAGGAGATATCCCAATCCTTCCTGTGACTGCACTGACCACAGCGGCGTAGACCCCATGCCAACCACCGGTGCCATGCGGTTCCCCACCTGCTGCCATGCCTGCACAACTACACTAAACTAATGTTAGAAAAACAAAGCAAAGAGGAGAAGAGGAGGATCAAAAAGAGAAGAGATGCTAAACCTTTGAGTTGACCACAAGTGGGAGAAGGGGAACGGGGAGGAGTATGAGGCTAGGAGCAATGGACAGTGTAGAATTGTAGATGCTCTAAAATGAGCTGGAGTATATAGTGCAGGCGAGTAACCGCCCCCGATGACTGAAAAAATAGATAGAAAAGTAAAATAAAAGGAGGGCATTGCCAGATCATCGAACCAAACACCATTTGATCTTGAAGTGGCACAGCTTGTTAGCCGCAATGGAGACTACCACACCGAAGAAATTTTAATGGGAGCAAATAGTAAATATGCAGATATGATGGGGCCAAACAATAAAACAAATTCCATGTAAGCCCTCCAATTTTCTTCTTCTTTCTAGGGCTGGGGCAATGCCCCCCCCAACACACACATAGCTTTGCCATTATGGGAGAGGATCTGTGGCACGCGGACCATCAGACGTGCTTTCAAACTTCTATATCTTTTGAATGCAAACTCTAAATTCAGTTTTGTTTTCATACTCGTTTTTCTCGTGACAAGAGCTTTCAAATAAGATCCATTTTGAATACATTTTTAATGAATTTTCAAAATAAATGTTCAGTTTTAACTCTTGAAACTTAGTGCGAGCAAATAACCAAATCACGGTTTTTTGCCTACAACCGAAAAAATATCTTAATATTTTATCTACAATACCTGGTAAAAGTTTCCGACTGAAACTTAAAACTTAGGCGGGTGCTAGGCACTGGCGCGCCAGCCCAAATTTGGGCCAGTCAGCCCACAACCGTTTGATTTGTTTGTTGGGAACCGTCCAATGCACCCCGTCTTCGTCAACGCAGCACCTGTACGAGGAAATCCATCTGCATCGATCTCATCGCCCCTTTCGTTCTCCCCGGCCGCATGCGTTCTCCCGTCGCCGCCCTTCGCCTGGGTCCTCATCTCTGGTCGCTGCCCTCGCCGGACGTCCTCGCTGGCCATCCTAGTCGCCGGTCCCAACCCCTCGCCAGCCGTCCTCGTCACCGGCTTCGCCCATGCAACAGCCGCACCCCGCGGTTGCAGCTCCTGTGGCGACCGTTGTAGCTCCGGTGGCGACGACCGCAGCTCGCCGGCGTACTCCCCGCCGCTCATCCCTGATGCTTGCAACATCTTGCTTGCTCCCCATTGAGAGATGCCCAGTGCTGCAACCGACAACCAAAAAAAAATCTACAAACGATAACGAAAAATGCTTCAACCAGCGATGAAAAAAGTTTCGAACCCATATATGACGAAAGCTATGGATGACCACAAAAAGTTGCAACCGATGATAAAAGAGCTCCATCTGGCGATGAGAAAAGCTTCATACGTCGATGAAAAGCCGTGGGCGACAACAAAAAGCTGCAACTGGCGGTTACAAAAGCTACAACCGACATTGAAAAAAGCTTCAAACTTCGTGTCTTAGATGCGATCCGCAACGACGATGATGATGTTTTGCTGCAACCATAGTAAATTTTTGCTACAATAGGCGATGGAATTTTCTACAAGCCATTTTCATGGTTTCCATGGTGCTACAAGTGTGCCGATGAGCCTGACGAGGTTGTGGGGGTGGGATGTTGTGAATCACGGACGCCGAGTTCTATTTGCAGGCGACGAGCGGCACGGTGTTGCAATCTGGACAGGGGGAGAGTTGTGGCCAAATAGGTTAGGGCTACAAATGGCGGCCATGGCGAGCTACAACCTTGGGAAGGGGGCAAGATGTTGCACGGTGAGGCATGACCATGTTGTGGTACTGGAACGGCGGGGTGCGATGTGGCGTTCTGCACGTGGGGATATGCGCGCGAGCCACTAACGGGCACAACCGAACGGGCACAACAGTTGGCGGCTCAAGGTCCTAGCGTGCTTCTTCCGTGTTTGGATGAAGAAAGGAGATGGAGGAAGGAGACGAAGAAAGGGGATGGATCAGTGTGGGAGATAAAAAAGGCTTCGAGCGCTTCCGTCGCCATGATCGTGAGCGATCGCAAGGCCCGCGTGCGTCCAACGTAACATTTCGGCTGGCACACCAGGTACAAACGTTTCCCTAAAACTTACTATGCGCTCATTTTTCGACAAAGGATGAATTTATTAGCTTAAAATGAAGCATCAAGTGGTTAAACACAATGAGCACGACCGACCTCTGCATAGTTAGGATGCATACTGCCAATGCACCCACACAAAAACACTCCACAAAATAGCAAAGTCATATAAGAGTAAAACTATATGTAGGTGAGAAAAAATAAATAAAAAATAGGGCGATCAGATCCATAATCGGCAAACTACATCGATGACCATATCTGCACCAACAATCTCATGACACCACATGAACAACAAGATTCTTCAACGACAACGCCTTCAGGAAGGGAGCGGCGCTCAATCGTCGTTGTCACTGGATTCAACCACTCGAGGTCAAATCTAGGTTTTCACCTTGAAGAAATAGTCTAAGCATATCGGACAATGCCTTCAACGAGGTCACGACGTAAAAACATCGCCATTGCCAGGCATAACCAACTCGGGTCACCTAGGCTTTCACCTTGGAGCTCGAGACCGGGTGCTCAAGAAGCACCACCATCAAATCAGTCAGGCATGTGTTGTCGCCACCACTTTTCTACGATCCCAGCAGCTACATGCAATGTGTGACTGTTGCCGCTGCTCCATCAATCCTCTGCATCAAGTCGTCGTCCATAGTTTACATCTCACCGTCAAAGTCAACCATCGGATCTAGAGTATGAAACCCTCACGAAGACCTTTCGGTGATCATCGTAATCCGCAGTGAGGCTATTGCCGGAATGAGATTACCCAGCCACCGACGGAGCCCATCAGGCAGCAGGGCATCGGATCTCGGTGTAGCAGCCACACCGGCAACGGCCACCGCATCCCATCCAGGGCGCCCACCTCCATGACGGGATAGCCCGCAACACACATCGTCGTTTCATGGAGCGAGCAGCCGTATCTCGGTGATGGAACAACCGTGGGAGGCGGGGTTCGATTCTGGCCCACCATGTTCTGGATCCATGGTTGTGCGTCCAGATCCAGCCGACCTCCACCGGGACTGGAGCAACAGCGGCATCGTCGCGCCTCCTCTGGCTACGCCAGATCCGGACGTGAGCAGTTACCATGCGCTCATGTGGGATCCAACTATTTTGCGAATCGTGAGGCAATCGAGCGGTAGGGCTGGGGTTGGCAGGTGTGTGCCCTCGCACTTGCGTGCCCCTGCGAATTTGCGCTTCCATTATATAGTCATACTGTGAGATAGTCTGAGATTGTACAATAAGAGCAACTCCAACGGAGTGACCCAAATGGACACCGATTTTGTCTGTTCTTTGTTCGTTTGGGTCGCCCGTCCGCCTGTCTGCATCCTCTTTTTTATTTGGGTCGGCATGTGTGCCCAACAAGAGGTGGACACATTTTTTGCATGTCCATCTCGGCATTTCCTCGAACACTTAGCAGGCAGGATAGCTCGCACTGGGGTGCACGTTGACCATGGCCAGGACAAGTTGCAGCCACGCGAGCTCGTACGAGGGGCGCCTCTGCGCCTGGCGGGTGCGACCACCTGCTCGAGCAGCTCCGGCCGGGCACGAGGCGAAGCCGGCGGTCGAGCTACAGAGTGGAGGCGGCGGGCGCACGAGCTCCAACGCGGACACGCGCGAGCAGGGCAGCACGGCGGGTGTGTGAGACAAGGCAGGGCGACCGCGGCTCGGCACGGCACGGTGAGCGCGGCAAGCATGGCGGCCGGGCGCGGCGAACATGGCGCGGCCGAGCGCGGAAAGCTCCAACGCTGAGGCGTGCGAGCGGGGACGGTAGGCCGGCCGCGCCAGCATGGCGGGCCTGGGCATGGCGAGCTCCAACACGAAGACTTGGCTTGAACACACGCCCCGACCACGCGCACGCAGAGCTGGAGCAGCTTCATGTCAACAGGCTTCGTGCGCAGCTTCATGTCAAGGAGCTCCTGTACGCGCATGTACGTCTCACCTTGTTTGCCTTTTATGTTCAGGGCCGTGCTCCAGCAGTGCCTGTCCCACGCACGCGCATCCGTCGGAGATCAATCAGAAACAAAACCACATACGGCCAGCGGCGCGTCGGACGCGAGCAAGAAGAAAACTCCTGGCTCACCTGGTGAACGACCTCCTCGCCGGGACAACCACGACGTTGCTGCTGGATCCGCGCCACTGCGTCGCTGGCCTCCACGACCCGCCCGAACTCCGACAGGGCCGTTGGAGGACGCGCCACCCCGCTGCTGGAGGTCGGCGGCGGCGGGAGCACAGCCGCGCCGTTGGAGGCTGGGCGCCGACGGGAGCACAGTCATGTCGCTGGAGGCTGGGCGCCGGCGGGAGCATAGCCGCGCCGCTGGAGGCCGCCGGAGCCGCGCCATGTGCTGGCACTTCCTCGGCGGCCTGTGGCTGCCTCGTGTTCCCGCTGGGTGGGTGGGTGGTCGTGGTGGCCCAGGAGAGAAAAGGAGGAGAGAGACCGGATGAGACAGATGGGTGGATGGCAAGTGGGCCAGCCGGCGCATGCGGCCGGACAGAGGAGGGCGAAGAGGGCATAAAGAGGGTTCGCTTTTGACCCAAATTTTCTTAGATTTGAGTTTAAAATGGATCCGAGCAGACACCAAACGGACGCTGTGTCCGTTTGAGTCGCCTCGTTGGGCTGTGTTTTGTGTCCGGATGACCCAAACGAACAAAATGAACCGTCTCATTGGAGTTGCTCTAACTAGTTCATGCTCAAATCATAAATGAACCCATTGACAAAAAATTCTAACCTGACGAATGCTATGGTCAGCAAAAGCCAGCATGCGCGGAGTGCATTGAAGTGGTGCTTATATTCTTTCGCGAGTCTTCAATTGCCGTTGATGACCGGAGAGACAGGTGATTGACGTAGTGTCTGGTGGGGAACGGTGTTCTCTACAGAACTGGAATTAGTATTAGCCTATCTCCATCTGTTATACAAAATTATATTAGCCTATCTCCGTCTGTTGTACAAAGTAATATTAGACTATCTCCATCTGTGTAATGTAGCTCATTTCTCATGGATATTTTCTCTGCAGCCATTTTGCAACAATGTCGGTTATAATGTAGAAAATTTGTGCTGGTATTTATCTGTTGAACATGCATTCTCCTTTATGGAAAAACAGCAGACGGCCTTCAACATTATCACTCTCCGGTTACATTTGGTTTAGATAAAAAAAATCTTTCCACAATTGAGCCTCTATATGGCGATAACTACTCGGTAATGAAGAGGTATTAACATGATGAGTTGGCCTTTCAACATATCCTAAGCTCATAACCGTGGAAAACATCTTGAAAAAAAAATTGCTTTTCACCTTTTGAGGGTAAAGTAAAAAATAGGGCGATCAGATCCATAATCGGCAAACTACATCGATGACCATATCTGCACCAACAATCTCATGACACCACACGAACAACGAGATTCTTCAACGACAACGCCTTCAGAAAGCGAGCGGCGCTTAATCGTCGCCGTCACTGGATTCAACCACTCGAGGTCAGAATCTAGGTTTTCACCTTGAAGAAATAGCCTCGCGTCGCCTCCCCCCGGGCGACGCCAGGGGCCCCAACCCTAGCGCCGCCATCACCTCTCCCTCCACCCCCTCCTGCCGCCGCTGCCGCCGGCGTGGGCCGCAGTGGCGGCGGGCCCGGTGCCAAAGGTCCTGGGCGGGGGGAGGCGGCGGATCCCATCTGAGGCGGTGGGGGCGGCCCTTCTCATGAGATCCAACGGCGGCGGCTAGGACGGAGTATCCGGGCTGTGCAGCGGGGGCCCGAGCACCATCGCCGGCGGAGCGGCGGCCCTGCATGGACGGCGGCGGTGGCAGTGCCCCATCCGGCGAGGTGGGCTGTCCTGCTCGTGATGGTGACGACGGCTACTGCGGATCCAATGCCCCGTTTGGATCCGTCACGGGGAGGCCTTTCGCCGACCGGCGGCGCATGGAGGGACCGGTGAGGAGATGCCGGATCTCCGCCAGAGTACCGACGGCAACATACGTCTTCGTGGCGAGGTTCCGTTCGGTTCCAGCCAGCCACGAGGTCGGGAAGACGTGGCTTCCGATGAAAATCGCGCCTGACTGTGGTCTTGGCGGACGATGGCGGCGTCTCGGACGTCGTTTCCTTCTGGAGGCATCGTCGTTGCAGGCCTCATCAACCTGATCGGGAAGTTCCGGGGGAAACCCTAGATCTGGGTCTACCGGATCGGACGATGACGGTGCTATCGGTATCGTTCTCCCTCATGGGGGCATCGTTTTGAAGCGAGTGCTGGTTGGAGGGGACAAGAGGAGGAGCGGTGTTTCATCTGCTTCATTGATGACGGCGGATCTCGGCGGCGCGGCGCAGTGGAGACTCGGCGCCTGATGAGCGGAGATGGACTCGCGCAGGAGGGTGACGCTGCCTGGCGTCATGGTGGCGTCGGCGGCAGTTGGACCGGCCAAGGTTGATGCAGCAGTACAGCTCTGAAGATGAATTCGTGGCAGGTGGTTGCGGCGGCCTCATACCCGGCAGGGGTCCTGGTTGAGAAGCACGCCGGACTGGTGGGTGCCCATACCCGGCAGGCGTCCTGGGTGGGACCTCAAGTCTTTAGATGTTTAGGTTTGGTTGCGTGGTCTGTTTGGTATTAGGCCCAGACTTTCAGCGCCCCTACATCAACTGGATAGGGATAGCGCTTAGTTTGGTAGCTTTAGTCTTATTGTTGTATGACTCTGTACGGTCTTGTGTCAATAATTAATAAAGTGGCCGTATGCATCGTTCAGATGCAGAGTCCGGGGTCGTCCTCCTTTTCTAAAAAAATAAAAAAAACCTTGAAGAAATAGTCTAAGCATATCCGACAATGCTTTCAACGAGGTCACGACGTAAAAATATCACCATTTCCAGGCATAACCAACTCGGGTCACCCAGGCTTTCATCTTGGAGCTCGAGACCGGGTGCTCAAGAAGCACCACCATCAAATCAGTCAGGCATGTGTTGTCGCCATCATTTTTCTACGATCCCAACAGCTACATGCAATGTGTGACCGTTGCCGCTGCTTCACCATTCCTCTGCATCAAGTCATCGTCCATAGTTTACATCTCACCGTCAAAGTCAACCACCGAATCTAGAGTATGAAACCCTCACAAAGACCTTTCGGTGATCATCGTAATCCGCAGTGAGGCTGTTGCCGGAATGAGATTACCCAGCCACCGACGGAGCCCAGCAGGCAGCAGGGCATCGGATCTCGGTGTAGCAGCCACATCGGCAACGGCCGCCACATCCCATCCAGGGAGCCCACCTGGATGACAGGATAGCCCGCAGCACACATCGCGGTTTCATGGAACGAGCAGCCGTATCTTGGTGATGGAACCACCGTGGGAGGCAGGGTTCGATTCTGGCCCACCATGCCCTGGATCCATGGTTGTGCGTCCAGATCCAGCCGACCTCCACCGGGACCGGAGCAACAGCGGCATCGCCGCGCCTCCTCTGGCTACGCCGGCAAAATTGACAAATTTGACCTATGGACGAAATCAAATCACAGAATGAACTGCTCGTGAAACTATTTTACGCGGCTGACATTTTTGTGTGACGCCCGACACGAAGGCGGCACACTACACTGTGCAACGCCTCGCAGATAGGCGCTACACGCCTGGCCAGCGTCGCACCCATGTGATCCGAAAATTACTAAGTCAGTGTGTAGCGCCTGAGAGCTAGGTGCCACACTATACAGTGTAGCGCCTAGCTTCTAGGCGTTGCACTAGTGGTTGCTTCATTTTATAGTGCAACCACTAGTGCAGCGCCCGAGAGCTAGGCGCAACACTATACAATGCAGCGCCTAGCTCGTAGGCTCTGCACAATGACTTAGCAATTTTTAGGCAGTTTGAGGTGCAACGTTGGCCAGGCGTGTAGCGCCTATCTGTGAGGCGTTGCACAATGTAGTGTGATGCCTTCGTGTCAGGCGTCACACAAAAAGGTCAGCCGCGTGAAATAGTTCCACGAGTAGTTCATTCTGTGATTTGATTTCGTCCACAGGTTAAATTTGTCAAATTTGCCGGCTACGCCAGATCCGGACGTGAGCAGCTACTATGCGCTCATGTGGGATCCAACTATTTTGCGAATCATGAGGCTGTGTCCGTTTGGGTCGCCTCGTTGAACTGTGTTTTGTGTCAGGATGACCCAAACGGACAAAATGAATCGTCTCATTGGAGTTGCTCTAACTAGTTCATGCTCAAATCATGAATGAACCCATTGGCAAAAAATTCTAGCCTGACGAATGCTATGGTCAGCAAATGCCAAGCATGCGCGGAGTGCATTGAAGTGTTGCTTGATATTCTTTCGCGCGTCTCCAATTGCCGTTGATGACTGGAGACACAGGTGATTGACGTGGTGTCTGGTGGGGAACGGTGGTCTCTACAGAACTGAAATTAGTATTAGCCTATCTCCATCTGTTATACAAAATTATATTAGCCTATCTCCGTCTGTTGTACAAAGTAATATTAGACTATCTCCATCTGTGCAATGTAGCTCATTTCTCATGGATATTTTCTCTGCAGCCATTTTGCAACAATGTCGGTTATAATGTAGAAAATTTGTGCTGGTATTTATCTATTGAACATGCATTCTCCTTTATGGAAAAACACTAGACGGCCTTCAACATTATCACTCTCCTGTTACATTTGGTTTAGATAAAAAAAAATCTTTCCACAATTGAGCCTCTATATGGCGATAACTACTCGGTAATGAAGAGGTATTAACATGATGAGTTGGCCTTTCAGCATATCCTAAGCTCATAACCGTGGAAAACATCTTGAAAAAAAATTGCTTTTCACCTTTTGAGGGTAAAGTAAAAAATGCTTTCCATCCAACATGATTGTTCAATCCTATTTTTTCCAATGTACATATACCATTTCAACATGGACACATGGTACCCAGTGTGCTTGGGATTACAGAACTGGGTGTGTCATCTCATCTCCGAAATTACACGCTGAAGATATTTCAGTGATTTTGTGTAACTGATGAAACCCATAAACCAAAAATCGAAGCCGTCAACAGTAACTACATCGATGTACTTCTCATCGGGATTATACAAATTTTCCCTCACGGCAGCACTCTTGATCCTCTTTGCAGGAATCATGACCTGTGGAAAGGTACAAAAAAAAATTCATCAGCTTTGAGTTCAAAATGGGCGCCCAAATATTTCTTAACCGGGATTTAATCCAGTAAACTTTAGCTATTGACCGGGGCATTGTGCTTTAGTTACCTTGTAGGGCACCCTTGCGATGCGGCCCTTGGGCGATTTTAAATCCAAAGGCCTGTCACTATGGAAGGCAATCTTCTCAGTCGAGATGAAAAGCATTCCAGCTATTGGGCCGGCTGTGGTTGAGAGATAACACTGGAAAGCCTTCAGTAGCTTCTCTTCTTTCTCGACTCGGAAGTATTGCCTGAAGACCTTGTCCATGCTACCAGCTTGGAGAACCTTCACACCTAAGCTCAGTTTCCCTTTCACAGTTTCCGAAAATTTCGGTCCAAGTGCTACTGCAATGCAAAAATATTTATTAGTGATGAGAACTTTTGCCTGGTTAGTTTATACTACTTCATATCAACTTGTTGGGATACACAGATGTTAGATGGCATGCTTACAGTGTTCCTTGAAGCCCTGCATGTAAGTATCTGTTTTCTGGCTTAGCTTGCTCATCCGATAAACGATGGAATTCTTTTTGTCTGCGGCACCAAGAAAAGGAGAGAAAATCAGCATTGACATACAAATTACAGTGGCTGGGAAAAGAGAATTGGGCAAGAAGATCGTGAGATCATTACCCTTGTTGCGAACCAAAGAAGAACATGATGGTTTTCCTTGTGTTTTCTCGTCAGCATATGCAAAGGAAGGCAGAGGAATTCCAATGGCATGCTTCTGGCTGAAACCCTCCATTGGTGCTTCCTGAAACTGCTTATGCTAGCTAAGCTAGTTAGGCTCTGTTTCCCTGTGAGGAGTTGGCTCATGCCCCAAGGCATCCGTGGGTTTTATAAGGAGGAGCTTGTGTTAGAAGTTGCTTTGTTCCAAGGAACAAAGTGATTGAACCGAATCAGCACTTTATGCTGCATACTCACCGTCGCCTCATCATGATGGAAAAGCAAGGCACACTTTTCTTGGGTAAAGGAACGGCGTTCAGCCCGGCGAACAACGAGGAGGGAGGCACTGGTGTGTTCCTTTGGTAATGCACTTTCCGTTGCATACAGTTTGTCCATGATTAGAGAAGCTGATGAGTTGGTTGATGGCATGCTTACAGTTAGCTTTACAAGTTATTGATAGGAGAACATGCAGGGTTTACTGGAGTACTTATCATGATCCATGTAGTTTGTGGCGCCTTCCTGAATGCCGGTTGTTCTTTCACCTTTCAGCGAAGGAAATGTGCTAGCTAGTGGGAACTGGGGAGTGAAGAGGAAGGTAAGGCAAGCACGTTGGTTGGTTTGGAACAGGTTACTGGTGAACAGACTTTATCAACATGGGTTGGTTTGGCATGGTACATGCCTCCTTTAAACTTTGCATTTGCCTCACGTTTTTCTGTTCTTTCGGATGGATGTTGTACAGGGATCTTGACCAAACTAGAAAAAACGCCTTTATATGCGATGCAACTAGGGAAATGCTTGTGAATGCTGATAATATGTGTATTAAAATCCCACGTGAACAGTGAACAAATGAAAGAAGAGAAGATGTTTTGCGCCACTGGGTCACTACCAGGTAATCGGGTTCAGAATCGAACTATACTCCCTAGAAGTGAGCAACAAGGATATTCACAAATCCTACAAAGAGGTAGTACTCTCTCTGATCCATATGACTTGTCGCTCAAATGGATGAGATTCATTTGAGCAACAAGTAATATGGATCGGAGAGAGTAGTAATTATCTTTCACTTTTCTCTAACACATTGTTTATCCATGATTAAGTATGAGGATTTGGCAATTTTTGCCATGCTGGCTACTTTGTAATGGCAATAATCACGTGCGCAAGCATTTTGAGTTTCCTTAGTTAAATATGTCGAAGTTCTATCATGCATTACTTTACTAAATCTATTGCTGCTTAAAAATAATATATGTGTTTCCACATTATCAATCAAAGCAAAATAAAACAAAAAACAATTCTTCAGGGCCTTTCGGCCCTTCTGGTAAACAGAAATCAGGAAAAGGGTCATACTACATGATACAAGAAGTTTGTTGGTTCAGGCTCAAGATCTTCTTTTAGTTGTGTGCTTTTCACTTGTACCTGGGGCCATACCCTTGTGCTGGGAACCTTTAGAATCTCACGCAAACTAATAAAATTAAAAACCCTTGTCCTGCCAGATTCAAGGTCCAAGAACGTGGTGCCCAGGGGCCTGCATGTGATGTGGAGGGAGACTAATCTGATGTGTAAAGCTGCCTACTTTCCGCTAATCCGGACTCGATCCAGGGACATCGTAGTTCTTCTGCATTTGTTTCGCGTTGCTTCGAGTGTTGATTTGATGTACGTGGCACTTATGCAGAACCTCGTCAGAAAGCTAGGTGTGATCATGCTCGATCGGTAAAGCCATTGGTATGGGCTGTGTAGTGTTCGTGCCATCATTAAGTTTATTTTAGCTTTATATATGTTTTTTAGGGGAGCTTTATATATGTTGATTATTGAGATACTAGTTATTTTGATATCGGATCTGCGGCCTTTGGTTTGAGGGTTTAGTTGAACTCTAGCTTAGTCCCATCATGCATCCACCGAAAGCAGAAAGGCCAACGAATTTCATATTGCAGGATGCTCTCTCCTACATTTTCCTCTGCATCCCCTTCCCGCCCTCGTGCGGCGCCGCGCCGCACCGGAGCGCCCCCGCTCCCTTCCTCCGGTCCTCTCCAACGCCATCTCCCCTACCGCCGCCGCCGTCACCAGGGGACTCGCAGGCAATGCATGTGTGCCGCAGCGGTGGCAGCGGCGCTTCTCCTTGTCCAGATTCGGTCAGGGGGCGGCGGTCCACGCCGGCCGGACCTACGACAATGACGGGGCGGCGGCAGCCAGTCTCGGCATGCAGATTGCGATGTACGGCGACGGGTCCAGCGGCGGCGGCTTGAGCGCCTGATCTGACCCAAGATGGGCTTCGACGGGCCGCACATGCTGCTGTCTTGTACCATCCCTGTTCTGTCAACGGCATGCTGCCACTGGGCTCGACCTGCAACACGAGGACGCCGGGGGCTTCGGCCCTGGGCGTGGTGGTGGTGGTCACCTCCTTTGCCGGAGGTGGTCGGCTTGAGGCTGGGTGGTCGGATCTCAAGATCCGTCATCTAGTCCCGGCTGTGAGTTGGAGAGACATAGTTGCTGGTGAAAACCGAGCAGATGACGGGCGATGGTGGCGTTTTGCGTCGTTACCTTGATGAAGACATGTCGTGTAACTGTTGTCGACCCACTCATGCTGCTTCAGGGGAAACCCTACGACCTGGTCTTCTAGATCGAACGATGGCGGTACTGCGGTTCCGTTTCTCTCTTGGGAGCATCCTTTATGGAGCAGCGCTGGAAGATAGATGCAGGAGGTGGAGCGGCTTCATCTTGCACGGAGCTTCGGTGGAGCTGTCAAGTCACGCCTGGTCGATAGGTGCTACGCGGAGTCATGATTGGTTGGCAGGTGCTATGCACGACGTATCTTCCAGAGTCTTCGCATCTGGACGGACGAGCGTAGGGCGGTGGCACCATTGGGTGACGTGGTGGCATCGGCAGATGTCCGGACTAGCAAGGATGATGCGGATCTCTTTTCTGAAGATGGGTCAATGGTCCGATGATGATGGCGGCTTCTAAAACGTGTGCATGCGGCATGCGCTTTAGGTCTGCTGCACCGGCTGTTGGTTCCGATATGTTATGTGGATGGATCGACGACGACACCGGTTTTAGATATGGGGAGTGAGATGTATCTCATCGTCATTCTGAGATTTTGAAGACCAAAGAAGTGTTTCCTCTAAATCTTGGCCCGTTCTCTCGAAGATTCATGATTCTAGCGTTATGCCATCCTCTCATAATTGTTTTCGATTGTGAGAATTTTTTTCACCCATCCCGAGTATTTCAGGAGTCTTTTCAGTTTGATTCTCTGGAGCCCATCATCTCAGAATTATTCATTCCAACTTTCATCTCTCGTTCTCCAAATGATACCGGTGCATCATTCAAGTATTATCTAATCAGCTCGGGATCTCTCCGTTCACTTGTATCTAAATTCTCTCTCAAGTATCTTCGTTCATTTTCTAATTTTTTCCGGTGTTTCTTTATCTTTTCTTCGTTCATTTTCAATTCTTACGGTGGTTCGCTCAAGAGTTCCCTTCCTTGATTATCATATCAATTCATTCCTTCTTCCCAATCCTACCGGTGGATCATTGAAGACCTTCCCAAGTTTGCACCATATCTATCTTAATCCATTCTACGAGAATAAGTAGTATGCCAAACTCGTTGCTTGTCATCAATCTAAATTGGTGAAGGATAAGCATAATGTAATTCTTATTCTTGTTTCATCGAGTGAAGTCAATTCCTTATTCCAGAGGCTCATCTAATTCTCGGTTCAAGATGCTTCATCTTTTCTTATCCGGAGTTCCAAGCTTTCCGGTTTATCTCGTCATGAAGCTCCATCTAATCATTGTAAGGCTTCAATCTTATTATTTTCAGCCTTCACTTCCTTTTGATCATTCTTTTATTACCAAAGTTCTTCATGGAGGCTACATGATGGTTCGTCAAGGATTCCTTTCATTCTCGATTTGTTCTTCAAGATTTCTATCGGAGTTATGATCCGCCAAGCTATACTCTGAAATAAACATGGTGCTCAACACATATTCTGTTTTGAGGAGTTCAAGCATTCTTCATCTTGCATTCTGAAGTGCAATTCTTTCATATCTCATCTTTTGAGGTGGTGTTATGTCACTCTTGACAATTTCTTGTGTTTCATGATTCACAAGTTCAGGAATGAGATATTTAAAACCCATCACTTTATTCCTTGGAGTTATCTTGGTTTAGATTTCACCTAAAGCCTTCCATTGGGAATGTTGCTCCTTGTGATGATTACCTATGATCCAAGATCTCTTATCACCTCGGTGGAAGAAACTTTCTATCTTTTCTAGCTCTCAATCAAATCTTTTTCCCGTGAGTGGCGGGTTGTCACCTCATAATTTTGAGATGTCTTCCATAAGCCCACATCAAGCTTATCCTTTCGTTGTTGATAATCCAACAACTCGTTCTATCATTTGTTGTAAGCATGCTCTCTCAAGATCTTATTTCCCTCCGTTCATTCCATTCCATTCTTTCATTTCCTCCAGAGGAATTGTGTTGTTGCTCTCTTCTCTCATCATCTCGAGTTGTGAGGATCGTGTTCTTTTTATGCTTGTCCATTTAATCGGAGTGTCGTGTCCTTTTTTCAAGTTATTTTCATCTTATCAAGTTTTCCTTCTCTTTTCTACCGCAATGCTCTCAATTGCGTTCAACTCCGTTCTGTTCTTTCTTTCAACTTTTCAACCCCTCAAGGTTCGTGGTTTCACTCGTTTGTCGAAAAAGCAACTTAGTTTACCTCTTCTCTTCCCCTTCCGTTTCTCTCCGGTGCCATCCTAGATCTCGGGACGAGATCCTCTTGTAGTGGTGGAGTGTTGTAACGCCCTGAGACCGTTGCGCCAGGTGTCTTCCAGTTATTCGCTGTTGTTGCCTTGTCATTCGCTTGCGAGTTGCATCTTGTCATGTCATCATGTGCATTGCATCATCATGTTTTCAAAGCTTGCATCCATCCCGGCCTCCCTGTTCCTTCCGTTGTCCGTTCTGAGCCAAGACACACTTGCACGCGCCCGCGGCACCTCCGAAATAGTATTTTATAACTGGCCAGAAAATGTTCTCGGAATGGGTTGAAAGTTGGCATGCGGTGTTGTTATGTTGTCAGTAGGCCACCTGCCAAATTTCATCAGTTCGGAGTCCATTTGATGCCCTAACGGATAACTATAGCGGCATTATAGCCGATCTATCGTCGGACGTTTCTGGTCTCCGGAAACGGCTGCCGGGTTGCATCCCCCCTCTATCTTCTCAGTCCAACCACACACTTGACCTCGTTCGCCTAACCCCTCTTTGCACAATGCATCGACCCCTCACGCATGTGCAAAACTTCCCCGAACCCGACCCACTCAGTCGTCATCGATGGGTCCGGATCATCCCCAAACATCTATAAACCATCTCCGTTTTGTTAATTGGACTCCCTAACCAATTTATTCTCGACCGCCCGATTACGATCGGACAGACGTGGTTAGGGGGGGGGGTATATTCGGGCGGTCGAAAATTGTATACCGACTAAGAATACAAGGCAAAAGTAAGGTAGTGTACGCATGGTATTATAGTGCATATATTATAAAGGACTGTCATAACTGGCAACCGTGTGACAAATTGCAAAAGTACCATACCACCCCCTCCCTTCGATCCCGCCTTGACCCCCTCCCTTCGACCCCGCCTCCTCTCTCGAGAGGACCCCTCCTGATTTTTTGGGCATCCAGCCTCAGGAACCACTCCCTTCGATCCCACCCCTCTTGATTTTCTGTCGAACGAACCCCTCCCTTCGACCCCGCACCTTTGGAACGAACCCCCTCCTGATTTTCTAGGCCGCCAGCAGTTAAAAATAGACAAAAAATGGGACATCAGAGGATCGAACCCAGACCCTCCCATACTAAATTGGATGAAATTTCCATCTGAGCTAGCAAACTTTAGTGATTAGACACAATGTACATGCTACTTGTACCTTCCTGAGACAAGATTGAACAAAAATAAAAGATTGTGATCATTGAAAATCCAAACTGGTAGCCTTACCAAAAAATTACCGTGGTGTCTGTACTTATGTTATCAGGTATGGATTTCGTATATTATCAGTTATTGGATATGTGGTTCGTATATTACTATATTATTTTCACATAAGTTACCGGTGTATGTTTTTGAACAATATTTCCTCTTTTTGGTAAAAAGTTACCGCAATATTTGGATATAAGTAATTGGGGATGTTGTTCGTATGTTAGCATTCTATTTTCACATAAATTATCGAGGTATGTTTTCGACAATTTCTTTTCCTCCTTGGTCAAAATTAACGCAGTGTCTGTATGCAAGTTATCGGGTATGCGATTCGTGTATTACAGTCTTATTTTCACATAAATTATCAGGGTTATGTTTTTCAACAAATTTCCCTTAGTCAAAGTTACCGCGCTGTTTGTATGTAAATTATCGAGTATGTAGTTTGTATATTATCGTGCTATTTTCACGTAAGTTTTCGGGGGTGTTTTTCTCAAACTTACCATGTTGTTGCACGTAATTTATGAGGCGTGTGGTGCATAAAATATCATATTATACACATAATAGTTACCAGATATGTTTTAGTTAAAAAAATCTAAGTCCAAAAGGTAATCAGGCATGGGTGATGTAAGTTACCGCTCGTGCGGTATCTAACTTACTGCACATGCGACACGTAAATTACCATGGTGTTTACACAGATGTTACCAGGACATGAAAATCTGAACTTTTTTCAAAGTTATCAACCTTTTGTTGGGGTCGAAAGTTATCATCCAATACTAACAGAAGTCACCAATATTTTTCATTTGTTGTTAGCAACAAAAATGTATAGCTAAAATGCTCTTATTTCATCAGTAGTTACCAAATGAGCAACAATTGTAACATCATATACAGCTAAACAAAACTCTCATTTCTTATGCCTTCAAAAACAAAACCAATCGGTTTCTTTGTAGCAGCGATGCAAAATTCAGCAGAACAAGGCCAACAAAGATCATCCTTTCTATAGAATAGAGGAACATAAGGTACTACTGTACTTTTTTTAGTAGAAGAAAAACGATATGTTATTTTCTACGTATATTATTGGGTATGCGGGTCAGACATTACCGTGCTATTTTCACATAAGTTATTGGGGTGTGTTTTTCAACAACTATTTTCCCCTTGGTCAAAGTTACTGCGCTGCTTTTACGTAAGTTATCGGGTATGCAGTTCATACATTATCGTGCTATTTTCACGTAAGTTTCTGCGGTATAGTTTTCAACAACCTTTTCCCCTCGTTGGTCAAAGTTACTGCACAAGTTATTGGGTATGCGGTTCGTATATTACCGCTATTTTCAAATAAATTTAGGGGGGTATGTTTCAACAATTTTTCTACTCGGGTTCAAATTTCCCTGATGTTATCATCTAAGTTATCAGGTCTGCGGTGCGTATATTAGCATGCTATTTACACTTAATTTACCAGGTGTATCTTTTCGATAATTTTCTTTCCCATGGTCAAAGTTAACATGATGTTCGTACGTAGGTTATCACGTCTGTGATGCCTATATTATCATGCTATTTACACAAAAATTACCGGGGTATATTTTCAACAATCCTCTCATGGTCATAGTTACTACTGTGTTTATACGTAAATTATCAGGTATATGGTGCATATATACCATACTACTTACAAAGAATTTACAATGGGTATGTTTTCAATAACTTTTTCTTCGGGTCTAAAAATATCCCGGTGTTTGCACCTACATTACAGGTCTGCAATGCACATATTACCGTGTTATTTACACAAAAGTTACCCTGGTTATTTTTTCAACAAATAAAAATAGAATATGGATATGGTTAATATGAGCAACATATGTTCATGACACGTCAAGCAGAAATGAAATAAAATGTAATTTTGCTTGTTTAGAATGTCATGCTAAGATGCTAACCCAGGTCAAGTACTCTCACAACAAACATTCTCATGTGAGCATGTTACTTTATAGAAGGCTAATGGAGTTTCTGCATATGTACTAGATGAAAAATCTCACGAGGCATCATTATATGGTTCCTTGAACTAGCAGCAGGATGGTCTAAGAAGGTCACATCCAGAATAGAGCTTGGACTTTTAGTTTCTTGTTCACAACATACATATAACCCACCATATAAACTATGAGCTAATCATGTGCGCGTCGAAGACAATCAAAACTGTCAAGTATCGTATGAATGGCTCATGGCTGAACTGAATCATGTCCAGATGTGGAGAAGAAATCATACTCAATCAGACGAAACTATAAAATTTTGGAAAAAGAACAACGACAAATAATCTTGATTATGTTCTGTTCTGTCAAGGCAGATTAGCAATACATCATAATAATGTGGTTATGCCACTCATACATGTGCTACATCTGTGCATATATATCAATCATTTTTGCACACCGGGATCCAGCACACTCAGGCGGTTTATTCTCTACTAGCTACTCTGCTAGTACATCAGAATTCAGAAAAGCACCCACCTAGAATTAGTTACTCGGCTAGTACAACAAAATCCAGAAAACTCACCTACCTAGAATTCAGATCTTACCTAGAATTTATACCTTACGGTTGATGTAATGGAGGGTTGCAGCCGGCACCCGGACCTATCAGTCCATGAAGGTGCTGTCTAGCTTCCGCACCTGCACCTTCAGACGAATGCTGCTATTGTGTGGGACGAGCATGGCAAGGACGAGCTCGGACGTGTTTACAAGGAGGAGTTTCCTCGCTCACCTCAAAAGGAACAAGAAAAACAGGGATGAGCATAGATGGGAACAAGAACAGCGACGATCTCGGAGGTTAGCTCAGACGGGGAAAGCGGCCAAGCCGGCGGTGTACGAGCGAAGCGAGTGTGAGGTCGAGGACGAGCGGCGGAGTTGAGATCGAAGTCGAACGACTGGGCGTTGATGGAGAAGTCTACAGGGACGACCGGCCCGGCCGGCGGTGAGATTGAGGACGAGCTATGGGATCGAGGTGGAGGAATACAGAGTATTGACGACCGCGGCGAACATGAGTTCCATCTTATCGCGGCATGGTGAGAGAGGAAAGGAACCGCTTGACTTTGGTCAAACGAATCGGTACGCGTTCACTTCGCGGTGGCATGCATGCGTAAATATGTCTCTACTCCATCTTGTCCGTTTTCAGCAACCCAGTGGCGAGATCGTGACCGTACGATAAAAAAACTGATGGCATCCAGCTCGTGCGTCGAATTTGAAATGGACGGCATCCAGGTGGTGTGGCATTTTTGCAATCTGTCACAGGGTTGCCAAATACATATTTCGTATTATAAATAAAGATTTGAAAGGAAATTAGGACGTCATAACATATATGGAAATAAATTGTATGGTATTATAATGACGTGCATTTTTATGATAGGTATATCATGCACCAATATCTGGAAAGGGATCAATCCCATGGGGCATTAGTTGCATGGTGTTTAGGTGCCCCAAACAAAAAATATATATAACACTATATATATTTAGTATAAGAAAATAGAGTACAGAATAAGTTATTCTTCATCCTAGGTAATCTTACGATCATTTCATAATTAAATTACGTTTGGAATTCAAATAGTTACATTCTTATTGATTCGCTACGTAAAATTTAGTATAAGAAAATAAGAATATAGGTCATAAGACAAGAAAATTTGCAGTTTATGTGTATTTTTCACTATGTTTTTACGTTTGTAATTTTACATAACATGAAATATTTTTTTACGATGATTATATTTTTCTTACGGTCTCTTTTTATGTCAGAAATAAGACAAAACTTACGGAACGTAAAATTACGATGTATTGATGATAAAATAGACGGGGTGAAGAATAACTTTTTCTCACCCAGGGTGACGAATAACGCGACCCTATATATATATATATATATATATATATATATATATATATATATATATATATATATATATATATATATATATAAGTCTATTCTAATAACACCATTACGACCTTATTCTAATAACACTTACCCTTATTCTGCTAACACCAACGTACTGTTGCATCGTCCTAACCGAACCGCATAGAGCCCTGGAAAAAAACCCACCACACCACCCCCAGGCAAATTTGACGATTTTGACCTTGGGACGAAATCAATTCACGGAAAGAACTGCCCGTGAAA
>NC_041380.1:304415737-304420519 GCF_002162155.2 Triticum dicoccoides | reverse complement strand
ATCCTCTCCCAAATCTTGCAAATTTGAAGAATTTGTCCGTGGATTTCGAAGTCATACCCTCCCTCAAGGTAATCTTCTCCGATCCCCTTGTTTTGATCCAAGTAATGCTAGTTTGGGGAAACCCTAGTTTTGTTTGGATCTAGAGATTTGCATGGAGATGTGAGATCTTTGTTTGCCAATTTCCTATGATTAGGCTTTGTTAGTATGTTAGGGTTATTCTTATGGGTGTTCTTATGTTGGTGCTAGGGTTAGGGTTAGGGTTAGGGTTATTGTTAGGGTTATGGTTATGGTTAGGGTTAGGGTTATGGTTAGGGTTAGGGTCGTTGTTTGATATATATATTAGGGTTTGTATTCCGTGTTAATCCTTAAATTAGTACTCATGGAAGCAATGTTACGTTGTGTTGTTTGAATGCTTATAGGGATGGGAAGAACATGTGTGTTTGTTCATCATGGGGACAAAGACGCCTTCCTGAAAGGCAATATTGAACCGGATCCGGATGAGCTTGATATGGTGTTTGATAGTAGTCCTAGCTATGCGGAGCTCTTGCAACAAGTGAGGAAAGATTTGAATTGGATGGACCCTAGTGATATCGTTGAGTTGGAGGGAAGGCATAATGTAGGTTTTGGAATACACATCCGTTGGAAGACAATGCGTATCAACTCGGAGCAACGTTGGGTTGCATACAAGGAAACGGTGGCCGATTCACTTGACAAGGCTCTTGAGTTATTTGCAACGAAGAAGGTTGATTCAAATTTGCATTTGGACTTGAACCGGAAACCCTCCCCTTTGGTTGCTAGTAGCCCCCCACCCTTGAAGCGAGATGAAATTGTTGAACCTCTTTTGACCCAAGAAGTGAGGCCAACATTGAGCCCGTTTACAAACAACGAAGATGAAGCTTTGCAAGAGGACAATGATGAGTATGCGGATGATGACAATGAAGTTGATCTCCATGACAACAATGTGGGTGATCTTGACAAATATCATTTGCAAGAGACAATGGACCATTCCATCCCTTTTTCCCGTGCATATGCATCGGATTCGGATGACAAAGGTCCCGATGAACAAGTTAATGAGGAGGAGTTCACGGTGAAGGAGGCTGAAGCTTTCGAGAAGGTATTCGGTCGGGATCACAAGACACCATTGTTCAAGGATGTTAGTCTCGCGGATGAAGCCGTTGTGGATGGTGGCAAATCTATATCTCTTGGGGTTGGGCCAAGCTCTCACCGTGATTTGGGAGACGACAAGAACCGGATTGCTAAAGGGTCTAAGTTCGAAACCTTGTTGGAATTGAAGATGTGGCTCGACAACTACTCGGTTACACATTATCGTCCACACAAGGTGGTGCACTCGGACTTCAATGTGCGCTACACGGTTGCATGTGCATGTGAAGATGAAATATGTCCGTGGATTGTGCGTGCAAGACCATGGAAAGGAGGTCCCGCTTGGCACGTAGTGAGTTGTGTGCCAACTCACATGTGCCGAGGCAAAAGGGTGGATGGCAAGATTGTGTCCCAAGACCACAGACAACTCACTTCCGAGTTCATCGCTTACAGGCTCTCCAACTCAATATCCACACTTCCAACAATGAGCGTCCAACATGTCATTGACCTTGTGAAAGCCATCTTTCATTACAAGGTGAAGTACGGCAAGGCATGGAAGGCGAAGCAAGCCGCATTTAAGATGTTGTATGGTACTTGGGAGGAAGCATACAACCGAATCCCTAGGTTGTTGTTAGCCATGGCCGCCACAAACCCGGGCATGGTTCATGTTATCGAGCCTCATGGGCACCAAACAACGGTTTATGAAGGAAAGAAAGTCCGAGTATTTGGCCGTGCATTTTGGGCATTCGAGCAATGCGTGAGAGCTTTCGAACACTGTAGGCCGGTCATCG
Organism: Triticum dicoccoides; assembly: GCF_002162155.2. NCBI lineage: Eukaryota > Viridiplantae > Streptophyta > Magnoliopsida > Poales > Poaceae > Triticum > Triticum dicoccoides. The sequence continues at coordinate 304,418,627 of NC_041380.1, read as the reverse complement.
CCATTGATGGCACGTTCTTGACCGGACAATACAAGGGGACCTTGTTGGTTGCGATAGCAAGTGATGCCAATAACCGGGTGTTGCCATTGGCATTTGCTTTGGTTGAGGCGGAGAACAATGACAACTGGGAGTGGTTTTTGCGTCTTTTGAGGACGAAGGTGTTACCCGCTCAAAGGGAAATTTGTGTCATATCGGATCGGCATGCAGGAATTCTTAATGCGGTGGAGATTGACATTCCCGGGCATGCTTCATTGCACCATCGATGGTGCATGAGGCACTTTTGTTCGAACTTCTATAGGGCATGTGGCCTTAAGGAGTTGGCCGATGATCTTCAAGATTGTTGTCTTGCTTTCTCCAAGAAGCGGTTCGCCACTTTGTTGAACAAATTGCTCGCACACAAAAAACTTGATCACGGGGGTCAAGACTTTATGAATAGGCACATTCAACACCGGAACAAGTGGGCACGTGCTTTTGATGAAGATGGCCGGAGATACGGTCAAATGACAAGCAATATGGCTGAATGCTTCAATAGGGTGCTCAAAGGTGCACGTGGATTACCCGTGACGGCAATAGTTCAATACACATTTGACAATATGAATGCATACTTTCTAAAGTACTCGATGGAAACTGATGCACAGATAGCGGGTGAGAACCCGCGCGAGTACAAGTACAAGTTCCCACCCAAGGTTGATGAATGGTTAGAATTTCAATCACGAAAGGCGGACTCAGAAGAAGCTATATTATATGACAACGAAGAGTGGAAGTATGAAGTGAAAGAGCCAGGAGGAACCACAAACGATGGCCGGCAACATGGAGGTCAGGCTTTCAAGGTGTCTTTAACACAATGTGATTGCTCTTGCGGGAGGCCATTGTTGCTTCATCTCCCATGCTCACATTTGTATACCGCAGGTCGCGTTAGAAATGTGGACATCAATCACCCACGCATCGTGAGGGAGTTGGAGTTCTCAATCATGACGGTCAAGAAAACATGGGCTCCCCGCTTTCACCCATACTTTGACCAATCACAATGGTCAGAGTACCATGGAGTTCAACTATGGCCGGATCCGGAGTTGAAGGTTGTTACATGGGGTAGACGTAAAACAAAGCGTTTTAGAGGCGATATGGACGGATGGGGCCATGGTGGCCGCCGCGAAGCGGGAAACGATCAATTCCAAGAGCCTCGTGAGAGCTCCCGTTGTGGGGAATGCAAAGGTCATGGCCACAACAAAAGAAAATGTACGAAACCAAGGAAAAGGTCCAAGAAAAATGATGCAAGCACTAGCCAACAAGGAGCTACACAAGGGAGCCAACCAAGTGGTAGCCAACAAGTGCCAAGCCAACCAAGAGGTAGCCAACAAGTGCGAAGGCAACAACGTGGTAGCCAACAAGTGCCAAGGCAACCAAGTGGGAGCCAACCTAGTGGTAGCCAACAAGTGCCAAGCCAACCAAGTGGGAGCCAACCTAGTGGTAGCCAACAAGTGCCAAGCCAACCAAGTGTTAGTCAAAGAGGATCTAGGCAACAAAGAGGTCGGCAACTAGGACTTACAAGAGGCCGTGGTGGTGGTAGTCTAGGCCGTGGTGGTGGTAGAGCTCGTGGTGGTGGTGTTGGCCGTGGTGATGGTCTTGGCCGTGGTGATGGTCTTGGCCTTGGTGATGGACTTGGCCGTGGTGATGGACAAGGGCAAGGTCGTTATAGAGGAATGTTTGGATACCTCGATGGACCATTTCCGTATGTTGCTCACTAACTATAATGTTTCAAATGTTCTTGTTTTTCATATGTTCTTCTTTTTCATATGTTCTTCTTTTACATGTGCTTCCATTTGTTTTTATTGTCTTTACTAACCATTATGTTTCACTCATTGTAGGTATGGCGGCTTCCCAACCCAACAAACCAACAATGAAGGAGGATGGCGAAGATGAGATGGCGGGATGGTGGGAGAAGGCTGCAAAGAAGCTTAGAGAGGAGGATGCAGCCAAGCTAAAGAAGAAGAAGGAAGAGGAGCTTGAGGAGAAGAGGAAGGCAAAAGAGAGAGCGTCAAATGCGATGCGCGCTAGGGAGCAAGCATTGGTGAGGAAATGTGAGGAGGCACAGAAGAAGCGTCAAAAGGATTTTGAAGAAGGAACCATGAAGCTTTGGGCAATTGCAGCTGAAAAAAAAGAGAGGGAGGATAAGATATTCATGGAGAGGGTGGTTAAGGAGGCCCACCTCATAAGGAAAAGGGAGGAGGAAGAGGAACAAGAGAGGAAGAAGAAGAAGGGAAAGGGGCCTTGCTCTACGCAATAGAGCTATGTCATCTTCAACTTGCTTGTGGACGATAATCGTGTTATCCTCTAAACTATGATCTTCGATTTGGTTGTGAACTACTATGTGTCATGAACTACTATCTCTCCTCCTCGATTTGGTTGTGAACTACTATGTGTCATGAACTACTATCTGTCCTCCTCGAATAGGGTGATCTACTATGTGTCGTGAAGTAATATGTATTATGAACTAGTATGTGTCGTGAAGTACTTTGTGCATATGTTGTCTTCACAGTTCTTTGCTTGCTATGTGTCGTGAACTACTATCTCTCCTCATCGGAATATGTGTGCATGTGCCAAAAAATTGCTAAGTACAAGTGCAACGCCTAGCTCTGGGGCGTTGCACTGTACAGTGTGGCACCTCGAAGCTAGGCGCTGCAGCGGCTGTAGGTTGCCAACACTTTGTTTGCTCTCTGCTTAGCTCAGCCCAGGAGTGCAACGTCTCAGCGCTAGGCGTCACACTGTATAGTGCAGCGCCTAGCGCTGAGGCGTTGCACCCTTGGGCTGAGCTAAATAGAGATCAAGCAAAGTGTTTGCAACCTACAGCCGCTGCAGCGCCTAGCTTGGAGGCGCCACACTATACAGTGCA
>NC_041380.1:304404989-304414861 GCF_002162155.2 Triticum dicoccoides | reverse complement strand
GCTGCAGCGCCTAGCGTGGAGGCGTCACACTGTACAGTGCAACGCCCAAGAGCTAGGCGTTGCACTGTACAGTGTGACGCCTCCAAGCTAGGCGCTGCAGCGACTGTAGCTTGTAAACTTGGTCATTTTCAGGTACATTGCAACATTTCCTAGAATAAGCAGTCAAAAACTTTAAGTTCACATTTCAGTCACAGTTGAACATTATTAAGACAACAAGTGCGACATAGAGGATCAAGTTCAACATTGCTAAGACGTCAACTCCAAGTTCAACATAACTAAGACAAACAAAGAGGATCAAGTTCAACATAGAGCTACCACAACTCCAAGTTCACCGACATAACAACTCCAAGTTCACCGACATTACAAATAAAGGACGATGGCTGGTTCCTAAGAAGAGCTAGTTCCTTGAGCGCTTTTTGGCTGCTCCCCCCTCTTGCTGGCTAACTTCTTCACCTTCCTAGGAAGAGGAACACACTCCCGCTCCGGCTCCGGTTCCTCCACATCATCGACATCGTCCTCCAAATAGTCATCCAAAGCCGCCATCCGCGAGGTGCCGACCGTCCTTTTGCCTCTTTGGGTGAAGTCTTCAGGTGTGTACTTGTTGATTCCCGTCCTAGGCTTTAGCATGTATGCAGACCTAACCTGGTACGTCCCCAAGGTCATATCATCATCAGCAACCTATGCATCAACAAAAGATATGGAAAGACCGTGTGTGAGGATATAGTTAGCAATGCATCAACAATTGGATATATATGCTCATGCCATACCTCTTGGGTGACCACACCCACATCCTCATCCTCCAAATGATCACCATGGCTCTGGCCCGAAGCGGGATCTGATGGTGTCGCCGACCTAGACCATTCTAGTGATACATACTCGGGGTCACGACAACCAAAAAGGTTTGATAGCCGCCTTAAATTTTGGCCCTGGCGCTGCAACATGTACAAGTGAATGAGACATCGAACGTAGCAACACATGTTAAGTGCTAGTTTGAAGGACATGTGAACCTTGATGAATGCTCGAAGTGCACCTTCTCCATCGCTTTTGCCAGCCGGGGTTGTTTCAAGAATAGTCTCGGTCTCATCAGATGCTTTCTTGATCTGGGCACGCTATGAACAGAAATGGTATTAATGTGTTAGGCAAGCGAAGATGTGAATAGTGTGAATGAAAAGCAAAGAGGGCAAATACCACAAAGTTCATCATTGGAGCTGAAGGGATCACTGAGTTGCCTTTCCTGACTAATGCATTGTACTGGTGTTGGGCTACCTCATCAAAAACAGTGGGTTCTTCCAAAATCTCCCCAGCATACGCCGGCTTGCATAACTCCACACGGGTACTTGCAAGAAACCATGTGAGATAGTTGTTGAACGCTACAAGGCAGTGCTCACGAAGCTGGACTCCTATTCCAGCCCTAGCTTGCTCCACACTAAGCGCCAACTGTATGACATACTTTCTGTGATGCTTGTCCCAATCCTTAATCTTCCACTGCCTTTTCCTATCCAACCTGCAAGTTAGAAACATAATATTAGTAGCATCGAAACCGCTGAGAAGCTGCTAATTACTCAAGGTTAATTATATCTTACGCGTGTAGCAACTTGTCCGTGTCCTCCCACTCCGGCGGATGTGCCTGGAACAAACCAAACTGACGGCGCACTCGATGTGGGAGGTGAAGCTCAACCGCCCAGTTGCATATGAGTGGGCACCGCATACGCCAGAGATCCCTATCCCTAGTGCACATCGGATTCAGCCTGAACTCTAAAGGGTTACCAAAACTATCTCCTGTTCCATACGGCTCCCATATCACCTGCAAAATGGGATAGAATGCAAAATTGATATCGACTTGCAATAGAAGCATCATAATCACTTATGCAATGTCAATTCACCTGCTCAGGCGTGATCGCATCAAGCTCGCTCTGGTACAACTTGTACATGACCGAGGGATCATCTGTCGTCTCATTTATCACATCCCACTTGTAAGCCCAAGTGTGTAGCCATAGTAGGTCGCCTTTGTCGTCCCAATCATCGTACTTCACCTTCTTCGGACGTCCAACCGACAAACGATCCCAGCTCCATATGGAAGGTGCGAGCAAACAACCACCAATACCTCTAGATGACCTACAACAGGCTTCGTCCAACTGCACATAAAAGAGAACATGGTTCAGTTAAGAGCAAGATCGCATTCATAATGTAGCAATGAAGTGAAAAGGAAACAACTTCATACCTGTGTATACAAGTAAGCCAGTGTCGCCGAACCCCAACTCCAATTGATATCGAAGACGGTCAACGCCTTCAGCCACATCCATGGAGCATTCTTGCCTGTGCCATCAGCAAACATAGTCCTGGATATCACATACCACATGTAGACACGAGCATATGTCTTGACCGTGTCCTCATCAGCTTCCGGTGGGCAAGTACCAAAGTGCTCAGTAATCCACGTGAAAGTAGCACCGGCTGCGACTCTTTCCTTCTTCTTTTTTTCTGCTGCTGGTTCCGGAGGCTCCGGAGGAACCATACCGATAAGGGCATGCATCTGCGCGCGCCACCCATCGGAATCGGTGCTCATACATAGAGGATTCCCATCGATAGGAAGACCGGTGATCATAGCAATATCCTGGAGCGTCACTGTCATCTCCCCGGTCCGTAGATGGAAACTATGTGTCTCCGGCCGCCAATGATCAATAAGCGCGGTGGGTGCTGGAGCATTGTTGGGTGGTGTCGACCGTTTGACCATATGAATGAAAGGGAGAAGTCCTGTCTCCCTTACATACGGTGTGTATCACTTATCATAGCGCATCCACCCAAGGGTGACCCCGTGAGAACGAAGCTTCAAAGGTGCAAGCGCCTACAAACAAACAATTCATAACATTACATATGGGGCATTTGTGTTTGAAATAAATACGAAATTCATAAAACAGGCCACTATCATTATTACCCGCTGCTCCACCGCCATAGCGTACGACCGATGTTGTTTGTCCCAGTGATCATCGAGAAGCCAAACCATCCTAACAATTTTGAAAGAAAGCTTTCTTGTCAACACGATTATCTTTTGAATACAAATAAACTAAAGTACGCCTACTAGATGCAACTATACCAATCTATGTATCCAACCATATCAAATCAAACAAAACTAATAAACTAGGATTTCACAAATAACTAGGCCTACTTCATACAAATAACTTTTCCATAAACTATGCCTACTTCATACAAATAACTCTTCCATAAACTAAACTAGGGTTCCACAAATCAAACAAACAAGGGTTGTAATACATGCAAAGTTCTAATACATGCAAGATTCAAATCTAATCTAATCAAACAAGGATTCCCCAAATCTTCAAAATATCATATTTTCTATGGATAGAAAGAAGGGGATCGGAGGAGAGTACCTTCTAGGATGGATTGGTGAAGAAATGCACGGACCAAATCGTCAGATCTGAAGGATTTGGGAGAGGGGATTGAGAGCGGGAGATGAGGAAGCCGCCGGCGCGCCTGTTCTGTAACTGCTGGAACGAATGGGTGGGGTGGGGGGAGGGGGAGGGGGAGGGGGCGGCTGGCATCTAAGTCACAGTGCAGCGCCTACGGGCCGGGCGCTGCACATTACATGTGTGGCGCCTAGCTCGGAGGCGCTGCACTACTGGGTGCGGGCCCAAGGGCTGCCACGGTGGACAGGCGTGCAACGCCCCAGAGCTGTGCGTTGCACCATAGGGTGTGGCGCCTGCATGGCGGGCGCTACACAAAAGGGTCAGTGCTGTGAAATAGTTTCACGGGCAGTTCATTCCGTGAATTGATTTCGTCCCAAGGTCAAAATTGTCAAATTTGCCCCACCCCCACCTTCTTCTGTCGTAACTACCCCCTCCACCCCTCCCCCCAATCCCCCCACCTACCACCGCACCACCGCACCCCTGCACCGCCGCCGTCCGGGCAGCAAGGACTTGCCAGCCCAAGCCGGCCCAGCACCTACCTTCGACGCGCTGCCCCGCCCCGCCCCCGCCCCGCCGCCTTCCACCATGGTGGCATCGCCGGGACCTCTCCCTCTCTGGCTGGGAGGCCGTTCAGGAGGCATGCGCCAGCGGCCCCCGTCCCCTGCTGCTCGCAGCGGATCTGATGAGGCAAGCCTTCTCCTGGTCTCTCCCGCGGCGGATCCCATGAACTAACCAACCTCCTCATCTATCTCGTGGCGGATCCGACGAGCTCTATCACCACGCGCCGGCAGGCGGATCCCCACCACACGGACTCACGCACGTCCAGCCGAGCTCCTTCCTCCCCACCTTCTTCCTCCCGGATCCAAGGAGCCCATGATGCAGCCCCACCTCCCGCATCTTCGACCACCGCGTCGACAGGGGCTCTTGGGCGACCAGCTCCGGTAATTTCGCCTTCTTCTGCCCCGTGCTCCTCGCCCTCCCCTTCCCTCTCTGCACAATCCTCCACCGATCGATGGAACCCCTAGATCTCTGCCGCCGGAGCTCCTCCAACTGCCATGGCGCCTCCCAGCAAGACTCTTCCTCCCCATCTCTCTAGACCGAAGAGGCCACCCGAGGTATGGGATCTGGCCACCACCAGCAGCGGATCCGCCCCCATTGACACCAGCCAACGCAGGCCGTAATTCTCGCAAGCGCCATGGGCGTCGACCTTCCCCTAGCCGTGACGCGCAGCAGCTGCTCCCACCTCGCTTGGGTGCTCGAGCATCGGCCAAGTGCAGCTCAATTGTTGTCCCAATGCAGGTCGGCTGCCACTGTTTAGTCTTGGGCGTGGACTTGCAGCTCGACAACCATGGACGTGCAACTCAGACGCGTGCGTGCAATGGTTCAGCGGTTCAGGGCAACTCCGATGACTCCTCTGGGTCCTCTCCATCATGCCCATCACATAGAAGTGCGCTTCGGTGAGCCCAATTTCCCCCCTCTTATGCAGGTTTTGTATAAACATCTTTGAAGTTTGCTAAGGTTTGTCACTCCGGCAGTGAGCGCACATGCAGTACACTCTCGAGATGTTGGGATTGCATCCTGGGTTTGCCAAAAAAACGTGGTTTGCCACTGGACATGGTCTGGTCAAGTTCGGCTAGGTGCCCCGTGCGGCTCACACTCTATTTTTTCATAAGATGGAGTTCATTGTGTATAGCTTTGTTGGTCACTATGTGTGAAAAAAGGATTAAAGATGTGAGTGTGGCTGTGTCGAAATAATGAATGGATATGTATGTTTTGAAGCTCACTTTGCTCACGAAGTTCGCCATAAAACTCCTTCGTGGTTGAAAGTGCTAGTTATCGACTAGAGGGGGGGTGAATAGGCGATTTTTATGAAAGTCTTCAAAACACGAGGGCTTTGAAGACAACCAGTAGAAATGAACCTATTTATATGCAGCCGAAGGTAGACTGCACTAGACAAGCCATAGTCAAGTAAGCAATGAAGTGAAAGCACGAAGACTATCAGCAGCTAGGTACTATGGATCAGGATGGAAGATAGTATGAAGCCAAACAGTAAACAGTCTTCAAGCAGTGAAGACACTCAGATCGTGCAAGCAGGCAATGGCTTCACGAAGACAAACTGTGAGTAAAGGAAAGCGAAGGATAGAACCGGTTGCTTGGTGAAGACAAGGATTTGGTAGACCAGTTCCAGTTGCTGTGACAGCTGTACGTCTGGTTAGGGAGGCTGAGATTTAACTCAGAAGACCGCGTCTTCACCTTATTCCCCTTGATCTAAGGACACCCAGTCCTCACCCAATCACTCTGGTAAGTCTTCAAGGTATACTTCCAAACCTTCACAGACTTCGTTTACCGGCGATCCACAATGACTCTTGGATGCTCAGAACGCGATGCCTAACCGGCTAGAGGATTCACAATCCTCAAGTGTAACAAGTCTTTAGGTCATGCAAACAGAAAGACTTTAGTGATGCCTAACACTCTTTGGCTCTGTGTGTTTTAGGGCTTTGTCCTCGCAAGGATCTCTCTCAAATGCTTCGGAGGTGGGTTGCTCTCAAATGACAAAAGCCGTGCACTAACTCTGAGCAGCCACCAATTTATGGTGTAGGGGGTGGGCTATTTATAGCCAGGAGGCAACCGACCTGATTTCTTCGAAATGACCCTGGGTCACTAAGGAAATGACACGTGTCCAATGGTCATATTTCAAATACACGCGGCATCATGACTTGGGGTACAAGTAAAGCTGACTCATCTAGCTCTGGATAAGATTTGCTCTCATTGTCTTCGCTCGAAGTCATAGGATTTGGTCGAGCATCACATCAATCACTTTGACTTTGTAAACTTGGACCCCACTTAATAGTACGGTGGTTCATATGACTCAACAAAGAAGAAAAGGAAACTACGAACCAACTATATCTTCGCACTTCATAGTCTTCATGTGAATGTCTTCTCATGTCATAGTCTTCACAATGAATATCTTCACAGACCACCATTGTCTTCAATGTCTTCACACATTTGTAGGGGTCATCTCTGGTAGGTAAACCGAATCAATAAGGGACTACTACCTGTGTTATCCTGCAACTCTCACAAACACATTAGTCCCTCAACCAAGTTTGTCGTTAATACTCCAAAACCAACTAGGGGTGACACTAGATGCACTTACAGTGGTTCACTTGGTGATCCGAAATGAAAACACCTCGGAAGAAGCTCACTTCTCATTACATGTAGTTCACTCGCTTAGTCATTGTGGTCCATTCATCATGATTACACACATAAAACATATTAAATTTGAAAAAAACTCACGCGGTTCACTTTCGGTAGTATCGCGGTCCGTTTACGGTAGTCTGGAGGTTCACTTTTCGTAGTATTGCGGTTCACCAACGCTCGACGTGAAGTGCATTCCACCTCGTTTGGGAAAATTTGGTAGTCTCGAGGTTCACTTTTTGTAGTATTGCGGTTCACTAATGCTCGACGTGAAGTGCACTGCACCTCGTTTGAGAAAAATTACGTCCCACAAAAAAACATGCAACCCTCTTGCCTGGCAGTTGCAGTGCGGTTTTCTATCCGAAGTAGTGCGGTTTTCTATCTGATGTGATTCACTCGTCGATTTTGGTGTCCCGAAAAACAAAGTGCCCGCATTTCAGTAGATTCAAAATTGCTCTTAAACCGTAAAGAATTAGAGAGCATGTTCTACATGAAAAAGTTGCGCCTTGTCGATATCTTTCCAACAGCGTATAATTTGAATCATTCCGGTCAGCGCTTTGTATAAATTTCATGTAAAACGGCCGCTGCTACTCATCGTTAGCCGTACGATTTTCAAAATTAACTTCAAACCGTAAGGAATCTCAAAAACATTTGAACACATGAAAGTTGCGCTTCATCCGTAGCTTTCCAACGGCGTATCACATGCCTCGTCTCGACAAATGGTTGAAAAACTAGAGCAAAAACAGTACCAAAAAATTCAAAAAAATATTGGAAAACACAATTCCACGATTTAGTAAATTTGAAACTGCTCTTAAACTGTAACGAATTAGAGAAAATAATAGATATGAAAAAGATGCGCCTCAATGATATCTTTCCAACAGTATATCATTTGCTTCATTCCGACAAGTGCTTTATAAGAAAACGCGCAAAAACGCTCACTGACATTCGTCGTGAGCCGCACAATTTTCGAAGCTGCTTTTAAACTATGAAGAATCTCGAAAAGTGTTCAACATGGCGAAGTTACATGCGTTGTTTCGATAAACGGTTAAAAAAACTACAACGAAAACTATATCGAAAGAACAACGCCTGCAGTTTTTTGACACGAGGTTCATTAGTCTCTGTATTGCAGTACCTTTGCTATTGAAAGTGCAGTGCCCTAGCGTTGAGCGTGTAGTGCGAAAGTGTTAGCAGAATAACTATTATGCTTATATTAGCAGAATAGACCGTATATATATATAAACACTATTCCGATCATGGGATTAGAATAATATTCTGATCACAACTTGAACTGCCTGAGTAACACGCTTGAACTTCCCTCTGTACGAACCCGACCTTCGGGCTATCTTCGCAACCGTGCCTTCTACGTGATTTTTTTCTGATCATTCGTGTTGTTTGTGATGTAAGTGTAATGTGTACACATTTTTTAGAATCTAAATTCTTGTTTTGATTTGGAATCTAGCTCGTTGGCGGATTTGCTCTCGGGAGGTGATGAACATGGGTCTATTACAAGTTTTTTGCATGTACTAGATGTTCTAGAATCTCTAACAGGATGAGAATTGGGTTTAGGTACGAGTTTACTGTATGTTTTGTTGTTATTTTTGAACGAATTCAATTTGGTGTTCCACCGCCTCTATTCTTCGTCCGCGGGAGTGGTTTCGGCCGTTGTTGTAGATTTGTAGTTTTTCTGTTGAAATTGGCGGTGGATTTGCGTGCATTAGTGAGACTAAATCCTGCCCATGTTTTTAATTTGATTAAGCGGGCTCATACAAATCGAAATCCGACGATTGGATCTTCTGCCTCCCGCCATTGTTTTCTGTTCGTGGGACAATATGATGAGAATCATTTTCTTGTTTATTTGGAGCATGATGACGTTTGAACTGGCGGTTGAATCCTTCCCGTGTTGTTAATTTGATTTGGCTGGCTCATTCATTCTGAAAATGCGGATTGGACCTTCTGCCTCCCGCCGTGGTTCGTTGTTCGAGCGGACAGCTTGATGGTGGATCATTTTTTGATGTTTTATTTGGAGTATGATGACGTTCAAAATGGGCTATTGACGTGTTGGAATTGACACAAATGATTAAATCTGGGAACCAAATTTGATTGGGGTTGTTTTTTTCAAACATTTTACGTTCTGTTGTACAAGCTGGACTGCTATAACATTTGTAGTTGAACTTCTATGCTCTTTACGCATGCTTTTAGGAGATGAGGCAATACGATCTAGTCTGTTGCTGTTGTTGTACAAAAAATCAAGTATGTTTTTATGTTGTTGACTGTCGTCATGTGTGTAACTGTGGAGCTAGACCATAGGCACATGCATCCTCTTTTTTCCTTTAATCTATGTTTTTGGGATAGTTTTGATCATCCACTATCTTCAGTAGAAGCTGGACTTCTTTTTTATTAATGGTTGAACTTCTGGTTTTCCACATTGCATTCCACATTTGCAAGGCGGGGGTGCATGGTGCCCTATATTTTCTTTGCTTGTTTTTTTTGTAATTTTAATTCTTCAGACGTTCTTTTTAGAGTTTTGTCTCGTGAGCAATCATGGGATTTGCCCAAGTATGCGTGCACTTTTTCTAGATCATCTAAGGGTTGTTGTACAACCTGGACTTTTATGTTGTTCATACGTGAACTTTTGCTTTTCCTTCTTTGCAAGGTAATGCAGCAAGTCCTCTGTATTTCTTTCCTTTTTATGTTATTTTTCATTCTTTGCATTGGTTTGGATTTTTTGACATAGTCCCATGAGCAACCATGGAATTGGCCAACGGATATGCGTATATTTTTTATTTTTCCTAGTATGTTTTTGTACTTATAATAGTTGTTGGTCTTCACTGAATAACTATCTTGAACTTCTGTATGATAATCATTTTTAACATGTTAGTTTGAGGTTTTACAAAACCGCGAACTTCTATATCTTCACAATTTGAACTTCTTATTTATAATTTTGTTTGTTATTTTTGGATTTAAATATTTGTAGACATTGAAATCGGCATTGCGCCTATTGAAAAATGCGGTAGTGCGAGGCCGAGCAAGGGGGGAGGGGGAGGGACCCTCCCTCCCCTCCCCCTGCGAGGCCGAGACAAGAATGAGCCGGAGCAGGCGACGACGCGGCGTGCCGAGTCGTCGCATGCGGAGGCAAGTCCGTCACATCCATGACCCCACTACCTATATTAGGGGTGTGGCTCTGGGGTGCGTTCGGTGGGGGTGGAAACAGAATAACCACATTGCGTCCTGTCAAAACCTAGCGCGCAGCAATGTGGT
>NC_041380.1:304394026-304404598 GCF_002162155.2 Triticum dicoccoides | reverse complement strand
GAGCCGGAGCAAGTGACGATGCGGCGTGCCGCATCGTCGCATGTGGAGGCGAGTCCGTCACATTCGTGACCCCACTATCTATCTTAGGGGTGTGGCTCTGGGTGCGTGCGGTGGGGGTGGAAACAGAATAACCGCATTGCGTCCTGTCAAAACCTAGCGCGCAACAATGCGGTAGCGCGAGGCCGAGCAGGGGGGAGGGGGGTCGGGACCCCCCTCCCCTCCCCCTGCGAGGCCGAGACAGGAACGAGCTGGAGCAGGCGACGACGCGGCGTGCCGCGTCATCGCATGCGGAGGCGAGCCCATCACATCCGTGACCCCACTATCTATACTGTTTTTATGTTGTGTATTTTATTTAGATACGAACTTCATCTGTTTTTGTACTTGAACTTCTTCTTTTTGTTTCTTAGTGTTTATTTATTCATATGCCTTTACTTCTTTGATTAGATTACTTGGACTTCTGTTCTTTATTTTTTGAACTTATTTCTCTTGTTTTTTAGGTACATATTTGTGTATGTATTTTTTTTCTTCCCTTGGTAGTGTATTTGCCATCAATTTTTGGTTTTAAGGATATCAGCAGTGTTGTTGTGTGATCTTATCTCATTATAATAGATGCATTCAAATGGTGCATTCATTTATCTATACATGTATTTACTTTTTTAGCTGTTGTGGAGGTAAAACTGTAATTTTACCGGCGCCGCAACACCCACGACAGAGAGGCATTAAGTGCCCATCTCCCTCGCCACCACCTATCAAAAAAAAAACCTCTCCACCTGTCGCTCGCTCTCTCCCCCTCTCCATCGCTTCGCTTCCTTCGTCCCCTCCAACTCCCCGCGATTTCTCCACCCCTGTCCCCTGCCCTTGTGAGTGGAGTAACCGGTGCACGCCCCCGCTCCTATTTATCCCCCACGCCCCGCTCTCCCTTGCCCAGCCCGCTCTGTTCTGCTCTGAAGCGAGGGTGGCAACTGCCTGCGCGGTTCCAAGGTGTGCGTGGCGTCGTGGGGAGTGGAAGAACCGCCGCGGATTCGTGCGAGCGGGGGTCGTTTGGAGAGGTACAAATGCTGCCGTCCCCTAATGCTTGCTTTTAGTTTCGCTAGATCTGTCGAGGCTTGCGTGTTTCTTCTATGTGCTCTCACGTCCGCCTCCCACCCCCTTCTTCTGATGGTTTGGTGGGAGATTAGGTAGGGTTCTTGTACGTGTGGTGGTTGGATTGCATTCCCCTGTGGTGAGATGCTTGTATGTGCTATTTTCTCCCTTCAAACTTGTGTGGATTTCATTTTCCCTTTGTTGATTTTAGCAGTCAGATGCATGTAAGACAGGGTGTGGTGTGATGGTTGATGCTGGATCTGATGTATCTAATTGCATTAGTGCCGTGGATTTCGAAGTCTAGATTATGTCTATGACATTCTAGTTAGTTTATGGATACATTTTTTGTTGTGCTTGCCTATATGTGCTACTATTCATCTTTTCATACTTGTTGGTATGTTCTAGTTGTTTCATCCTAGGGTTTGATTCAGTTTCTTTTTGTATTTTGTTGTATGATTTTATACCTGCTAACTACATGCAATCAATCCCCTGTTTTTAGTAGGTTGTTCTAGTGTTTGGAGTTGCATTCATCAAGGCGGTTGTGTTGTCATGGCTTCAAAACCTTCTCCAGGTATCTTAATGTAGTTGGATCTTGTATTTTAAATAGCAGTATTCTTATATATGTCTGCCCATATCTTCACTTAGTTTTCTTGTTGGACTGCCATTCTTAATAGTGTGAACTTCTAACAAAGGTTATGTGTATGCATTTTACCCTTAGTTTGAGTTAGTAGAGTGTTGCTTACTTTTTAGTTGATGATTTACAGGTGAAACTATGTTACCAAGTGTTTGTTGGACTTCCCAAATGTTCCATATTCATAGTGTATATCTTTGTTTTTTTGTTATCATGTTCATGGTATTGATATTTAGTTTGCCTGTGAAATACTATTTGTGGTCATGATACATCTTTTTTATGTGCTACTTGCTTGGGTCACATAGTTGAACTTCTGGTTTTAATTAATGTTTGTTTATAATGAAATTTGGTTGAACTTCTGGTTTTAATTAATGTTTGTTTATAATGAAATTTGGTTGAACTTCTGTTATGCACATTTCGTTTTACTGCTTTGTTATATATTGTTGAACTTCTCGACATTCATCTTATATGTAGTAGCCCCTTTGGTGTAGATTGTTTTTATATTTAGGATGTAAATTTTAGATTGTTTGTTGTGTTTACTGCTTTGTTAGGTATTGTTGAACTTCTGGGTATTGTACATTGATGTAAAAGTAGAAGTCCCTTTGGTGTAGGATTGCGGATTAGAACTCGGCTGCCTTTTTACTTGCATTTTTTGTAGTTGGTGATGAGTTGAATAGTTCTGAAAAAATGCCTGCAATCAAGATGGAGCTTCAGAAGTTAATACTGATGCTCCAATATCTGATGCGGCTAAATCACCCATTATTCCTTTGACTGTGGTTGCTGAGGTTGCTTCGAGCCTTGAGAATTTTTCAAGCCTCGAGGATCTTGCTTCTGCAGCTCTTGCTTCACCCAGTATGTGAAACCCCTTTTCTTTTCATTTTAAATTCTCGAGCCATGTTTTTTTAACTTGTTCCTGTCGGTTGTTTTTTGTTTTTGTTCCTGACTTTTTTTTGTGTTCTTTGTAGATGTGTCCATAGAGGAGGAAGCTGTGAACACCATCAACGATGTTCTATCTGAGTTGGGTTTGTCAGAAAACCCCGCTGCTGCTGAGCAGGGGGCTTCGTCAATCAAAGGTTGTGATTCCGTTCTGGATCCTTTGTGCTCTCTTCAGATGTCAGAGACGTAGTCGCAGTCTGTTGATGGCACTAAACCTGTCACGCAACCTGAGGATGTGCCTCTTCAGCTTCTTGTGGAGGACCAACATAAGAGGAAGAAGCAAGAAGATCTTGACAAGGAGAGGGCGGCCCGCCTTCAGAAAGGTTCTGATGTTCCTGGATCTGTTCATGCGGCTGAGCTCACGGTTGGGGAAGACGTGTCGCGTGGCACGGTTGTCCCTGTTAAGAAGAAAATCAAGAAGACCGCTGTGAGGAAGCATGTAGTTGGTGGAGTTACTCCTCGGAGGAGCCCACATGTTTCAAGGCATGCAGAACTTGGTGAAGATGAAGGGCTAGGCCTCGGTGGTACGCCACATGTAGTCCTTGTGTGCTTGCCACTGCCGCGCCTACCCCTTCTCTGCTTGGTGCTGGTGCATCTGGTAAGGGGAAGAAATGCAGCGTCAAGTGCAAGGTTGCACCTGCAAAGGTCAACAAGGGTGAGAAGAAGCGTTCTCATGTTAATCTAGAGGACAAGGATGATGCTAATTTCAATGCTGATGACAAGGACGACGACGATGATGCTGCTGCCGCTAATTAGGTATGAATGTCTAATGTTTACCTCTTTTTAGAGGAGTCGCTATTGTTGTAGTTTTTTGTTTTTAGCACCGCCTTTGCGTACATAGCTGACCTTCTGCTTCATATAGACGAATAAATTAGCCAATCTGCTTTGCTTTTATGGTATTACTGCCTTTGTGTACATAGTTGGACTTCTGGATCTATACATGAAGAAATTAGCATAACTTGTTGGTATACATGTTTGATTACTGCCTTGGTGTACATGGTTGAACTTCTGCTTTGTAAATTTCCAACATTTTGAAATCATCTTACTTCTGGTCATACATGGTTGTACTGCCTATGTAGACATAGTTGGACTTCTGAAATGTACTGCGTATGTAGGCATTAGTGGAATTTTGGTGAAGCTTGTGTATCTCATTGTTCTGCCTTTCTTCCTTGTCATTGCATTTTTTTCAGTATTAGCTTGTGGAGTGGCCGAAGAGGAGGAAGAGAGGAGGCAAAGCACCCTAAGAAGGTGGCCAAGGAGGAGGTGAGGTGAAGCATTTTAGCAAGACGGTTCACTGCTACCTCTTGAGCACTGCGTTGGTTTTCCCTTGAATAGGAAAGGGTGATGCAGCAAAGTAGCGTAAGTATTTCCCTCGGTTTTTGAGAACCAAGGTATCAATCCAATAGGAGGCTACGCGCGAGTCCCTCGCACCTACACAAAACAAATAAATCCTCGCAACCAACGCGATAAGGGGTTGTCAATCCCTACACGGTCACTTACGAGAGTGAGATCTGATAGATATGATAAGATAATATTTTTGGTATTTTTATGATAAAGATGCAAAGTAAAATAAAAGGCAATGAAAATAACTAAGTGTTGGAAGATTAATATGATGGAAGATAGACCCGGGGGCCATAGGTTTCACTAGTGGCTTCTCTCAAGAGCATAAGTATTTTACGGTGGGTGAACAAATTAATGTTGAGCAATTGACAGAATTGAGCATAGTTATGAGAATATCTAGGTATGATCATGTATATAGGCATCACGTCCGAGACAAGTAGACCGACTCCTGCCTGCATCTACTACTATTACTCCACACATCGACTGCTATTCGGCATGCATCTAGAGTATTAAGTTCATAAGAACAGAGTAACGCTTTAAGCAAGATGACATGATGTAGATGGATAAATTCATGCAATATGATTAAAGACCCCATCTTGTTATCCTCGATGGCAACAATACAGTACGTGCCTTGCTGCCCCTACTGTCACTGGGAAATGACACCACAAGATTGAACGTAAAGCTAAGCACTTCTCCCATTGCCAGAAAGATCAATCTAGTAGGCCAAACCAAACAGATAATTCGAAGAGACTTGCAAAGATAACCAATCATACATAAAAAATTCAGAGAAGATTCAAATATTGTTCATAGACAAACTTGATCATAAACCCACAATTCATCGGTCTCAACAAACACACCGCAAAAGAAGATTACGTCGAATAGATCTCCACGAGAGAGGGGGAGAACATTGTATTGAGATCCAAAAGAGAGAAGAAGCCATCTAGCTAATAACTATGGACCCGAAGGTCTGAGGTAAACTACTCACACTTCATCGGAGAGGCTATGGTGTTGATGTAGAAGCCCTTCGTGATCGATGCCCCCTCCGGTGGAGCTCTAGAAAAGGCCCCAAGATGGGATCTCGTGGATACAGAAAGTTACGGCGGTGGAATTAGGGTTTTGGCTCCGTATTTGATCGTTTGGGGGTACGTAGGTATATATAGGAGGAAGGAGTACGTCTGTGGAGCAACAGGGGGCCCACGAGGGTGGAGGGCGCGCCTGGGGGGGGGGGGGTAGGCGCGCCCCCTACCTCGTGGCCTCCTGGTTTATTTCTTGATGTAGGGTCCAAGTCCTCTAGATCATGTTCATTCTGAAAATCACGTTCCCGAAGGTTTCATTCCGTTTGGACTCCGTTTGATATTCCTTTTCTTCGAAACCCTAAAATAGGCAAAAAAACAGCAATTCTGGGCTGGGCCTCCGGTTAGTAGGTTAGTCCCAAAAATAATATATAAGTGTATAATAAAGCCCAATAATGTCCAAAACATAATATAATATAGCATGAAACAATCAAAAATTATAGATACGTTGGAGATGTATCAAGCATCCCCAAGCTTAATTCCTGCTCGTCCTCGAGTAGGTAAATGATAAAAACAGAATTTTTGATGTGGAATGCTACTTGGCATATTTTCAATGTAATTCTTCTTAATTGTGGTATGAATATTCAGATCCGAAAGATTCAAGACAAAATTTCAATATTGACATAGAAATAATAATACTTCAAGCATACTAACTAAGCAATTATGTCTCTTCAAAATAACATGACATGACCAAAGAAAGTTATCCCTACAAAATCATATAGTCTGGCTATGATCTATCTTCACCACACAAAGTATTTAAATCATGCACAACCCCGATGACAACAAAGCAATTGTTTCATACTTTTGGTGTTCTCAAACTTTTTCAATCTTCACGCAATACATGAGCGTGAGCCATGGACATAGCACTTTAGGTGGAATAGAATGGTGGTTGTGGAGGAGACGGAAAAGGGAAGATAGTCTCACATCAACTAGGCGTATCAATGGGCTATGGAGATGCCCATCAATAGATATCAATGTGAGTGAGTAGGGATTGCCATGCAACCGATGCACTAGAGCTATAAGTATATGAAAGCTCAACAAAAGGAACTAAGTGGGTGTGTGTACAACTCGCTTGCTCACGAAGACCTAGGGCATTTTGAGGAAGCCCATCATTGGAATATATAAGCCAAGTTCTATAATGAATAATTCCCACTAGTATATGAAAGTGATAACATAAGAGACTCTCTATTATGAAGATCATGGTGCTACTATGAAGCACAAGTGTGGTAAAAGGATAGTAGCATTGTCCCTTCTCTCTTTTTCTCTCATTTTTTTATTTTATGGCCTCTCTTTTTTTATTTGGGCTCCTTTGGCCTCTTTTTTTTTCCATTTTTCGCCCGGAGTCTCATCCCGACTTGTGGGGGAATCATAGTCTCCATCATCGTTTCCTCACTTGGGACAATGCTCTAAAAATGATGATCATCACACTTTTATTTACTTACAACTCAATACTTAGAACAAAATATGACTCTATGTGAATGCCTCCGGCGGTGTACCGGCATATGCAATGAATCAAGAGTGACATGTATGAAAGAATTATGAACGGTGGCTTTGCCACAAATACAATGTCAACTACATGATCATGCAAAGCAATATGAAAATGATGGAGCGTGTCATAGTAAACGGAACGGTGGAAAGTTGCATGGCAATATATCTCGGAATGGCTATGGAAATGCCATGGTAGGTAGGTATGGTGGCTGTTTTGAGGAAGGTATATATATGGTGGGTGTATGATACCGGCGAAAGGTGTGCGGTATTAGAGAGGCTAGCAATGGTGGAAGGGAGAGAGTGTGTATGATCCATGGACTCAACATTAGTCATAAAGAAGTCATATACTTATTGCAAAAATCTACAAGTTATCAAAGCAAAGTATTACGCACATGCTCCTAGGGGGATAGATTGGTAGGAAAAGACCATCGCCCTTCCCCGACCGCCACTCATAAGGAAGACAATCAATAAATAAATCATGCTCCGACTTCATCACATAACGGTTCACCATACGTGCATGCTACGGAATCACAAACTTTAACACAAGTATTTCTCAAATTCACAACTACTCAACTAGCATGACTCTAATATCACCATCTCCATATCTCAAAACAATTATCAAGTATGAAACTTCTCTTAGTATTCAACACACTCATAAGAGAATTTTATTATTAATCTTGAATGCCTAACATAATTAAAACAAATTACCATGCTGTTTTGTAGGCAAGGTTGTTAGAATCGCAATTCTGTTATATGATTCTATGACTTTACGGTCCAAACTAACCCCTATGATTCTACGATTTTAGTTCATAGAATCTACGTTTCTACGATCCTGATAGTGAAGATTCTACGATTTGCGATCTTACCATCGGAGCTCCGATCCGATTCAAAATCGCGATTCTGACAACCTTGTTTGTAGGACTCTCAAAATAATCTAAGTGAAGCATGAGAGAACAATAGTTTCTATAAAACAAATCCACCGACGTGCTCTAAAACATATAAGTGAAGCACTAGAGCAAAAACTATATAACTCAAAAGATATAAGTGAAGCACATAGAGTATTCTAACAATTTCCGAATCATGTGTGTCTCTCTCAAAAGGTGTGTACAGCAAAGATAATTGTGGTAAACTAAAAAGCAAAGACTCAAATCATACAAGACGCTTCAAGCAAAACACATATCATGTGGTGAATAAAAATATAGCTCCAAGTAAAGTTACCGATGGAAGTAGACGAAAGAGGGGATGCCTTCCGGGGCATCCCCAAGCTTTGGCTTTTTGGTGTCCTTAGATTATCTTGGGGGTTCCATGGGCATCCCCAAGTTTAGTCTCTTGCCACTCCTTGTTACATAATCCATCAAATCCTTACCCAAAACTTGAAAACTTCACAACACAAAACTTAAAGTAGAAAATCTCGTCAGCTCCGTTAGCGAAAGAAAACAAAACACCACTTCAAGGTACTATAATTAACTCATTCTTTATTTACATTGGTGTTAAACCTACTGTATTCCAACTTCTCTATGGTTTATAAACTATTTTACTAGCCATAGATTCATCAAAATAAGCAAACAACACACGAAAAACAGAATCTGTCAAAAAACAGAACAGTCTGCAGTAATCTGTAGCTTACGCAAGATCTGGAACCCCAAAAATTCTAAAATAAATTTCTGGACGTGAGGAATTTATCTATTAATCATATGAAAAAAGAATTAACTAAAGAGCACCTTCCAAATAAAAATGGCAGCAGTTCTCATGAGCGCTAAAGTTTCTAATTTTTACAGCAAGATTAACAAGACTTTCCCCAAGTCTTTCCAACGGTTCTACTTGGTACAAACACTAATTAAACACAAAAACACAACCAAAACAGAGGCTAGATAAATTATTTATTACTAAACATGAGCAAAAAGCAAGGAATAAAAATAAAATTGGGTTGCCTCCCAACATGCGCTATCGTTTAATGCCCCTAGCTAGGCATAAAAAGCAAGGATAGATCTAGGTATTGCCATCTTTGGTTTTAGGGAAGAAAAGAGCAAACTTGCTATCTATGGAATTAATCTCTATATTTTGATAAAGCACATGGCTATTAATGGTAGAAGAAAGATTAAGTATGTTACGGAAATTTGTATCTAAGCTAGCCTTCATCTCTTTGATAGATTCGTTTTGGTAAGAGAGCAAAAGAGATGTAGATTCAACTTTCTCATTCATGGGGTGCCCAAATATGGTTTTCATCTTCTCATAAGTGTCTACGGCGTCCCCTTCAAGAAAGCCTTCTTCAAATATAGAATCTAAGACATGCTTAAAAGAAGAAGGAAGGGTAATATAAAAGCTTTTTAAGTAAATTTCAATTTGGTATTGAGGCACACAACTAGCCATGATCTTTAATAGTCTATACCAAGCATCTTTCAAAGATTCATCAAGTAAATAATGAAAAATTCCGGAATCATCTTCATCAAAATTATTAAGATTCTCATTGATAACTCCGGTAGGTTTTTCCATAGTATCCTTATTTATGAGCTTAGTGAGAATAGAAGGGTTGTCCAAAGTACTAAAACTCGGAGGAGAACCCCCAACCCTTTTTGATTCAGACATGGCAGAAGAAAGGCGAGCGAGAAAAAGAGAGGGCAAATAAAACGGCAAGGGTGAAGTGGGGGAGAGGAAAACGATAGGAAAATGACAAATAATGTAATGCGGGAGATAAGGGTTTGTGATGGGTACTTGGTATGTTGACTTTTGCGTCAACCTCCCCGGCAACGGCGCCAGAAATCCTTCTTGCTACCTCTTGAGCACTGCGTTGGTTTTCCCTTGAAGAGGAAAGGGTGATGAAGCAAAGTAGCATAAGTATTTCCCTCAGTTTTTGAGAACCAAGGTATCAATCCAGTAGGAGGCTATGCGCGAGTCCCTCGCACCTACACAAAACAAATAAATCCTCGCAACCAACGCGATAAGGGGTTGTCAATCCCTACACGGTCACTTACGAGAGTGAGATCTGATAGATATGATAAGATAATATTTTTGGTATTTTTATGATAAATATGCAAAGTAAAATAAAAGGCAATGAAAATAACTAAGTGTTGGAAGATTAATATGATGGAAGATAGACCCCGGGGCCATAGGTTTCACTAGTGGCTTCTCTCAAGAGCATAAGTATTTTACGGTGGGTGAACAAATTACTGTTGAGCAATTGACAGAATTGAGCATAGTTATGAGAATATCTAGCTATGATCATGTATATAGGCATCACATCCGAGACAAGTAGACCGACTCCTGCCTGCATCTACTACTATTAGTCCACACATCGACCGCTATCCAGCATGCATCTAGAGTGTTAAGTTCATAAGAACAGAGTAACGCTTTAAGCAAGATGACAGGATGTAGAGGGATAAATTCATGCAAT
Organism: Triticum dicoccoides; assembly: GCF_002162155.2. NCBI lineage: Eukaryota > Viridiplantae > Streptophyta > Magnoliopsida > Poales > Poaceae > Triticum > Triticum dicoccoides. Next base: position 304,394,655 of record NC_041380.1, on the reverse strand, counting down.
ATGATAAAAAACCATCTTGTTATCCTCGATGGCAACAATACAGTACATGCCTTGCTGCCCCTGCTGTCACTGGAAAGTACACCGCAAGATTGAACCCAAAGCTAAGCACTTCTCCCATTGCAAGAAAGATCAATCTAGTAGGCCAAACCAAACTGATAATTCAAAGAGACTTGCAAAGATAACCAATCATACATAAAATAATTCAGAGAAGATTCAGATAATGTTCATAGATAGACTTGATCATAAACCCACAATTCATCGATCTCAACAAACACACCGCAAAATAAGATTACATCGAATATATATCCACGAGAGAGGGGGAGAACATTGTATTGAGATCCAAAAGAGAGAATAAGCCATCTAGCTAATAACTATGGACCCGAAGGTCTGAGGTAAACTACTCACACTTCATCGAAGAGGCTATGGTGTTGATGTAGAAGCCCTCCGTGATCGATGCCCCCTCCGGCGGAGCTCCGGAACAGGCCCCAAGATGGGATCTCGTGGATACAGAAAGTTACGGCAGTGGAATTAGGGTTTTGGCTCTGTATTTGATCGTTTGGGGGTACGTAGGTATATATAGGAGGAAGGAGTACGTCGGTGGAGCAACAGGGGGCCCACGAGGGTGGAGG
>NC_041380.1:304331230-304393681 GCF_002162155.2 Triticum dicoccoides | reverse complement strand
CGCGCCCCCTACCTCGTGGCCCCCTGGTTGATTTATTGACGTAGGGTCCAAGTCCTCTGGATCATGTTCGTTCCGAAAATCACGTTCCCGAAGGTTTCATTCCGTTTGGACTCCGTTTGATATTCCTTTTGTTCGAAACCCTAAAATAGGCAAAAAAACAGCAATTCTGGGCTGGGCCTTCGGTTAGTAGGTTAGTCCCAAAAATAATATAAAAGTGTATAATAAAGCCCAATAATGTCCAAAACAGAATATAATATAGCACGGAACAATAAAAAATTATAGATATGTTGGAGACGTATCATTCATTGCTCACTAGGAGAGGTCAAGACGTGTGCGAAAATGCTACAAGCTAGGCACAAGTCGAGGGTTATCAAGGCTAGTTTTGGTTGTGTGTTTGACTTGAAGGTTGATTCCAACATTTCTCGTCCTTTGATGGGCAACATCTACACAAGGATTGACCCTACAACCATGATTCTGGACATGGGTGAGGCGAACAAGGTTCTGCGTATTACATGTGATGCTATTCACCATCTGTTTGGATTCCCTCAAGGTAGTCGTACCCCTCCTCGGCCCTCAAATGATGGGTTTGATGATGCTGTTATGAGGTTGAAGGGCAAGCTAGGAGTGACGACATCAAGATAAAGGATCTGCGGAATATCCTCGTGGAACTTGTGAAGGATGAGACAAAGGATGATCTTGCTCTGCAGGTGTTTTACCTGATTGTTTTCATGAAGGTGGTTATCCCTAGAACGTCTACTCGAGTGTCTAGGAAGGCAGCAATGGCTGAGAATCTTGTGTTTGAGGATATGGCAGATATGGAATACCGCCAGTTGGTTGTTGATGATATTCGAAATGCTGTTGTTAGGTATCAGCAAGGTACTAGCAGAGAAAAAGTTGTCACAGGCTGTGCCATCGTGCCGCTTCTTATGTATCTGGACTGCCTTATCATTGGCAATACGCCTAATATTGAATTGAGGACCCCTCGCATCAATTTCATGGATCAGGTCAAGCTTCTTGAGCTTGCTGCCGCTGACTTGGTCAAGAAGGGTGATGATGACCCACCCAACTAGGTGTTTGGGAGACTGCCTGTGAGTGTTTATATGCATCATTCTTTCCTGTGTAGTTTAACTTGAACTTTTGGTACTGTCAGCTATATTTTTGTTCCCATGTTCCTTCATTTGTTTTCTAACGCGTTGAATTTTGTTTTTGTATGCAGTGGAAGACACAGGCTGAGGTTGTGTTCTTTAGGCGTATCGAACGTCCTGTTCTTACTATGCCTCGTGCCGCCGACCTAGGTAGTGGAACTTCTCTGGGATTTCCCAGGATGTTAATACTGGTGCCCCCTGTAGATCCAGGAGGTTCTTCTGCCCGTGTGAGTGCTGTAGGTGGCGTGTCTTCTGAGAATTTATTTGAAGCTGCCAATGTTTCCCTGGTTAGGATTGGTGGTCTTCTTGAAACCGTTTGTGGGGAGTTGGCCCGTGTTCCTTCAACTGTTGAGCGTCTTAGTCGCATTGATGGGATTCTTCCTCCCGGACACGGATTTGATGATGATTCTTCGAAGGAGGTCTTGTCAATTGAATCTAAATTTCTTGAAGAGCTTCATCAAAGCACTTCCCACCCGCGGACTAGCTTTGTGCTGTTCAAGGAAGTGCAGGATGCTCGTTGCAAGCCTTTTGAAGATGAGGCAAGTGTTGTTGTGAGACAGATTCAGAGGCAGGATTCTATTTGTTTGGGTCGTGAAGGAGGCAACGTGGAGCATACCAAAGAGGTAAACTAATTCTGTTCATTGTTAGCTTTTAGTTATTACTGTTTTTAGTCATAGGTGACCCTTATTCATTTCATGTGTCATAAACTTTTAGTTTTTAGTACTAGTGTTTCCTAGTTGACCTTCTTTGTTTATAGAACCTGAACTTCATGGGCTACAGCACCTGAACTTCTATGACTTAGATGACTGGCCCCCTTTTGTATTTAGAGTAGTTTGATATCTGGCCTGCTATGTTTACTGTACTTGGACTTCCATTATGTGTCAGTTGTCATAGCTGACCTTCTCTGATTATGTAATGTGAACTTCTGCTGATTAGGTATTTGTTTTCTACATGATTTTTTTGTAGGCTTTTGATGATGGTGCTAGGGTTGAGGAGGATGTTTTACCTATGCGTGAAGCTGCCCCTGTGTATGAACCTGCTCCCGCTAGTGATGTATTAGTTGATGAGGTTCATGGCAGTGAAAATAAGGTACCATTTTTCTAGTCCATTTGTCTCATTTTTTATTTTACTTGTTTGTGCATTTTATCACTATGTGGCCCTTTGTAATGACTTTCTGTTCTTGCCGCAGAATGATGATGCTAGTGTTCCTCCAGAGAATGTTGTAGACAAGTCCGTGTCAGGCATCGACTGCTCCAATGGGGTGGACCCGACTGAACCTCAATCATCCATTGGCGCTGAGGTTTCTGGTCCTGAGCAGGAAGGCAGCTGAGGTTAATGATGTGAGTAGGGCAAGACAACTGGAGATATCATTTTGGAGAAAGATCCCATCGAGGCTGCTGTTGAGACTAGTGGTAGTGTTGCTGCAAGCCCAGAGAAGTCTCCTGCAGCAGAGCCATCAGTTGATGTTGATGCTGTTCAAACACAACCAACAGTTTTTGTTGTTTCAGATTCTCCAGCTGCTCCAACTTCTGCCGGTGACCTTCCCGACGACGCTGCAATGTCTACTGGAGATGATGATGAAGAGACTGAAAGCGATAGCTATGGAGAGGAGGTTGATCATTCCAGTGCTGCCACTGGTCTAGGCAAGAATTCATAAAGAGAGGAGCATGCTTCTCTCTTCTTTCCCCATCCCTGTCCCTTTTTTTGTTTGTTTTTGTCCATGATATCCCTGTGAACTGCCTATGTGGTGCAAGTTGAATTTCTGGTTTAATGCTTTGTCGTGTGGTTGTAAATAAAGTTAAGTGAACATGTTTTCTATGTGGGGGGAAGGTTTGTAATGCATGTGTTGTGATGTTTTCTAGTGCAGCAGCTGAGATTTGCTTGTGTTTCAATGTTGCTATTGATTGAAACTGTTGTGAATCTATGTGCTTGAATGTTGCTCTTAATTTCTATTTCTTTTGCTGAGCAGATAATGACCTTGCTATCGTCCGAAAGAAGGTTGATGACTTTTATTTCAGTGTAACTAGACTTAAGAATGATCGTTCCAAGAGGTGAGTGCAGGTGGTCAATATTTTATATCCATCTACCCCCCTGTGAACTGACCGTGGTTTCATACTTGAACTTCTTTACTCTGTGTTGTTGAACTTCTAATTTTTACTTCTTTGGTGCTGAACTTCTGGCCTTTTGAACTGCCTGTTGTGACGTAGCTGAACTTCCTGAGTTCTTGATGCTGAACTTCTTTTACTTTCTATTGCTTTTGTTTTAGATCAACGGTTATGTTCCAAAACAATGAGTGTGAAGCTTCCGTTGAGGATGTCGCAATATCTTTTGCTCCTCGCAGAATGCTTCGATCTAATGTGGCTGAGGTTGCACTCAACTGTCTACGTGCGAAGGACCAAGGATCGAATAAACTCATCTTGCCGTATTGGGTTTGTGTAACTCAACCATATAGTGCTTTATTTTCTGTACTGTTCCTTATCATTTTAGTTAAAACTTGTTTGTCTCATTTTTTATTTTCATATGTTGGTTTTGTCTGCATTATTTTAGGACAAGATTTTCAGAGGTCAATTGGATTCCCGTGTGAGGAAGTACTTCTTGGCGACTGGTCCAGATAGCATGGACGCACATGATTGTGTACGCAATATCTTTGTTCTTTGCCTCTGTCTTAGTTTTGCACTGCGATCCACTGTGTTAATATTGTTTTATTTTTCTTTGTACCATTTGATATTAATTCTCAGTTTTAATGATTCGTGTGTTTATGTTGCTTCAGGTTGTTTTCCCCACTTTTGACCCGCCTGAAATTCCTGCTTCCATGGGTGGAGTTGGTCATTGGGTTTCGATATTTCTTGACCTGAAGAATTCAAGGTTCCAGCTTCTCGACTCCTACTGTGGACAGACGATGACTGTGCGGTATGCCTGTTTCGGTGGATGACTGATAACATCAAGAAGCTTTGGAACGATGCCATCAACGATAGGGAGACACCCTTCAGTCCTCTTTCTATCGATAATTTCCCTTTGGATTGGATTGATGTGCCCCGGCAGACTAACAAGTATGAGTTCCGCTTTTCTCTTTATCACTTCTGTTTAACTGTAGTTGTACTTAAGCTACGACGTCTTTTACTCGTTGGCTTTCTTTTTTGTTCTAACACTATTTTTTGTGTTTGATGGCAGTATCGACTGCGGATTGTTCATGCTTACGAATGTTAATTCCTATCGTGATGGGTTCTTGCAAATTATTCCCATGAAAATATCACGGATATCAGGAAGACGTGGCTGTACTCAATCGCTTCTTCCAACCTATTTGAGACAGAGCTCCAAGCTTTGTTTGGCTACTACACATTTAAGTCTTGGAACTTGGACTACTTACCTGTACTGCATCTTTTATTCTACATGAACTTCATTCTTTCTTGAACTTGAACTTTTGCTTTGAGATCTGGCCGGGCTGCTGGTTTCAGATGGAGAGGAGCATTTCTTGTACATGAACTTCATTTTTTATCTTTTTTATTTTGCTTTTGTGTTTTGTTTCAGTATTTTTTCCTTTCATTGCTTACTTTGACACGAGCATTTCTTCTACTAGAACTAGAACTTCAGAGATGATGCCTTTCTATGCTTTTGTTAGCTGTAGTTGAATGTTTTCCAGTTCATCAGTTTTATCTTGAACTGTGCCTTTTGGTTGTGCCTGAACTTCGTTTAGTATATAAATGCAACTAAATTTTTTAGATCAGCTTGAGTAGTAACCATGTCATCTATATTAGTTGGGCTGCACATTGTGCTGTACCTGAACTTCAGTTATATTTAATCGTCTTTTTTCTCTTGCTTTTTTTTGCAGTGGAGCCGTTGGACTTGACCGATTATCACTACTCATTCCTCGGGTCACAGGAATACCAGCATAGGGAGGAATCGATGAGTATAGCTCCGATAGAAGATGATAGACCTCGAACCCTTATTCCTTCCAAGTTGGGGAAGCAGGCTGGTGGTATTCGTGGTACTCCAAAAAACCCTTGCTCCAGGAAGGTTGGTGCAGTCGAAGCAGCCGAAGCAGAAGTGATTTCGTCCGATGATGATTTTGAGAAGATTGCTTACCCGAAGAACGGTAAATCTGCTGCAGGTACTGTTGCTAGGAGAGGTGGGAAGAATGCTGTCATCACCAGGAGGAAACCGGCAGTTGAGTCTGGCAACATAACTTCCTCCAAGAGAGCATCAAGATTGCCTTTGAAGTGGCGTTCTACTGTCGCTCCCCTAAAAAAATACAGTTACCCTCATCTTTCCGAGGCCCTGAAGTTGAAACAGTATGTGCTTAGTGAAGACGGTCTGGAGAAGTATTCAGAGTGAGTTTTCTTCTTCTTAACTTTGTTGCTGCCAGAGATGCTAGTTTGTGTCTGAACTTCTGTTCTTGTAGTATGTGTACTTTTGTTTATTTCTCCCTTGCCTTGGATTTATATTGTCAGATATTTTGTTGTTATATTGTCCGAACTTTTGTTGTTATAGTATCTGAACTTCTGTTCATCCCTCCTTGCCTTTGAGTTATAGTGTCTGAACTTCTGTTTGTTGTTGTATCTGAACTTCTAATATTTTTTCCCATCCTTTTAAATATGTAGCACAAGCTACTGCCTGTTTACCATCCCTGGGAATGTGATTAACCTAACAGGACATGTCCTTTATACCCTTTTCGGTGAAGGGCAGCAAATGGAAGGAGACGTAATGGATTATCTCATAAATTTGTGGAAGGATAAGCCGGAGACCTTTGAGATATTCTCTTCTGCTGACAGGGTTGTACTTACTCCCTACTTCATACAAGTTGTAGTTCTTTTGCACCCATATATCCCTTTTTTGCTCTAGTTTTGGTGTAGTGGAATTTGGGAGGTGTTTTAATTGTGTTTTTGTGAATGCACAATACTGCCTGGAGTATGATTTTTTCGGTGCAACAGTTCCAAAGTTCGATGTAAAAAAATCTGCTGGTCTCCTCCCAATGTTTGTTCGCAAGGAAGAAGACCTTCTTAACGCAAAGCTGGTTAGGTTTTCATAACTCTTGCTTTTTTTTAATTTTATGTACATCCTTTTGCCGAGTTTGTCAAGAAGTTTTTTTTCATCCCGTTTCTTCAATACATATGCTTTATAGTTTGTGTTCACCGTTTCTTTCATTCTTGGCAGTTTTTTAATACTATTCAAGCCAACTGGCACAATGGCGCACTACAGTGTGTATGTGGTGAATAGATATCATGGGAGCATTGACATCCTTGATTCACTTCCTTACGCTAATATAGAAACGTCACAAACAAGTTTCCATGGAGACTGCCAAAATATCATGAGTGTTTCTTAGCCTGAACCTCCTTCCACATTCTCTTGTTTGACACGAAGTTTATTATGCCTTCTGTTGACAAAATATGTTTCTGCCTCTGTTGTGGTTATATTGCTTGAACTGACTATCATTTGATAGTTGAACTTCTGCTATTTGTTTAGCTGGATCTTATGCAAGTGTTGCTTTTTATGTACCTGAACTTAATTATTTTGGTTAACATATTTTTGACTTCATCTTATTTTGTTATTTCTGGCAGATCAAGAGATTTGTTGGGTTGCTCGAGGAGGTGTATGACAAGGCTGCGTACAAAGTGAGCAAGCAACCTAACTGGGTGACTATTGCAAAGAGGCCGACTTTTATCGAGTTCCAAAGCAGAAGAATAATGATTGTGGTTTCTTTGCCGTGAAGTTCTGCTCTTCATATGATGGCGATGAGCTTGTTGAAGATTTTGGTGATGTGGAAGTATGTTTTGTCCTTGTTCTTGTCTCATCATCCTTTCATTTTTCTTGTGTTTTTTTTTGCTGAGACGCTCGTGCTGTGGTTTTAGTTATCCGTTACTAAACCATCGTTTCATTTTCTTTGTTTGCAGGCTGCTGCAGGTGACTGGAAGGTTGAGTTCATGCACACTCCAATGTTTAGCGAGAAGAATGAAGTCATGCGTGCAGAGCTCCCTAAAGAGACCCAGTCCTTTGGCCCGTGAATTTGAAGCATTAGTTTCATTGTAGATTTGATTTCGTACAGATTTTAGGTTTGGTAATGATTGGAATGATTCCGTAAAGATTTGGTTGTAAGAATGTTTTAGTGATTTGTTTATCTATAGCTGGAGCACTATTGCTTATGATATTGTGGACAAATGTATTTGGTGTGAAGAATGATTTGGCTTGTGAATTTCAATTTACTGCATCATTTTCAGTATCCATGTGTTGTATGTTTTTGCCCCAACAGATGTACCTGAACTTCTCTCCTCGGCTATGGTTGAACTGCTTGTTTTTTGTGTTGTTTAATTTTGGGTCCCAACATATGATTGTAGACTTGAACTTTTGCTTTGAGATGTGGCTGGGCTGCTGGTTTCATATGGAGAGGATTTTTTGTGTTGTGTAATGTATTGGTATTTTTCAACCCAACCAATATGTAGCCTTTTGCATAGAATCTATATTTGTTTTTTTGTGTTTTTTCAAGTGCGAATGGATTTCAACTGTAAATTTGTGCAAAAATATTCTAATACACTCCTTGACGTTTCTTTATCTTTTTGTCGGCATTGTACATGAACTTCTGCACGTATCCAAACAGAACTTCACATTTGAACGCGTTGTCTTAGGCTTGCTAACCTTAGTTCATACGACAAAACCTTTTTTTAAGCATATTTTTTCCTACATCGATTTTATATACCAGAACTTGTTCTGTAAGCTGACCTAAACTTCAAAACTGTATGATTATTTGCTGGTTGGTCTTTTATGGAATACAACACTAGCACCTCCTGCCATAATATACCAGAACTTCCACTATAATGTTACTTGAACTTCATAGTGTATATTTTTCATTTTTATTCTTGCTTGCACTTTGCATAGAATACATCACCAGCGCAACACTTCCTCTCGTAATATAGCAGGACTTCTGCAGTAATATTACTTGAACTTCACAATGTATATTTTCCATTTTTTATTACTGCTTGCTCTTTCATGCAATACATCACCAGCACCTCCTCTTGTACTATACTAGTACTTCTACTGTATAATTTTTTTGAAACTTCAACAATAAAAGTTCATGTAAGCTTTCTCCTAAAATATTGTTTTCTATAGTGGAATAATATTTTGCACATTGAGATGACATAAGTTTGGTTTGTGTTAATTTGTTGGGGAACGTTGCAAAAAACAAAAATTTTCCTACTCGTTTCACCAAGATCATCTAGGAGTTCATCTAGCAACGAGTGATTAGATGCATCTACATACCTTTGTAGATCGCGAGCGGAAGCGTTCAAAAGAACGGTGATGATGTAGTCGTACTCGACGTGATCCAAATCACCGATGACCAGCGCCGAACGGACGGCACCTCCGCGTTCAACACACGTACGGAACAGCCACGTCTCCTCCTTCTTGATCCAGCAAGGGAGGGAGGAGAGGTTGAGGGAGATGGCACCAGCAGCAGCACGACGGCGTGGTGTTGATGGAGCTGCAGTACTCCGGCAGAGCTTCGCTAAGCACTATGGAGGTGGAGGAGGTGTTGGGGAGGGAGAAGGAGGCAACCAAAGGCCAAGGCGTTCAGGTATGAAGTCCCTCCTCTCCCCCACTATATATAGGAGGGACAAGGGGGGGTGGCCGGCCCTAGGAGATCCAATCTCCTAGGGGGTGCGGCGGCCAAGGGGGGTTTCCCTCCCCCCCAAGGCACCTAGGAGGTGCCTTCCCCTCCTAGGACTCTTTCCCCCTTAAACCCTAGGCGCATGGGCCTATGTGGGGCTGGTGCCCTTGGCCCATTAGGCCAAGGTGCACCCCCTACAGCCCATGTGGCCCCCCGGGACAGGTGGACCCACCCGGTGGACCCACCCGGTGCCCTTCCGGTGGTCCCGGTACAATACCGATAACCCCGAAACTTGTCCCGATGCCCGAAACAGGACTTCCCATATATAAATCTTTACCTCCGGACCATTCCGGAACTCCTCGTGACGTCCGGGATCTCATCCAGGACTCCGAACAACATTCGGGTTACTGCATATACATATCCCTACAACCCTAGCGTAACCGAACCTTAAGTGTGTAGACCCTACGGGTTCGGGAGACAAGCAGACATGACCGAGACGACTCTCCGGTCAATAACCAACAGCGGGATCTGGATACCCATGTTGGCTCCCACATGCTCCACGATGATCTCATCGGATGAACCACGATGTCGAGGATTCTATCAACCCCGTACACTATTCTCTTTGTCTATCGATATGTTACTTGCCCGAGATTCGATCGTCGGTATCCCAATACCTCGTTCAATCTCGTTACCGGCAAGTCACTTTACTCGTACCGTAATGCATGATCCCGTGACCAGACACTTGGTCACTCTGAGCTCATTATGATGATGCATTACCGAGTGGGCCCAGTGATACCTCTCCGTCATACGGAGTGACAAATCCCAGTCTTGATCCATGTCACCCAACAGACACTTTCGGAGATGCCCGTAGTCTACCTTTATAGTCACCCAGTTACGTTGTGACGTTTGGCATACCCAAAGCACTCCTACGGTATCCGGGAGTTACACGATCTCATGGTCTAAGGAAAAGATACTTTGACATTGGAAAACTCTAGCAAACGAACTATACGATCTTGTGCTATGTTTAGGATTGGGTCTTGTCCATCACATCATTCTCCTAATGATGTGATCTCGTTATCAATGACATCCAGTGTCCATAGTCAGGAAACCATGACTATCTGTTGATCAACGAGCTAGTCAACTAGAGGCTCACTAGGGACATGTTGATGTCTGTTATTCACACATGTATTACGATTTCCGGATAACACAATTATAGCATGAATAAAGACAATTATCATGAACAAGGAAATATAATAATAATGCTTTTATTATTGCCTCTAGGGCATATTTCCAACATAATTGACCTATTCTAACTATTCATCAGCCTAGTGCTCCTCCTAGGCTTTGGTTGTATTGGTTTTTGCTTTACATGTACCTCTTCATCTTCCTCTTTCTCTTCCTCTTCATCTTCCTCTTTCTCTTCTTCTTCATCGTCCTCTTCCTCTTCATCATCCTCTTCCTCTTCGTCTTCATCGTCCTCTTCCTCTTCGTCTTCCTCTTCTTCGACGGTGTCTTCATCTTCATCTTCCACCATTTTCTTGTTGCCGACTCTAGGTTTTGCTTCCTGTTTCTTCTCTGTCTTTTTGCTTGTCTTTTCAGCATCTGCGCGCCTTGGGCATGTTCTTGCATTATGTGGTTCATACTCCTTGCATATGCTACAAAGTCTGCTACTTGCTTTCTGTGGGTGTGGTCCCTTCTTTTGTTCTATAACTTTGGGCTGCTGATTTTGAACTTTGGGTTGCTTGACCTCCTTGGCATTGTTGCTTTCCAACAGTGTTGGACAGGTTAGCTTGTTGTGTCCTGCAACCTTTTTGCACACACTACATTGCCTGTGTCCAAGTGGCACTCCGTTGTCATCGAGCACGATGACTCTTCCTGCAGGTGGTGCCTTTATTTTAGCTCTCTTGTCACTTCTCTTTGCTGCAGAAATTTTCTTCCTACCGTTTGTTTTAGAGTAGAGCGGCAGTTTCATCGTCTCTTGCTGTCGATGCTCCATTGATTGGTCAACACCCTGCTTGCATTGGTTGGCTTGAGCGGCGGCGTTGAGCATTTCAGCTGCATAATAATTAAGGTCATCTTCAATTTTAGCGTCCTCTTCGGCCATCCTTTCGTCAGCATCCGCTTGATTTGCTGAATGTATTGCATCAATCTCTTCCACGAGCCTCTTGAGAACATAGTAGGCTCTGTCATATTGCTGGTCATATCTCATCGCTTTCTTGTTAACCATCAAATTTAGCTGTAGCAAAATGTCTTGCTTCGATAGTCTTGAGCTGCCATCCAATGCAGTTGTGTTGTAGTCCCTTGTATCAAAGGTTGGTTGTGATTTTGTAGTCTTTGTGTACCGTTTGAGGATATACTTGTGTGGAAATTTGTCAGGCTTCAGGTAGTCCAATATGTTCATAATGTGAAGGAAGAACAGGCCTGCATTTTGTGATGAATGCAGAATATATAGTTTGTGAGCCAGCAATGAGTTTCATATATTTTGATATGATACTACTAGTTTAGCTATTTAATGAGTTTGTTTTTTCGCTCACCTGTATGTGTCCAAAGCTTGCATTTACACTGTATATTTCATTTTCTAGGTAAGCTACAACCTGGAATTCATGCTTTGACCAGGAAAATCTTTCTTCATCATCATGGCCAGGCTTGTTGTGGTAGTACACAAGGTACTTAGTGGGCTCTACTGTATGCTTTGCGCAAAATAGCATGCCTTTTTCTCATCCTAGTCCTCATCTCGGTGTACACGGCTCTCGTGTACTTGATAGACATGTCTTCCTCATAGCCGTAAGTTGTTTTTTTCATGGGATTGGTCTGCACATGTCAAAAAGTAAGATATTAGTCGAAGCAGAGTCATGGGTTTCATTTTTTTAAATTCAAAGTGCACATGTTGAAGGAAAACACAATATGATGGGAGTGTTTTTTTGTTTTCATACCATGCTGGTCATTGTTTGCTCGTTCTCCTTCTGCATTCGAGTTTGTATGCAAGCATTTACCCGCCTAGCAAACTTGTGTAGGTTCTAGGTCCCCTTGACAAACCCTCTCTTGAGCACGTGGTTCATGCTCTTGCTTCGTTGTGTGGAAGTCATTCTAGCACAGAAAATGTTCTTGTAGTATGCTGAAATCCACATTTTCCTATCACTCCACAGCTGGATCATCATCTGGTCGTTCTCCAGTTTGTACTTGTGCACGAGTTCAGCCCAGGCAGTTTCAAACTCTATTGGCATCAGCGGCCAGTTTAATATAGCTATGAATTCCTCTTTGAATGTTTTATACTTTTACATCAACATGAGGTATTCCTTTTACTTCTTCAAGATGTGCCAATGGCACAGCTTGTGGACGATGTTTGGGAATGACTGTGGTATAGCTTTCGCCATCGACGGGCACTAGTCTGCATGAATTAAAAAAAATGAAACTTGCTTCTTTTTTGCACTGATGGTGAACTTATGTTGTACAAGTACTTGAACTTAACAGGTAGCAGTATGACTATCTAATAATGTCGCATGTATTTTTCCTTACATCAGTGTTGTTGAACTTCTGTGGTACCAATGCTTGAACTTCACATACATAACTATATTTTTCCTCAACATGTTTCATATGTTTTTTCTTGCAGAGTGTCCTTGAACTTCTATGGTCCTCTATTTGAACTTCACATTCATAACTAATTTTTTTCCTAAACATGTGACAGATAATTTTGCTTGCTTGTACTGTTTAGTTGGACTTCTGTGCTAACGATGGTTGAACTGCTTGCTTTGCATTATTTTCAGAGAAAACCAATGTACCCAATACAAACCCATAGACTGAAAAGATGATGAAACTTGTAGATTTTTTTGAACTCACCTGTTAGAATGCAAGTTGGGTGCTTGTTGTTCATGCACCGTACAAATGTATCGAACAACCACTTGAATGAGTTTGCATCTTCGTCTGTGATAAGGGCAACAACAAATATCGTTGAATGCAAGTGATGGTTTGTTCCAACAAACACTCCCAGAGGCATATGAAATCTGTTGGTCTTGTATGTTGTGTCAAATGTTACGCAATCGCCAAAGTCTTGATAGGCTCCTCGGCAGCTTGCATTGGACCAGAAAATGTTTTTAATTGACTTGTCCTTGTCTACTTGTATGTCATAGAAAAACTCATCATTGATTGCCTTCCTGTCTTTGAAGAATGAAACAAGTTTCAATACATCATCCAAATCATCTTTCCTTGCATTCATGGCTTTCCTGCAAATTTCATGCAAACATGCATTTGTTATTTTTGCTAGAAAAGGGGTGTGACCTAGGATGCTATTTACATTGCAGTATGTGGATGTTTGAATACTTACTGGTTTAGCAGGTCTCGTCCGGTCATGCTTAGGAAGTAGCTTCCACCTTCATTTTCAGATAGCATGGACATGATTGTTGTGTGCTTGACATCATGGTACTGCAGGAGCTTTACGTACTCCAAAATAGTGGGGTCATAATTCTTGTGTGAGTGCAAGAATACCAGCATGTCATCAGTTTGCATGAGTTGGTGATTATGATTGTACTCAATGTCCACCGCCACGCATGTGTTATCCTCCTGCACCTTCACCCTCATTCTTGCATTGCAGTCTGTCCTCTGCGTTGTTTTGTTTTGCTTCCTGTTAGCCTCTGAAATAGAAGATGTGTATCCCTTGGAATGCGCAAACAAAATACTTGTGGTTGTCATTGCCCCTGTCTTCCTGATTCCAAAACCAGCGTATCTGTTATAAAATTCCCTTGCTTCCTCTACATCTTGGAATCGCATCTTTAGTCTTGGTATTAGATAATCCGGGAGATCCGGCGTCTGCAGAAAAAAAGAAAATAATCCAAACAGCACGTTAAAATGCAATTTATGAACTTGTTATCCTAGAGGGAGCAGAAAATTTGCAGATAATACAAGATGTGTATATAATTATTTTTGTTTCACTTACATGCGTGTATGATCGCAACTCCACCGGAGTCTGCTGCTGTCCCTCTGGGATGGGGCACGGCGGAGTAATCATAGTGGGATGCAGGAGTGGATCACGAGGAGGAAGGAGTGCTGAAGATGGCCTCTCTCTTGTTTTCTTCCTTTTTGCTTGAGGTGGTTGCGGAGGCATTGCGATCCTGGTCTTGGTTTGCTCTCTTGTTTTGTGAAGCAATCCATGTACCTTATGTCCCGTACAATTCTGACTTGTAGCAGCAGCAGCAGGATGCAACGGTGGTAGTGTGCAGAGCACTCTCCTCCGTGTCTATGTGTTCCTGTTGGATTTGTCTTCGGATCCGGTTTAGTTGCTTCGCTTTGGCATTGATGAGGCACACCAGGATAACCTCCAGAGTTACACGCAGGACTTGAGCTAACCCCTCCTCCATCGGCGTGCTTGGGAGTTTGTTGGTGGATACAAAGAATCCGTGGGGGATTTCTGGCGTCACCCAATTAGGTGGAGGCACAAAGTTGTGCGGATAGGGCTGTGACCCAGCATCTTGGGAGTCTCCATGCGTTTCGGGTGTCATCCAATTTTGGTCTAGAGAAGGTTGGTAATGTTGTTGGAGCGTTTGAGGTATGACCCATTGAGGGGGTGGTGCAACACGTACAGGCTTGGGATTGTGTACTTGCTGCTGGGAACTTCTAAGCTTCTTCATGCGTCTCTCGTCTTGCTGACATAAAAGAAAAAATGTTTATTAGCACACAAATTACATTTGCCTATACCTTTGTAACTGAACTTCTCATATATAAAGTGGTGTTCATGTACAGATTTTTCCCCTAGGACAGGCATCACACTATGCACCGAGCTGAGCATCTGCCAATACTTTTGTACCTGAACTGAGCACCCTTCACAGAATAAACCTCACATTCTGTTAATTGTACACTATTTGATTACTTATATGTACCTGAACTAAGCACTCTTCACAACCTAAACTTCTTGTTTTGCAAAGGGGAAATACTGTCTATAGTTAAAAAACCTGAACCTTCATAAGTTTGAATGGTTGAACCACTAGTGCATACCAACTTGACCTTCATGTGAGATCACATGTATGTTCTATTTTCCTTTTATTTTTTTGCACAGAACCAGATACATACCAACCTGAACTCTTATACACTTAATAATTGAACTTCACATGGCTTTTCACACGTGAATGTGAAAAAGTAGGCAGATTTCACAGGCATTTTTTCTACTATTTGCAGCCTAGGCTGAGGCTCACAAACTACATGAACTTCACATGGTTGTAAGCAGGCAGATTTTACAATGTTGTTTTGTAGCCTGGACTGAGGCTCACAAACTACCTAAACTTTACATGGTTGTAAGCATGCAGATTTTACAATGTTGTTTTGTAGCCTGGACTGAGGCTCACAAACTACCTAAACTTTACATGGTTGTAAGCATGCAGATTTTACAATGTTGTTTTGTAGCCTAGACTGAGGCTCACACACTACCAGAACTTCACATGGCTTTAAGCAAATAATAAACAGAAGGAAGAAGTTCAACCATACCCTGACTAAAAGTTCGGCCAACCTTTTTCCAGCAGTTGATAGGCCACCTTGAGAACAATTCATCCTGTAGGTAGGAGAGGAATTCCATGGAAATCCATGTCTTGCAGAGGGTGCGAAGTTCATCTGCACGAACCAAGAAGGTCAGACAAGGCAAGATTTAAGTAGAAGGCAACAATTGGGAGGAAGTTCATGTACTGTTGCTGAATTTGAAGGCGCCTCCGATGCCGCTCCGCCGAGGATTTGCTACGTTGGCCGCGCCGTTCGTCGTTCGCTGTAGCTTGCGTCGGGGCCGTCATATGGTCTGCCAAGGCGTCGGGTGGTGAGGATGGAACGAGGATGCGGCTTCCTGAAGTCCATGGCGGCTTCGCCGCATCCAGGCGGCGCGGGCTCCCTCGCTCGGTGTCCTCCGTCACTTGCCCGCGCCGGTGGTCGGCCAGGAGCTAGAGACGGAGGGGAGGCGGCGGATCCGGCCGGCCAGGAGCTGTAGACATGGGGGGTGGCGGATCCGGCGAAGATTGGTGGCGAGGAGGGGAGGAGCGGCGAGGAGGGGGGCTGGGGTGGCTCGGGATCGAGGGGATCAGGTGGATCCCGTCGAGGCATCTCGGGATCGGGTGGGATCCTGTCGGGGCGTCTCGGGTCGGACTAGGCAGTTCAGGGAAGTTCAGGAGGGGTCCGTCAGGCCCTTATAGGGGCTACTGTGATCCAAATAACTATTCTATTCTAATCCTGGGATTAGAATAGTGTTGTATATGTGTATAGGTAAAACTGTGTCTACATAGCTTGCTACATCAATAGCTATCATAGCTTGTTATATATATATATATATATATATATATATATATATATATATATATATATATATATATATATATATATATATAAACACTATTCTGATCACGGGATCAGAATAATATTCTGATCACAACATGAACTTCCCGAGTAACGCGCCTGACCTTCCCCGAGTACTAGGTTGAACTTCAGCTAAAAGGTGTCCAAATGAGGCTTACGATATACCGTTGGATAGCTATGGACATCAGTATCATGACCCAACTTAAATTTTTGGCAAAATGTAAGCGGTTTAAGAGCAGTTTTGAAAACCGTTTTTTCTGCATACAAAAAACGTGAATCGTATTTTTTATCGCATTTTTAAACCTTTTATCGGAATGAGGCAAATAATATGGCGTTGGAAAGCTGCTGCAAAACCGCTCCTTCCACAAGTTGAAAGTTTTTCTCTAATTCCCTACGGTTAAATAGTAATTCGGAAAATTGTAAAATTTTGCAAACCGAACACCCGAGTTCGTATTTTTGATGCCATTTCTAAACGGCTAATCTAATTGAGGCAAATAATATGGCGTTGGAAAGATTATGAAATTGCGCTACTTTTTTATGTTAAGTTTTTTTCTAATTTTGAATTGTTTAAAAGTAATTTAGAAAACGGTACAAGTTCCACCAAGTTCGTATTTTGAGCTAATTTTTTAACCGTACGTCCAAATGCAGCAAATGATATGGCGTTGGAAAGCTTGAAGAAATGCGAAACTTTTTTGTATATATTGTTTCTCCTAATTCATTACGATTTTATGTCAGTTTTGAAAATGGTTAAAAACGTATTTTTGCCGTAATTTCTACAAACTTTTTCGGAATGGGGCAAATAATATACCGCTGAAAAGCTACGGAAAATGCGAAACTTTTTCATGTTGATGGTTTTCTATGAATTCTGACCGTTTTCAAGTAATTTCGAAAATGGTGAGATCATTCGTTCTGCCTTTATCGTGTAACAGATTCTTCGAAAATGCACCACGTGAAGAACCTGAACTTCTCGGCATGTCTATTTGAACTTCACTCTGTTTTTCACGTGTTTTTTTTGCTCGTAGCTCTCCATCCACTGCTCGCAGCTCTTCGTCCACTCACCGGAATTGAGCAAGTGATATACCAGTGGAAAGCTGATGTAAACACACAACTTTCCCGTGTTAATCATTTTTTCATACTCGCGACGATTTTAAAAGTTTTTCATCTGATATTCATTCAGTGTAGTAGGTGAACTTCCTGCTGTTTTTACGTTGAACTTCTGTGATGTATTTTTTCATTTGTAATTTTCTCATCCATTCGTTAGTGTTACACAAATAATATTCCTTTTGTACAAACATCTCTAACAATATTTTTTTTAACTTTCTTCGATCGAGGACATGAATTTATAACAAGAAAAAATTTAGTATTTGCTTTTTTATTCCTTTTTAATACCAAGTGCACATCGTATTGTACGTGGACTTCTCGCAGTTATCAATCCAAACTTCTCTCGGTTACGTGAAAATATTTTGTTTTTTATGAATATTAATCTAAATTTTCTAAAAAAAATTATGAATTTTGCGCTTTATTTTTCAAAGTTGAACTTCTTGTTATTTTATTTTTGAACTTCTTGTTTCCATTCTTTAATAATGAGGGAAATCTGAGTTTTCTATAATCATCGAACTTCTCCATCTTTTTAATATGGACTTCTTGTTTTTTATTAATCTTTTTTATGAAATTTTGAAGCGCTCTATTTTTAAAAGTTGAACTTCTTGTTATTTATTTTTTGAACTTCTTGTTTCCATTCTTTTAATAACGAGGAAAATATGAGCTTTCTATAATTATCGAACTTCTCCATCTTTTTAATATGGACTTCCTAGTTTTTTATTAATCTTTTTTATGAAATTTTGAAGCGCTCTATTTTTTAAAAGTTGAACTTCTTGTTATTTAATTTTTGAACTTCTTGTTTCCATTCTTTAATAACGAGAAACATCTGAGTTTTCTATAATCGTTGAACTTCTCCATCTTTTTAATATGGAATTCCTGCTTTAATTTCTTTTAGCAACGGAAAAAATCCTACATTTTGATAGACATCGAGCCGCCCCGCTTTTAAATTTGAACTTCGAGGTTTATTTTAAGAGAGAAAATGTTTTTTATAAAACTGTTTGAGATGCCTTTTTCAGTGACCTTCTCTGGGTTTGTAACAAGCATTAAACTTGTTGCGCCGCAAACATTATTTTTTGTAAATTGAACTTCATAGTTTTATTTTTCTTACAACGGTAATAATTTGAGTTTGCCGTATACATCAAACTACTCCTCTTTTTTAATTTGAATTCATCATTTTTATTCTTTAGTAACAAGGAAAATATGAGTTTCTTTATAAATATCGACTTCTCTATTTTGTAATTTGGACTTCTTGGTTTATTTTCTTTCAGTGACGGCGAAATCCAAGTTTTGTAATAAATATTGAACATGTTTGTTTTTTAAATTTGAACTTCTAGTGTTTTTCTCGAAATGGTGATAATCCTGTTTGTACGATTTTTTGAACCGCTCTATATTTAAAATCCGAACTTCTTAATTTTTTATTAGAAATGATGAAATATTCGTTTCAAAGTGCTCTCTTGTTTTTGTACTATTTGTGTTATTTTTTTTGTGTGAACTTCTTATGTCCTTCCCATCAACAGATTCATATTTTCCATTTTTTTATACATCAAACTTTTGCATTACTTTATTTTGAACTTCTTGTTTGCATTCTTAAATAATGTGAAAAATCGCAGTTTCTATAATCATCGAACTTCTCCATCTTTTTAATTTGTACCTCCTGGTTTATTTCTTAGTAGCCAAAAAAAATCTAGTCATGTAATAAACATCGAACCACTTTTTGGAAAATAGTATGCTTGTTGGCAATATCAATGAACATGTATAGAGCGGAGAAGCACAATTGATTTAACGAAACATTTTCGAGGATTTTGTAAAGAGTAAACTATATTCCCTTTTTTATTAATTTTTGTTTCTGTTTGAGAACAAAGAGAACATTCTTTTTCCTGTTAATGATTTGAAGTGAATTTTATAGACTTCAATTTTGTTTTATGCTCTTTTTAAATTTGTTTGCCACTTCAAGTTTAAATTATTTGAACTTGCTGAGATAGACATAACACACTTGACCTTCTCGAACACAACATTTTGACCTTCACAAATAAAAATTTAGGCATACAAGACAAACAGTGCATTCTTTGCATCCATTTTTTATGATGGCAACATGGGTGCAGGGGCTCGTCGATGTGTTGTACATTTTTGCAGATGGCAACAAGAATGGAATCAGTTTAACAAAACCAAAGAAACTAATTGTAGAACATGTGTAAACGAACCGAGGGGTACATTTCTTTTTTCAACAAACAAAACAAGTGATACATGTAGCCAGACCCTCACAAATTTCAGTAGCAATAATAACATCTAAAAGGTATTTGCTGAAGATGATCATTGCATCGTGTTGCTGCAACTTCTCTAAGAAGAGTCTCCATGTGCCCATGTGAGTGTATAGGGGAAGTTGGACTGCACGCATGCACTTTTTTGCAGACAACAGCCGCTGTAGTCAAACAACAAGATGTTGGTGTGATCCAGGAGCTGCGGTGGCGAACGTCCTGGGACCGCATAGTTGAACGGCCCAAGTCAATGGAGTTGAACGGCGTTTGTGCTGCCGCAGCCATTGGAAGGAGACTCCATGGTGGCAGGGGAGCCTCGCCGGGGACCGAGAGTAATTGCACGATCCCGTCTGAGCTTTGCCATTGGCATCAGCCGGGAGGTCGAGGAGCGGCATGGATCCGCTGGGGAAGCAACGCATCTGGCGATGGGTAGGATCCAGGGGGAGCTCCCTAGAGGTAGAGAAGGAGAAGGGGAAGGCAGAAGGAGGCAGGAAGGAGGAGCGGCGCACCTTGCCGGGGACCAAGCCGGGAGCAGGCGCTGGGCCGCGTGGCTGGCCATGAAAGTGTTATTGGGGCATAGCCAAGAGGAGGAACGAGAGAAAGGGGGCACGGATCGGAGTTGGGCGGCGCGCTGGGGGAGGCGGCGGCGGCATCCGGTGGTTGGGGTCCTCGGCCGCGGCGGCGGGATCCAGCAGTTAGGCACGAGGTCGCGGCGGCGGTTGAGGGTGGAAGGAGGCCACCGCCGCGGTGGAAGAAGTGGAGGAAGGCCGGCGACGACACGGCGGCAGGGGTGCGGGAGGGCTCGTGGCGGCGGAGGCTCCTCGGAGGGCGCGCGCGGCGTGGAGTTCCGGCGGGATCTGAGGGCGGCGGCGGGATGAGGGGCTCGGGGAGGAGAGGTTGCGGGTGGATTGGAGAAGCGAGTCGGGGCAGGGAAGGTGGGTTTTTTTCTTATCGGAGGTTGGTTAAGATTTCCAAATTCGGGAAAACCTGATCGGCGTCTATATAGGGTGGATCGTGATCCGAATAGCTATTCTGATCCTGGGATCAGAATAGTGCCACTATATATATGACTAATTTTCTATATTCCTGGGAGTATGTACTCCCATCTTCAATATACCATGTAGACGCATTAATTATACCTCTTTATTATTCTCAATATACTTTATTAAATATTCTAGGATACCCCAATACAAGTTTTGTGGAAAAAAATATCATTTTTGACGTACTTTTTGCAATATACCTTTTTCACATACGAACAAATCAGTATATATGTAAACCTTTAAATATATATAGACTCACATAATTTTTTTTCATGAAAATCATTTTAAGGTATCTACGTAGTAATTAATAATGAAGTATATTAAAAATAATAAAGAAGTATAAAAGATTCAGGTATGAGGAGCGGGAGTACGTACTAGACGCGCAGACGACGACAGTAGAAACTCCCCGACCCGTTCCCAACCTAACCCGCCTCCTACCGCCGGAGGCAGCCGTTGCGGGCGAGCAAGCGACGGCGGCAGCCGGAGCGAGGGAGCCCGCGGCGCCATGACGGGTAGCTCCTCCGATCCACGCGCTGCCACCGGCTGGCCGCCCGCACGCCTCCCCGCCAACGGGCTCACCGACCCCTCCCCACGCGCCTTCCCTCCGACAAGCGCCGCTCCCGGATCCTCCCCGCACGCCTCCCCTCCGACGGGCTCGCCGGCCCCTCCCCGCGCGCCTCCCCTCCGATGGGTGCCGGCGCCTCCCCGCCGACGGGCGCTGACCCCTCCCCGTCCGCCTCCTCGCTGGCGTTACTCGTCCCCTCCCCACGCGCCTTCCCGCGGGCGTTCGCCGTCCCCTACCCGCGAGTCTCCTTGCCGCCGGTCCCTCCCCGTGAAGCTCCCCGCCGCCATCGACGCCAGCTGCTGCCCGCAAACGGGATGGATTCAATGCCCGCTGCCGGATCCAGCGCCCCCCACCACCATCTCCCGATTCACTGCCTGCCGCGCATGGCGTCACCCTTCCTTCCTTCCTCTTATTCTTCTCTCCCAGCCGGCAGTGGCATCCCATGTGCTGCAGCTTCCAGCGTCGTCCTCTGCTTTGTCGGCGCACAAGCCGTTCGCCTCAGCCACCCCAGTCCGTTCACAATTTCCAGCAGAGTCCGTTCAACACTAGCGTGCAGCTACCCGCCTCCTAGATTCAGGTTTTTTACATGCTCAAATGGGAAGCCAGTCTTTGTATCAGGCTACTCTTCTTACAAACACCTGAACCGAACTCAATCTCGTGTGTTACCGTCCTCTCATCTTGTCTGTTTTATTCTCAGGGACGCATTCATGGCTTCATTCAACAATTGGACTGTGGGCAGATGTTGATCAACAAGTGAGCTAAGGGACTGGGACGCCCTCCTCGCCGCGGCGTCATTGCTGGCCGTCAGCGGGGTGGCGGTCGGGACCTTGTCGTGCTCGTCTCCGACTACTGTCAAGGTATGCATGCACATCTATACTTTAGTCAACAAAAGACAACAGGGATTGGTATTATGATTTGTGTTCTGATTGGTCCTGCGTGTTACTTTAATGTTGGACTGAGGAACCTGACATTAAAATGAATCATCTACAGGCTGGAACATGGAGCTTGCAGCTTATGTTTGTTGTAGTTTGAACTTAGGCTCGTCTCTCTCTTGTACTTCAGTTATTTGTTCAGTTTTCAGTATTGGTGTAGTCTGTATGGTGAAGATGAAGTTCCTTTTTGAACTTCTCCGGTTAATATAGATGAACTTGGTCATCTTTTTTATATGTACTTACATCAGCTCATCCAGTTGTTCGTGTACTTGTAATACTAATCAGTTCAGATCTCGAGAGAGGTAAGCTCAGAGAAAAAAATACAGAAGTTCAAAGTCGATAAAAAGGGGGATGTTATTTCTTTGTTGTTATTTTTTTGCAAGCAGATGCGACAGACGGAGGCAAGATGCAAAGTGTGCTATTTGTTAGATGTTCAGTGCAGATTTTTCTCTAAGAAAAAAGCAGCAGGAGGTAGCAGTTTTGAATGTGCTAGTTGTAAGTCACTTAGTTGTTAGATGGTAATTTCAGATTTTTGTAGATGCAACAACTAGTTTGTTTTCTTGTGGTAGTTGAACTAGTCTTGGTTCATATATTTCTCTGAGAAAAAAGTAGCAAGAGGCGGCAGTATTGAATGATCTTTGTTAGATGTTCTGTAAATATTATGGAATTTTCTGTGGGACACACCTGAACTGAAGTTGTAACCCACTAAAAGAAACTTCAACTTGTTTGAGCATATACTGGTTAGGTTAATTATCATTACTATAGCTCTCTGCTATCCCATTTGCATACCCTATAATCAATGAACGATGTGCGCATACTTCTGAATTGTCTTGCCACCGTGGCCGAGTTAGCTTCAACCTGTGTAGTTTAGTCGCCATATCTGTGATGCATCCACAGTTAGTTGACCACAACTTGTACAATTAAATGCCACCTCTGGTTTCAGGTTTCTTCGTTGTTGTAAGGCTTGTGAAATATCTTACCACTGAGGTTGTGGTGCCTTTTTCTTTCAGTAAAAATTCAGGTTGGGAAGCTTATTTTTTTCCAAAGTGATTGTTTGGGTACTACAAGCTCCCACAGAATGGAAGCGATTGTTACAACAGGTTTGAAGTAGATATTACACAAGGTTTGATTTTTCTAGACCATGTACAAGAACAGTAGCGTACTTATGCAGTGGTCTACCTTTTCTTAACTTTATTTGATTTTTTCGTGAAATATATAAAAGCCAGTAGCAGTACTATTACTTATTTTACCACAGGTCATTGACTTAAACTATATCAGTTTAGCACATGTACTTACAAAACCAAATCAACAGATTTGTAGGTTTTTTTCAGCTCATCTTGTTGGCTTTTTTGGTTCATATTGCAGGCTTTTAGGATTAGATTCTCATGTCTGTTTCAGTATTAAGGAGAAGTAAAACCATTCATTTCTTGTATATTTATTATTACTGTAGTACTAGCTACTCCGTTCTAGTAGTATACGGAGTATGTGATCAGCTCATGCAGTATATACTATGCACAAAATGTCTGTAGGGTGCTTTACATACAAAGAACTTGCTTTCTCTAGACCATGCAAGCTTCCTCAAAGGAGCTCATGTCGAACGAGTGCTTTACATACAAATGAGCGCAAAGATGGCCATTAGCTTAATTTGGATGTCGCGTGGCTGGCACCATTATCGTAAATTTTTGTTTCTGCACTAAGTTTCTTAATGTATTTTCTTCACAAAAGTTTAGTGAAAAATTTACTTCATGTTACTCGTGATCTCGCAACTGTATGTTCACCTATGAAGGTATCTATCATTGCTTATTGTTACATTAATTTCCATGGTAAGAAAGGTTTACATTAAAAGTAACATCCATATAAGAAAAATGCTTCTATTCTAACACTTTTTTTTGGAAAAAAGAGCACTAGTACTGATGAGTCGTATTGACAAGGATGCCGTCTACAATTCTGATGAGTCCTACTGAGAAGGAGATAATGATTGTGCAACTGGAAAAAACAAATGTTTTATAAAGAAATATGCTTGAAGTTCAATTACTATGGTCTAAAAAATTCAATTACATCGCTAGTGCATTCAGAATTGCTAATTTTAAAAAAATGAAGTTCCTGTTTCAGGATTATGTAAGTTCAAAATTATTGTATGATAGGTGTGCCATAGTTATCTGGACTTCAATTCTGACTAATATTCCATTATAGTACTACTGCATATTCACTTCTGATTGCTTCTTGCTGCCACTATTTTTATCATGATTTTGTGTGTCCACCCAGGAGTGTTTTTGTTTCTGTATTTTAGCTCCTCAACAACAGAAGCATGTACATGTATTACTACTGCGAAGGTTCAAAAATCAGAACTCAACAAGTTCAACGTCGATGGTACTGTGCACATGCGCTAAGCCGTTCTACAACATAGCGCTAAGCCGTTCTACGCAGCTAAAGGAGGTGCTAGCTTTTCCCCACACCTCCCCCTGAATGTTCATCTCCTTATCTTGTGTATGTTCAGTTCAACATCAGGTGATTCTTCAGGTCACCTTAGTGTGCATTTTCTGTTCATCTTGCAGGTGAAGGTGCTCCCCTTGGGTTCATCTTGCAGGTTTCGTTCAAACTTGGCCACCTAGGTCGTTCAACAACACCACTAGAGCCCGTTCAGTTGCTGGCGTTCCAACTAGCCACTCAAAGTTGTGGCCATTTAATGACACTTTCTACATTTGAGACATGTGAAACTGTAGCCTTCCAGTGTTACCGTTTGGTAGCTCAGGATGCTTTATGTTTTGGAGATCTACAGAGTGACTATCTGAGAGCTGTGTTGGACTTTCTCATTACAGCATGGAACTTCTCTAGAAATCCTAGTTGATTTTTAATGTTTGTTCCTCATCAGTTCTAAAAATCTTAGAGCATCCGTCCAACTATGTATCAGGATATACTATGTTGTAAATTTATGTATGCTTGTATGTGCAAAAATATATTACGGTTGCTGCTTCTATTTCTTGTGGTGAGGATGTTGTAAGTTCAACACGACGTCCCAGATAATCTGGCAAATAATCTCAAACAAAAAGAAACCCTACGGAAATTCAAATGATAAAAGTTCATGTTGTAAAATGAGAGAAGTCCAAAACATAATTGCAAAAAAATGAGTTAAAAAAATAAACGCACGAAAAATTTCTATCTGAAAGAATATCATTCAGTTCAACGATATAAAGCATGCAAGTTCGGGACTATGATACAATAAATCGTTGAAAAGTTACGAGTAAAACCATATCGAAAAAACAGAGTAATGTCTAGTCTATGAAAACATGCTCGGTACAAATCCATACGGACATCCATTCAAGTACTCTTTTTCTAGAACCTTTCAAAATTACTCTATGAAAAATACTAAGTTCAACACGACGTACTAGATAAGTTTGGGAAAAAAGCTCAATTAAAAGAAACCCCACGAAAATTCAAATGGTAAAAGTTGAAGTTGTAAAATGAGGGAAGTCCAGAACATCGTTGAAAAAAATATTAGTTAAAAAAACACACAAAACATTTTCTTAAAAAATGCCATTCAGTTTAACGATATAAACCATGCAAGTTCGGGGACGATAATACCGTGAACCGTTGAAAAGTTACGAGGAAAACTGTCGTGCAATTCTCGCGGCAGATGTCCTAGAGAAAGGACTTAGTCGTAGGGCCATCGCACTAGGAAGCTTAAAGGGGTTAATCGGGACAAAGGACACGAGAGAGTTTTTATACTAGTTCGGCCCCTTAAGGTGAAGGTAAAAGCCTACGTCTAGTTGGGTTGAGTATTGCTAGGGTTTTGATCTCCAAGAGGCTCAACTCGCCGGCTTGGTTATCAATTTGTTGTTTCTTGCCCTAAGACGCCACCGGTTCGTCCTCTTATATACATGGGTTGACGCCTGGTGGCCTACAGAGTCCCGACCGGCTCATAATCGTGTCCGGGTCGGTGACTTTCTTTACATGCCTTTCTTTACAAGTCTTTCCTTAGATATGGCGGTTCATAATATCAGGCCTTAAACCGCCTTCAGGCTCTTGGGCCTTCTATAATACTTAATAAACTACAACCTTGGATGTTTAATGGGCTTCTTGCGTAACCCGCCATTGGGGCTGACCCGGCCCCTCCCGGGTGGGTCTCAGCTGATAGTAATATCCCCAACATTAGGCCCCGGGTTGACTTTGAACTTTGTTCCTTGTCAATCTTCCATACTTAGCCAAAAAATCCATCTTCTTAACCCGCCGTGACGTCATCTCTTGAAAATGCAAAAGATTTTCATACATCATCTTCCAACGGATCTTTTATCTTTAATGCTTCCCGAGAATCGAGGCGCCTATATAGCTGGATAACCATTATTCGGTTCTCCCTTGATTTTCATGCCCGTCTGTTCGCATCTTTCCTTATAAATAGGCTCGCCCCAGCCTTCCTCATTCTTCTCTCTCTCTCTCTGTCTTCTTCCTCTCGCGACCCTGCCGCTGCTCGAGCTTCGCCGCCGCCGCGCCTCACCTCCGTTGTCGACTCTGGCCGCTGCATCGACCTGAACCGATCCAGAGAAAACCGCGGCGACCTCCGCAGTAGACCTGCAACCGTAAGTTTTCTTTCCTTCATGCCACAGATCTTCATTAGGGTTTCCAAGCTCCTGCGTGTTCTTTGTAGTTCCTCATAATTCTTCTACTCCCTCCTCTTTCTGATCCAAAAGAGATGTATGTTCATGCAGTAGCTGTTTGGTGCCTCCTTTTGATATTAGCAGACTCCTTTTTCTGGTATAAAAGCTATGTTTAGATCTGATGAACTCATCTGGACTGTATTTTTGGGTCTAGAAAATTTTCATTTTGAACATCCATTTGATCTGAAATAATATCAACCATTTTGGGTAACTTGTTTGTCCCAATACTTAGCTGAATCCACTTTCGGAAAGAATCTATAGTCATGGCGGCTTATCGTACCGGCTTTCTTTTCCTTATATGTCATTAGCCTTTAGTCAAGCCGCCATTACTTGTTTTTGCATCTTCATCCCTTAACTGTTAATCTCATCGTTAAACTGAACCGGCATGTTGCTTTTTTCAGTTCCTTGCACATCATGCCGTCCAAAACGCCAACCATCTGTAATTGGGTTCCCTCAACCATAACTGAGGAATGTTTAAAAGAGTTCTTCATGATAGGATTTCTGCCATCAAAAGCCGTCATGTCTTACCATGCCCCTGACCCGGAAGAAGAACGACCCAATCCAAAAGACGGCGAAGTGATTGTTTTTACTGACCATATGAACCGTGGCTTCTCACCGCCCGGCTCAAAGTTCTTCAGAGAGGTCCTTCACTTTTTCAAACTCCATCCTCAGGACATCGGGCCCAATTCCATATCTAATATTTGCAACTTCCAAGTACTCTGTGAGGTGTATCTTCAGCAAGAGCCGACCGTAGAGCTGTTTAGAGAATATTTTTATCTGAACCGGCAGAACGAGTGCACCAACGGCCTTAGCTTAGAGCTTGGAGGCATCTCAATCTAGTGCCGGCAGGGTGCTGTCTTCCCTCTCATAGTCTTACCAAGTCACCCAAAGGACTGGAATCAAACTTGGTTCTACTGTTAGGACATCTCACCAGCAAACGAGAAGCCACTGCCGGGTTACCGCCCCGATCGTCTTGACTCCAAGTTCGCGCTTCCGGATAAACTCATTGTTGCTAAATGCAAGAAATTGATGCCATCCATCAAAAAGATCAATGCTCTGTTAGGGAACGGGTTGACTGGAGTTGATCTGACCCGCTGCTAGATCTCATGGCGGGTTATTCCTTTAAGCCGTCGATCAAAGTTGATGTATGAATATGGTGGAGGCCCGGACGACTCTCTTCGTCATAGCCCAGTTCAACTAAACGAAGAAGACATTGTCTCAATGTCAAACCTTTTGGTGAATGGGAAATATGAAGACTGCAGTATTGTTGGGTTAAATCCCTTCTGTAAGCTTAACCCGGTGCCAGAAGTAAGGATATTCTGATCTCTTTTCCTTTGTATTTTGCCCACCCGTATTGTTTAGCACTGATCTTTCATCTTGTCTTTGCCTGTCTGCAGGCCAACTCTGACTTTTGGAAAGTGAAATATGACCACGAGGCTACCAAGAAAGCGAAAGCCACCGCCATGAATGCCAAGAAAATGACCCGGAAGTCGAAGAAGAAAAAGAAAAGCACTACTGAAGATTTGATGAAGCTTGATGACACGTTTGATTCGGAGGTAGCCCTTGATTCCCTTGGCCAATTTTTTAACAATCTTATTGACACTGATCATTACCAGGATGACACTGGGGCCAGTCAGGCCGAGGAAGCAGAGGTAACTATCATTTCCTCCGACTCAGAGCCCTTACCAAGACACAAAGTTCGACGAGTGATCCATAAAGTAAGGTTTTCTAACCCTTTAGCTCACCTGGATCCCAACTTTCGTTTGAAAAAGCAGCAACGTGAAAGCCGCCGTCAAGCTGGGATTGAAGATGAACCGGCTACTGTTCTTCAACAAGCCCCTCGGAAACGTCCGAACGAGATTTACTTATTTCTGTCTTTAACTCTGTTTAATGGATCCTTCTCCTTGTATTTCTTTTAATTCTTTTTATCCTTTCAGGAGGTGTCTCGCTCTTCTGGCGATTCATCGCAAACGCAATTCCCGGCTTTCAAGACTGCTCCTAGGTAATTAGAAATCCTCCTTTCTTTCGGGTTGTTCAATTTTACCTTTATACTGACAATCCTAAACCCTTTTTTCTTAGTGGTCAAGCTAAATCCAAAAAAGCGAAGGCAGCTAAGCCGGCGGAAGACCCGTCGGTGCTGGCATCTGACCCGGCTAGGCCGCCTTCTCCATTAGCTGACGCTCCAAAAGATCCGCCTGTTGACACCGAAGCAAATCCTCCTGAGCCGTCATTTGGCAAAACCACTGTGAATCCTTCTACAACTGGACCATCAACCTCAGCCAATCCACTGTCTCCGCCTACACAAGATGTTCAAATTACCGGGAGCCGCTTTATTGAGCCGGGGAACCCAACCGTGCTAGCTCGGTGTACAGCGAAACAAGAGGCGTTGGAGAGGCAAAAAGTTCGCTTTAACATTGCCAACTATGACCGTCTCAATGCGAATGATATTTTTTCCGGCTATCTTAATCATGTACACTCCAGCCGTGATTCTAAGATTGAGATGGTCAAGCAGCTGCAGTTAAAATATGAGGTACGTTTTTCCGGCTTATCTGTATTCCTTCAGCCCCCAAGTCTTCAGATTATGAGTGAACCGGAATAACCTGTAGACTTTAAAATATAGGCCGAAACCTTTACCTTTGAATCTTTTCTTGATTTTAATAGAGCAAAGCCCCACCTGTAGTCCCCAAGGACTGGCTCATTTTAATCATAAATGAACCATTACTTTAAATTGTTTTGAGGCTGTATTCAAAGCACTTAATACTCCGTCTTAACCTTGATAAACTTGCTGAACTGCATACATTAGCCCCCAAGTGCCAAGTATTGTTACTTTGTAAGGTACTTGGGACTTAGATATGTCTGTAGAGTCGTAGAAATTTGATTTGGCATACATTAGCCCCCAAGTGTCAAGTGGTTTTTGTAAAGTACTTGAGACTTGAATCTTGATTTTTGAACTTTGGAATCAAATCTTGACCCATCTGAATGTTTTGCAGAATGCCTTATCTGAATTGAACTCTCAACTGACTGATGCGAAGACCCGGCTAGCGAGTCAGGAGACAGAAATCAGATCCACTAACTCTAAACTGAAAATAAGCCTCTCTTCAATGGAAAATTTAAAGACCAGCTTTGCTGCCCAGGAGAAAACTTGGGCAGAGGAAAAAACGCTTTTGACCCAGCGTGCTGAGATGGCCGAAACAGCTCTGAAAGAGATTTCAACAGAATTAAATGGGTTAAAAAGCCGGGTGTCTCAGATGGTAGCCGCTATATTTGGTAAGCCGTCTGACTTTAACTTTTGTGTGATTTTTGCCGATCCGGAGTATAATCCACCAACTGACTTTGCGTGTAAAATTTATGCAGGCCCTCGAAGAAAAAATCTGAGCCAAGACCCGTTGATTAAACTAAAGGCAGTATATACTTTGGCTGAACAATTGTATATTGGCGCATAGCAGGCTCTGGCCGCCATCTCTCCTGCTAATCAAGGACCCAACCGGCTCAGCGACGTTCTGAAGAAACTGTCCATCCTTCCTGCCAGGTTTCAAGAAGTAAAACGCTCCTGCGCGTGAGCCGGAGCTTTGACTGACCTGAGCCGCTCCAAGGCTTGGGTGCCAGACCTAGACCCGGCGGACGTGGCAAGAGGTTATCCCACCGTGAAGGAAGACATGTCTCCTTTTGATCAGATGACTTCATGGCTTGCATGCGCGGAGTCCGACCGCAGACAACTACCCTTGGAGATGACACCAATGTTGATAAATACCAGCCGGGTTTTGATAGTGAGAATAAGAAGATGGCCACTCCCTCATACAAGGTAACCGACTTGATCCCATCGGTGAGAGAAGACACATTCGCCCCTGAGGTTGACCCGGTCGGCCTGATCGACGACGAAGCCGAATTTGTCACCGTGAATGGTTTTGATTGGTCAAAACCCAACTTCCAGCCAACAGAAGGTGGTGAACTGGCGAGGGAGGAACAATGATCATCTTCATGGGCTTATAAAGCCTTGTAATAACTTAGTTGTGAAAACACCGTATGTTCTGCTTATGCCATCGCGCATAAAATACTTTTATGTGACTCCTGTGTTTCCTGATGCCAATGTATGCATCGTATTTAATGTTTGTCTCTATAATGTTTGAGCTCTGTTCCTATAAATACAAAGGAAAGACTGGCTTGGCGGCTTAGAACCAAACGGGTTGAAACACCCAATTTATAGCCAATACGTTTTCCACAATAGGAAACAAAGACAGATATAAATAAAGGGCAAGGGCTGAAATTAACTCTGTAGTTAATGCAGCAGGTAAGTGCGCATAAGTAATAACCATAGCTTGTCCCTTTTGATCCTTAGATCGCCGGCTTAAATAACCCGGGTGATGAATTTGATAATTCAATCTTTTTGAGAAGCCAATACTTTTTTGAATACCAATGACTACTATACCTTGGTAGGTTGCGCCTTTTAATCCGTAAGCCGCCGGTGTGAATGGCCTGGGCGGCTGTGTTGTCAAATAGCCAAGCCGGTGAAGAAGACCAGGCTAATTATTTGAAACAACAAAAAACTAAAAGGCAAGCATAATTTAATCTTGTATTCAAAAGGTGGGGGTTCCTGATTCGAATACGATCAGTAAACCGGACCAAAGGGGTTAAGCTAAGGTTCGAATACGACCATATAGCCCCCAGTGGCTTTGGCGTTGCGCCGATCAAGAGGGTACCGACGGCTATGTTCTCTTTGGTTCGAATACGACCTATGTTTGAACAGGAAGCCCCCAAATGACCTTGAGAGGTTTTTAACGACCCTGATTCGAATACGATCCAAGTCGGACTCAAAAGGGGTTAAGCTATGATTCAAATACGATCAAGAAGCCCCCAAGTGAGTTTGGCCTTGAGCCGATCAAGAGGGTTACCACAGCTATGTTCTCTTTGGTTCGAATACGACCTATGTTTGAATAGGAAGCCCCCAAGTGACCATGAGATTTTGCAGCTAGATTCAGATACGATCATAAGGTGGACCAAGAAGGTTTAAACTTGATTCAAATATGATCAACTCCTTAATAGTCTTTTGAAAATAAGAAATAACAAAGATGCATAGTCTTGGAAAAGAAAAGAGACCGATCATCTTACTTTATTGATAAACATGGTATATACAATGTTTAAAGTATGTACATGATGAGAGCCGGTAGCTCAGGTGTAATATGGACGAAGTTGAGCAATGTTCCAGGGCCGGCGGGTTTCTTCCTCCGACTTACGTGAGTCTATGTGCTCTCGAACGTCAATGAGGTAATATGACCCGTTGTTTAAGTTCTTATTGACCACAAAGGGCCCTTCCCAAGGTAGGGATAACTTGTGTGCATCTGATAGATCCTGGATGAGCCGAAGCACCAGATCGCCTTCTTGAAAAGTCCGGGACTTAACCCAGCGGCTGTGATATCGGCGCAGGTCCTGTTGATAAATTGCTGACCGGGCCGCTGCTAAGTCTCTTTCTTCATCCAACAAGTCAAGTGCATCCTGTCTTGCTTGCTCATTATTAGCTTCAACATAAGCCGCCACACGGGGCGAGTCATGACGGATGTCACTAGGCAACACTGCTTCTGCTCCAGAAACCATGAAGAAAGGTGTGTAACCTGTTGATCTATTAGGTGTGGTGTTGATACTCCATAACACCGAGGGTAATTCCTCTACCCAACAACCCGGTGTTCGCTGTAAGGGAACCATAAGCCGGGGTCTTATACCTTTCAAAATCTCTTGATTGGCTCTCTTAGCTTGACCATTGGATTGAGGATGAGCTACAGAAGAAACATCAAGCCGGATGTGTTCACGTTGACAAAACTCCTCCATAGCTCCTTGGGATAGATTAGTGCCATTGTCAGTGATAATGTTGTGTGGAAAACCAAAACGGAAGTTCACCTTTTTCATGAACTGAACCGTCGTAGCCGTGTCACACTTACTCACTGGCTCCGCCTCAACCCACTTAGTGAATTTATCAACTGCCACCAAGAGATGTGTCTTTTTATCCTTGGACCTTTTGAAAGGCCCCACCATGTCAAGCCCCCAGACCGCAAATGGCCAAGTGATTGGGATCATCCGGAGCTCCCGAGCCGGCACATGCGCCCGTCATGCAAACTTTTGACATCCATCACATCTACTGACCAGATCTTCTGCATCAGCGTGAGCCTTCAACCAGTAAAAGCCATGACAAAAAGCCTTGGCCACCAGAGATTTTGACCCACCGTGATGACCACAATCACCTTCATGGATCTCACGAAGTATTTCTTGAACTTCTTCAGGGGAAACGCACCGCTGGTACGCTCCGGAGACACTACGATGGTATAATTCTCCATCTGAAATCGACATTGACTTAGACAGCCGGGTTATCTGTCGAGCCAGAGTCTCATCTGCTGGCAACTCTCCCCGAGTAATATAAGCCAAAAATTGTATTGTCCAATCTAGGATGACATGAAGAGCCACCACCAACTGCGCCTCCGGGTCAGGAACAGCTAAATCTTCTTATGTGGGCAACTTGACAGAGGGGTTATGCAAAACATCCAAAAAGGTGTTAGGCGGCACCGGCCTACGCTGAGACCCCAGATGGCTTAAGGCATCAGCTGCCTCGTTCTTTCGATGGTCAATGTGCTCCACCTGATAACCTTTAAAATGTCCTGCAACAGCATCAACCTCCCGGCGATAAGCCGCCATGAGAGGGTCCTTGGAATTCCACTTGCCAGATACCTGTTGAGCCACTAGATCTGAGTCGCCAAGACATCTGACCCGGCTCAAACTCATCTCTTTTGCCACTCGAAGACCATGGAGCAAGGCTTCATATTCTGCTGCGTTGTTAGTGCAAGGAAACATCAACCGTAACACATAACAAAATTTGTCACCTCGCGGAGAAGTTAACACAACTCCAGCCCTTGAGCCTTCCAGCTGTCTGGACCCATCAAAATGAATAGTGCAATACGTGTTATCTGGTTTCTCTTCTGGCATCTGCATCTCTGTCCAGTCATTGATGAAATCAACCAATGCTTGAGATTTGATCGCAGTACGCGGCACATATTTCAACCCATGAGACCCAAGCTCAATTGCCCACTTGGCGACTCGCCTAGTGGCTTCTCTGTTTTGATTGATGTCTCCTAAAGGAGAAGAGCTGACCACAGTGATCGGGTGACCCTGGAAATAATGTTTAAGCTTCCGACTTGCCATGAATACCCCATATACGAGTTTCTGGCAATGCGGATATCGTTGCTTGGATTCAATCAACACCTCACTGACGTAGTAAACCGGCTGTTGAACCGGATGTTCCTTGCCAGTCTCCTTGCGCTCCACCACAATAGCCACACTAACAGCCCGTGAGTTGGCAGCCACGTATAATAATAGCGGCTCTTTTTCAACTGGAGCAGCAAGAACCGGCGGCTCAGCAAGCTGTGCCTTCAGATCCTCAAAAGCAGTATTTGCAGCATCACTCCAAATAAAAGCATCTGTTTTCTTCATCATCTAATACAAAGGCATTGCCTTCTCCCCTAACTGGCTTATGAACGGGCTCAAGGCCGCGACACGACCCGCCAGCCGCTGAACGTCATTGATGCACGTTGGTTTCGCTAAAGACGTAATTGCTTTGATTTTCTCCAGGTTAGCTTCAATGCCTCGGTTGGACACCAGAAAACCCAAGAGCTTGCCAGCTGGTACTCCAAAAATACACTTGGCTGGGTTAAGCATCATTTTGTAGATCCGGAGATTATCGAAAGTCTCTTTTAGATCTGTGACCAAGGTTTCCTCCTTCCTGGATTTTACCACTGTATCGTCCACATAAGCATGAACATTGCGCCCAATCTGATCGTGAAGACAATTCTGCACACACCGCTGGTAAGTCGCCTGGGCACTCTTAAGCCCAAAAGGCATAGACACATAGAAAAAAGCTCCAAAGGGAGTAATAAAAGCTATCTTCTCTTGATCCTTGACCGCCATCTTAATCTGATGATAACCGGAATACGCATCCAAGAAACTCAAACGTGCGCAACCCGCCGTAGCATCAATGATCTAATCAATACGGGGGAGAGCAAAAGGATCAGCCGGACAAGCTTTGTTCAGATCGGTGTAATCCACACACATACGCCAGGTGCCATTCTTTTTGAGTACAAGCACCGGGTTAGCTAACCATTCGGGGTGAAAGACCTCCACAATGAACCCGGCTGCCAAGAGCCGGGCCACCTCTTCTCCAATGGCCTTACGCCTTTCTTCATTGAACTACCGAAGAAACTGTCTGACAGGTTTGAACTTTGGATCAATATTAAGAGTGTGCTCAGCGAGTTCTCTCGGGACACCCGGCATGTCTGAAGGTTTCCATGTGAAGATGTCCCGGTTCTCACGGATGAACTCGATGAGCGCGCCTTCCTATTTCGGATCCAAGTTTGCGCTAATGATGAACTGTTTGGATGAGTCGCCAGGCACAAAGTCAACCATCTTAGTGTCATCAACTGATTTGAATTTTAACTCTGGCTCATGCTTTGTTGTTGGTTTCTTTAATGACGTCATGTCTGCCGGGTCAACATGATCCTTGTAAAATTTTAAATCCTCTGTTGCATAAACAGATTCAGCATAGGCAGCATCAACTTCTTCACACTCAAAAGCTATCTTCCGGCTCCCATGTACTGTAATGGTGCCTTTATGACCCGGCGTCTTGAGCTGCAAATACACGTAACACGGCCGAGCCATGAACTTGGTATAAGCCGGCCGCCCAAATAGAGCATGATAAGGGCTCTTGATCTTAACCACCTCAAAGGTTAATTTTTCTGCTCTGGAGTCATACTCATCCCCAAAGGCTACTTCCAGCTCAATCTTACCAACTGGGTATGTCGACTTACCAGGTACCACACCGTGAAAAACAGTGTTGGATTGTTTAAGATTTCTATCAGTCAATCCCATCCGGCGGAATGTTTCATAGTAGAGGATGTTAATGCTACTGCCTCCGTCCTTGAGTACCTTAGTAAATTTGTATCCACCAACCTGAGGTGCCACTACCAAAGCCAAGTGACCTGGATTATCAACCCAGGGCGGGTGGTCCTCTCTGCTCCATACAATAGGCTGCTCTGACCAACGTAGATAACGTGGAATCGCCGGCTCAACGGCATTGACGACCCTCTTGTGAAGTTTCTGGTCCCTCTTACATAGACTGGTGGTAAATACGTGATATTGTCCACTACTCAGCTGCTTCGGGTTGCTCTGATAACCGGATTGCTGCTGCTGATTACCTTGGGCGGGTTGCTGATTATATCCTCCTTGGTGACCAGGATAACCTTGACCGTGAAAACCTCCTCCGCCTAAACCGGCGCCTGGGCCGTGAAAACTGCCTCCTCCTGAACCGCCACCTGGGCCGTGACCTCCATCAAACACGTTTGATTTTTAAACGCCTTCATGATCGTACAGCCTTTCCACAGGTGGCTGGCTGGCTTCTCCCGGGTGCCGTGCTTTGGACAAGGTTCATTTAACAACTGCTCAAGGGTGGGATCTGACCCGCCCAAACGAGGGGGATGTCTGCCCTTGCGCCGTTGATTACCACCCTGTGCATTAGTGTTAGCAACAAACTCATCAGCCTTACGTTTATTACCTCCATGATTTGCCGGGTTATGCTGGTGACCCTTGCCGTTGCCGTTCTTCTTTCCCTTCGTTGCCTTTTCTTTGTCAGACACCGAGTCCTTGGTAGTATCAGAATAATCATACTTGACGAGAGCCGCCATCAACGTTCCCATGTCATTATAGTCATGTTTGAGCCGCCCCAGCTTCTGCTTCAGAGGTTCAAAACGACAATTTTTCTCCAACATTAAAACTGCTGAGCCGGCATCCATCTTATCAGATGAATGTATTATCTCCTTGACCCGGCGCACCCAATGGGTTGTGGATTCACCATCCTCTTGCTTGCGGTTGGTCAGGTCCACAATTGACATTGGGTGTTTACACGTGTCCTTAAAGTTCTGGATGAACCGGGCTTTCAACTCCGCCCATGAGCCGATAGAATTGGGTGGCAATCCCTTCAACCAAGTTCGAGCTGTTCCATCTAACATCATGGTGAAATACTTGGCCATTGCAGCATCACTCACGTCGAAAAATTCCATAGCCATCTCGTCACTCTCAATCCAAGCCCCCGGCTGTAGGTCAGCCATGTAGTTAGGCACTTTACGAGGCCCCTTGAAGTCCTTTGGCAAACACTCATTGCGTATAGTCAGCACCAAGCAAGGCACGCCTCTGGTTCTTGTGGCCACTCCTGCCTCAACTAATGTTGCTGATAAGCCGAAAAGGTTTGATGAGCCGCCTGATCTGCTACCATTTGAGCTGCTCCTGATCAAGCCGAAAAGGTTTGACGAATCCTCTCCTGATCCGCCAAGTTAAGGGCTCCAGCCTGCACCGGCTCATGCCTGTATGGCCGGTTGTGGCGTTGAGCATTGCTTGACATATCCACGGACTCCATGTGCCTACTGTAACTCGGGCTCCCGCTTGGGCGAGGAGTTGAGTGAATCCTGTCTCGACTGTAGGAGTACGCATCCTACTGCGCCAAAGCCGTTTGAAGAAGTTCTCTTACTCTCCATGTTTCAATTGCTGCTGGTGAGTCACCTTCCATTGGGAGAGCCGCCAAACGAGCCGACACTGCGATGAGGTTTTCCAAAGGGTTGGAAAAGTGACCTGGCGGTGTTGGCACATAATGAGATGGAGCGGTAATTATACAAGGTGGCTCTGTGGCACCTGGCTGAACCGGTGCGCCGGGTGTCGTGATCCGGTTTGCCTCTGGCGGGTTGCTCCCCCCGGCCCCAGGTGTATGGAACATGTTCCTCAGATCAAGTGTCAGAGGCAGACGCGATTGAGTTTTCTAATGCCTCCTCCTCATGACCTCGTTTGATGCGTTAAGGTCCACCGAGAGCTGGAAAGTCTCCGCTTGAAGTTGTTGAGCACGAGCATGCAAAGCCGCTTGCTCTGCCGCCATCCGGGTTTCCTCTGCGGCTAGATCTTCCTTAGCTCGCACCATCTCTTCACGTACACGTGCCACCTCTGCGTCGTGCTGGGATTTATCCGCCGGCTCTACCATGGTGGTTAACAGAGTTGTTAGTTTATCCATGAGGTCCATTAGAATCTAAGCCGGGGGGTGCGCGGGGTCTCCTGACCCGGCTGCAGCCGACCTGGTAGCTGCTGTTGCCGCTGCGGTAGAGTTCCGCCCGGGCTGTGTCCCTGCCATGAAGACTCTGGCCCAATTCGGCGGCTCAAGGGGGTCCGGAATACTGCTGCCATCGGAACAGCCCCCGAGCATGCCGTCTTGCAGCTGGTACAAAGAGTCCATCTCGCCTGTTGATGATGCAGTGTCAGAGCAGACGACCGTCTCCCCGCCATCCACCAATCCTTCGGAGTATTCACCGCCATGGATGCAGCCTACGAAGGCATGCTTCACGACAGATTGGACACGGGTGGTCCTGGCGCATTGAGCCGTTTCGATGAGGTTGGTGTGGACGTCCGGCTCAAGGCCCGACTCGCCGATCCGGCCGATGAAAGGGGACCTGGTACCCGTACTCGATTGAGCCGGCCTCGGGGCCCCATCTTTCATCGTCGATGTAGAGCTTGCCGTGACGACTCTTGGTCATCCGGCCCACAGCGTATCCCTTGAGCCCTTCGAAGTTGCCCTTCAAGAACTCAAATCCACCATGCGCTGGCCCCACGGTGGGCGCCAACTGTCGTGGAATTCTCGTGGCAGATGTCTTAGAGCAAGGACTTAGTCGTAGGGCCATCGCACTAGGAAGCTTAAAGGGGTTAATCAGGACAAAGGACATGAGAGAATTTTTATACTAGTTCGGCCCCTTACGGTGAAGGTAAAAGCCTACGTCTAGTTGGGTTTGGTATTGCTAGGGTTTCGATCTCCAAGAGGCTCAACTCGCCGGCTTGGTTATCGATTTGTTGTTTCTTGCCCTAAGCCGCCACCGGGTCGTCCCCTTATATACATGGATTGACGCCTGGTGGCATATGGAGTCTCGGCCGGCTCATAATCGTGTCTGACTCGGTGACTTTCTTTACATGCCTTTATTTACAAGTCTTTCCTTACATATGGTGGTTCATAATATCAGGCCTTAAACCGCCTTCAGGCTCTTGGGCCTTCTATAATACTTAGTAAACTACAATCTTGGATTTTTAATGGGCTTCTTGCGTAACCCGCCATTGGGGCTGACCCGGCCCCTCCTGGGCGGGTCTCAGCTGATAGTAATATCCCCAACAAAAACCATACAGAAAAAACAGAGTAAAGTCTAGCCTATAAAAACACGCCCAGTACAAATCCATACGGACATCCGTTCAAGTACTCTTTTTTCGTAACCTTTCAAAATTACTCTATGAAAAATATACTAAGTTCAACACGACGTCCTAGATAAGTTTCGAAAAAAGCTCGAATAAAAGAAACCCCATGCAATTCAAATGGTAAAAGTACAAGTCATAAAATAAGATAAGTCCAAAACATCATTTAAAAAAATGTTTAGTTCAAAAAAAAGAATAAAAAACATTTTCTTTTTGAAAAAAATATCATTCAGTTCAATGATATAAACCATGCAAGTACAGGGCCGACAATACAATAGCATTCAGTTCAACAATATAAATCATGCAAGTTTAGGGCTAGGATATAGTAAACCGTTGAAAATTTACGAGAAAAATATTACCCAAAAAACAGAGCAAAGTCTAGTTAGTGAAAACACGCTTAGTACAAACCAATGCAAGCATCAGTACAAGTACCCTTTTTCGGAACCATTCAAAATTACTGTACAAAAAATAACTCAGTACAAACATACACATATATCAGTACGACTACTCTGTTTTTCAGACGAGAAAACAGCAGGATCCGTCATGCCGTATTCAAAATTACTCTTAAATGGTTGCGAAGTAGAGAAAACGTCCAACATGACTAAGTTTCGCATTTTTGATAGCTATCCAACGGTATATTATTTGCCCCATTTCGATAAACTTTACAAAAAAACCGCGTTCAAAACCAATTTTAGCCGTATTTGAATTCGTATTTAAACCATAATGAATTAGAAAAACTTTCTATACGCAAAAGTTACGCATTTTCCATAGCTTTCCAACGCCGTATCATTTGCGTCAATCCGACAAACCGTTTGCAAAAAACAATGAAAAACATTTCGCCCAGGATTTCACCATTTTTCAAATTACTTTTAAATCATATAGAATTTTTAAAAAATTAGATATATGGAAGATGTGGATTTTCACAAGCTTTCCAACGTCATCCCATTTTCTCAATTCCGACAAACCGTTTGAAAACTAAGTCCAAAATACGATTCACGTTTTAGGTTTTGAAAAAAACAGTTTTTTCAAAACAGCTCTTAAATAATATTTTTTTGCAAAAACAATTTATAAAATTTTAATGTGGATGTCAAGAGCTTTCCAACGATATATTACACGTCCCATTTCGGCAAAAAAATTGCAAAAAAATTTGAACTAAAGAAGACGATTTTTAACAGCAACAGAAAGCATCAGTTCAACCGCTCAAATTTCATCACTTCAACCGCTTGAATTCATCAGTTCAAGTAAGGTAACAGAATAATATTCTGTTATGCGTAACAGAATAGGCAAAATTGTGTCTACCATAGCTTGCTAGAGCAATAGCTATCATAGCCACAAGTGTGTGCCCCGTGATTCATGCTAACCATATGAGAGAGAAATTAAAGAGGAGTTTGTGGAGTGTTTTGTAGTCCGTTTTGCCAGAAAAAGGCTGTGTCGTGGGGCATCATGCAGTGGTCCATCTTCTTGTGCGTCAGGACTACGACAGGGACAAAGGCTCATGTGCCCAACGGATGCAACTTGATGGAACCTCTAGCCAAAACGAAAAAGCTTGGGGAACAAACACAAACTCACGTGCCCATGTGAGACGTGACAAGTACTTGCCCGTGGCACTTCTGGGATGGGTGTTTTGATACTTTATTTTGTAGGGAACTCCGTATTTAAAAGTCAATTTGTCCTGATTTTGAACGTAAACTCTGTTTGGATAATGTAACTAAGCCAAGATTAGTAAAGCTGGTTTAGCATATAAGCATAACTTAGTGGTTGTTCGGATAAAGAAATTTAGTGTCTAGTTTTATTTAAATGCATAGTAGCAGGATTTATAGGAAAATTGTTTTATTCTTTATTTGGGTGAGCGAATGCTAAATCATGTTTAAGCAATTCTTTATTTATTTGGTTCTACCTCCCATCGACCTAATCACTACTCATCTTCCCATTAATCCATCTCTTTCTTCTACTTGTTGATTTAGCAACCTACAATGGACTGCACCATTACCACGCCTTCCACAGCCAAGTGCAGAGCCGCTGTTGCTGCCTCGCGTCTACAAAACAGATGGTCGCGCACAACTGGCGACCAAGGTAAGCCACCTCGTTGTACTACCTGACTACTGCAGTCAAGCAAGAATAAGAGCTCACATACAAATATACAATAAAGCTTGCGCATATACGTGTTTTAGTCCCAAGTTAGCTAGCAACTTGTAGATGCCCTTCATCACATTATTTTTTTGACTATGTACTGCAAGGCAACAGCCTCACAGTCCTTTATTCATAACCAAAACAAACAAAAGGTTCTCTGTACAACTAAAGAGAAAGAAAAACAAAAATTGCAAAGAAGCTATCATACTTACAAAGAGATTTAGGGGAGAGAGGCTATCCAAGCTAACAGACTGTCCCTATATTTACATTTGATTCTGTGATCTAGTAAAGAGAGATCATGCACAAAATTTCTCCTCCAAGTTCTAAAACTTGGAGTCTCGTTTCTAAAGATCTTACCATTCCTCTGTGTCCAAATGTTCCATGTGGCAGTAAAAACCACCTCAGAATAGAAAGGCTTATTGAAATCCTTTCTAGAAGCTGAAGCCGTCATGAAGGTAGACTGATTGGGCGCTGCTGGCCAAAAAATCCCAAGATAATTCCATACTCTTTGACTAAAATTGCAAGAGAAAAAGAGGTGGATTCTATCTTCATGAAAGGAAGATTGGCAAAGAACACAAGTATCATCCTGTATATTCCAGTGCCTTCTCTGCATCATGTCTCGTGTGTTAAGACGGTCCATCAATAAAAGCCATCCAAAAACTTTGATCTTGAGGGTATAGGAGCATTTCCAAACATATTTGAAAATTGGGTCAATCCTCAAATGAGAGAAGGAGAACTCATAGTAGAGTTTGGATTGATACTCTCCAGATTTTGATGGCCATTTCCAAACATCCTTCTCTTCTGACTGCAAGTTTATGGGTTGCAACAAAGTCTAGAGTTGGGTTAGTTCCATATATGCCTCCGAAGAGAAAGGTAAGTGAAAACCTTCAACAGTCGACTAGTAAGAAAAAAGTCTTTTACTGTTATCGTGTCATCAATGGCAAATGAATGAAGTCTATGGAATCGATCCTTAAGAGCAATCATTCTGTTGTCAATTTGCCAACGATCAAGCCAGAAGACCATAGTATCTCCAGCATGCACTTGTGGTGTGGCAAGCAAACAGAACTTTTCATACAACTTGAGCACATCGCGCCACCAAAAGGAGCCACAGAGCTGAGTAACTTGTGGGGGTGAGGAATGATAATATGAATCCCAAATGAGGTTAACCCATGGGACTTCTTTCTTATTGAAGAACTTGAATAGATTTTTGATCAGAAGAGCTTCATTCTGCACGCCCAGATGAGTGACACCCAGCCATCCATACTTCTTTGGCTTGCAAACCAACTCCCAAGCAGCTAGAGATTGTCTTGGAGTTTCAGTATTCCCCCTCCAAAGACACTACCATTCAATCCTTTCAATCTGCTTGAGGATACCCTGTGGTATAGATAAAGAGCAGAGGAAGTAAATGGGCATGGACGTGAGGGCTGACTGCAGGAGTTGAAGCCGACTGCCTTGGTTGAGGAGACAAGAAGTTGCAGATAATCTTCTCTCAATGTGATCAACAAGAGGCAAAAGATTGTAAATGGTCGGCCTAGAGGTACCCATGGGTAGTCCAAGATACGTGAAAGGCATTGATGCAATAGA
This sequence comes from Triticum dicoccoides, assembly GCF_002162155.2. Lineage (NCBI taxonomy): Eukaryota > Viridiplantae > Streptophyta > Magnoliopsida > Poales > Poaceae > Triticum > Triticum dicoccoides. Next base: position 304,351,063 of record NC_041380.1, on the reverse strand, counting down.
GCATCCAAGTAGGGCAGCAATACGAATTCCTTCTTCCTCTGACATGTTCATTGGGATGAGTGAAGATTAACTGAAGTTGACCCGCAAGCCCGTGGATTCAGCAAAATTGTGTAACATATCCTTAAGAGCAATCAATTGGCTGTCAACCGCTGGCAAAACAATCAGTGTGTCGTCCGCATACTGAACAATCAGATAGTCGTCAAACCTTGTTGGGATAGGTCCTTTATCACATTATTAGTTGTACCTCGCTTCCTAATTTTTCTAGTTAAATTAGCTAGTTAACAACTTCCTGCACTAGATACTCCCTTTGTAAACAAATATAAGACCGTTTAGATAACTAAAATAGTTATCTAAACGCTCTTACATTTCTTTATGGAGGGAGTATTTAACTTCAACAAGAGCATAGAGCTAGTTCATTTTCTGTATTAGCTAGTTAATTTTCTGTATTTTTTAGGAACTGCTCAAACTACTTGTGGTGTCGAGTAGGGTATTCACAAAAGATTCAGTGATCCCTCACATTGGAACCGACCGCTCACTAATACACACACACGGAACCGATGAAACTACATGTGGTACGGAGTAGGCTATTACCGGAAGCTCTGATGATCAATCACGTTGGAACTGACCGCATATGAACACATGCGGTATTTTTAGGAACTGATCAAACTACTTGTGTTACCGAGTAGGGTATTCATGGAAGATCCGGTGATCGCTCGCATTGGAACCAACCACTCACTAATACACACATACATAACCGATGAAACTACATGTGGTACCGAGTAGGCCATTAACGGAAGCTCCGATGATCGATCACGTTGGAACTGACCGCATAAGAACACACATGGTATTTTTTTGGGAACTGCTTAAACTACTTGTGGTACCGAGTAGAGTGTTCAAGGAAGATCCGGTGATCCCTCATGTTGTAACCGACCGCTCAATAATACACACACGGAACCGATGAAACTACATGTGGTACCCAGTAGGCCATTACCAGAAGCTTCGATGATCAATCACGTTGGAACTGACCGCATATGAACACACATGGTACTTTTAGGAACTACTCAAACTACTTGTGGTACCGAGTAAGGTATTCACGGAAGATCCGGTGATCGCTCGCATTAGAACCAATCGCTCACTAATACACACATACAGAACCGACCGCACATGTATTGATCATGAAGCTTGTATATGTATGGAATGCACTCATACGTACGTCGCTCCTGTACATGTGCACAAGTGGTCATGAAGTCAATCAATACCTACCTTCACATTATATCATTGCATGTATGGTGTGGGCTAAGTATGTAACTGCATGCAACGTGTATGTATACGTTTCCGAATACTTGCACGTACCCATGGAGCCGGCCGACAAATAATAATAATAATTCTCATATGATTAGAGATAAACATCTCAGGAAATACTTCAATGTGCAATGACGGAAGGGAGGCAATGATTAGCCTCTGGTACAATGAGACAACACTGTCGCCTATATAATACGAGTCATGATATAAGACGTACGATGAGATACAACTGACGTGTTGGACATCACAATGATACGCGTGGTACACTAGTTGGATACATATACGTCGAGCAAGTTCAACGCATGGATTCCATAGGTTCCTCCTAGTCGTACGCATGGATCTATTGCGTCTGCTGGTTCGAACCTGCATGCGGCTCGCCGACGAACGTCACGGCGAGATGTACGTATGGGAATCTGCACCACAAATCGATCGATGGGTGGAACCTGTGATATATGGACTCTAGCGTTGGCCACTGCTTCGCCAGTGCACGCCGGCAGGCTTTTTGTCAGCTCATTATGAATAAAGCAGCGAGAACCGGCCTGCCACCACAGTCGAATTAACACAACACATGGGCTTGAGACGATACCACACCATGTAGCCAGCGTGAATCACAAAGCACACCAACGGTACTGATAGCTATTTCTAGGGCAAGCTATGGTAGAAAATCCATCTCCTATATATATATAATATAGGAAAAATCCATCTTACCACCAAGTGGTAGTTACCCCATATGTCTTATGTACTACCATGTGGTACTACATATACTATTTTATTATTTTGAATATGTTCATATCCTATATCTAAAATATTTCAAAGCAATTTCCATGAAAAAATGCATATGAACCCATAGTTTTTGTTATATTTGTCAAATACATATATATTTGTATGTAAAAAAGAGCATTCTCAAAACATGGTACATACTACCTAAAAATTAGTATATATATATACTACCTAATCATTGTTATACACTATATACTACACGTACATATTCTCGGTTTCGATAGATACTACATACAATATAGAAAATGCAAGTGGTGGTAACTACCACTACTTGTAGGAAACATTTGTCCTATATATAATTAAAGGAGAAGAATAATATTCTATTACCCTCGGCCCTATAAGGAGCGATCCGAGGAATCTACAAACTAAAAAAGCGCCGACCCCGTCTCCCCGACCTGATATGGGACACCGCCCCGCCGCCGCGTCCTCCCCCACCCCCAGCGGGCCGCTGCCTTCCCCTCTCCCCGCGTGCCGCCACAGCCTTCCCCTCCTCCAGCGTGCCACCGTTTCCTCCCCTTCCCACAACGCGCTGCCCCGGCCTCCCCTAGCCCCAGCGCGCCGCCGCACCCACCCACTCCCCCAGTGCTTCGATGCGGCCGCCGCCTTCCCTCTGCGCCGCCAACGCGGATCCGACACCACTGGCCACCGCCGGCTGCCCCGGCCTCTAGCGTTAGCATGCCCGCAGCCACCACACCTTCCATGGCCTTGGTCCGCACCCGCCCCAGCTCGTGCCGGCTTTTCCCGCCCCATCTCTTGCTGCCGCCTACCTGCGCTGGCCGACCCACCTCCCACCTCTCACACGCCGGCACGACCACACGCCATCATCGCCTACATGGAAGGCGGCCTCACCTCTCCACCTCCCTCGCCTGCCCCCTTTTCTAACCCAGCTTCGGCCGTCGACCCGTCGCAATCTATGCTGGCTTCTGCTGCCACACCGTAGTCGTTTTCGTGGCTGCACCACCTTGTCCGTTCACATCCGCCACCCTGGGTCGTTCAATGACCCGGCGGCAAGCCGTTCGAGGTCGCAGCTCGAGAGGTGCCCGTCTCAGCTTTTCCCAACCTTCCCTGGACGTTCATGCTCCTTCTCTTCAGTATATTCAGTTCAACATCTGGTGCTTCTTTAGTTCATCGTAGTGTGCATTTTCACTTCATCTTGCAGGTATGATCATTCTCTGCCCTGCTAATATATTTTGTAATAACTTTGTAAACAAAAGAGATAGCACACTGGAACAAAACAGCAGTGAACAAAGATACCCTATGTTAATTTTGGTCACTCTATTGTTCGTTCCATCACTTGGAGATGTATGCCTGACCATTTTTTCTCAAATTTGGCATTTGTCAAGTTGTGAGGCTATCCATTCGGGTGTTCATTTCATTAGTTAAATGTTGAATTTAGGCTATGAGATTGGTAAGACCATAATCCATGGACCAGTCTTCAATTGTTATCCTGTAGTTCATTTCGGTCTTGAGGGGATTTGTGTCCAGAATGGGGGTTTTGATTGCTGCTAGTTGAACCTACTGACAACATAGGTTTTGATTTCTCCTGGTTATGTATCTCATGGTGGTTCACAGGTAGAAGATGGCATATTCAGAGATAACTGTTGTTTTGGTTTGTGGCACTTAGATGGTTTTGAAAATGTTTTGCACAGGTTTTTCCCCCATGTATCAAGCACCTGTTCCTCGTGACCTATAGCAGCAGGAGACACGAGGTCACCTCTGGTGCCGCTGGTCACGTGAACGCCGTCAAAAAATGGTATATTGTCCATAAAAAATAGGTGTTTGCTTATCTATATTCTCTACTATTGAATTATAGGACAAACATTTTCTGAAACGAGGTGCTCAAGACATCTATTTTAATTTCTGAAACACAAACTAGGTTCTCTCAGTTCAGTATGTGAACAATCATCAGTTCATGAAAAATACATATAACATGCTTTGTTTGCAGGAGTTGGGGGGTGCCTAGTCTGGCTAAATTTTCAAGTATAGCAAGTGTGACAGTGGCAAATTTTAAAATACTTTTAACAGTTCAAGTACATAAGAAAAACATAAGTCCACTCTGTAAAAAGCAACTGTAGATGCAGAAAGTTCAATTTTGCTATATGCGATCGGTATTGTAGATGTGTTCTTTTGTGGTGAAGATTTCGGCACTAAACTATGCAAACAATTTAAAAGTACTCAAGTCCAACTTGCAAACCCGTAGCAGTCCTATAGTGCAACATGCATCAAATTCAAAAATAACAAACCTGCTTGAAGTAGTGTTTGTAAATTATAATTACTAGAACTCTTATTTCTCACCCTTTTAATTGCTGGCTAATTCTTGTAAAAATTAGTGGTTAGTCTTGCTAATTACTTTGATGTGATGCCTAGGTGGTCACTCCAGCTCCTGCAACCAACACAGGTCATTGCCCCTTTTGCCACAACGGCAGCAGCATGAACACGAGTGTGGTCGTCCTCAACCAGTTCCTCACGCGGCCTCCACGTAAGCCCTGCTCATGTATGCTTACACCAAAAGTACAACTCTTGCTACTCTCCTCGTACTTGCACTTTCTTATTTCTCTAAGCAATATTCCTATTTCTTCCTCTTGGGGAAAGGGATCCCATGTTGAAGCTGTCTTGGTGCTCACACGCTGTTTATACTCATCACCATAGTGTATGAAACATATGAAAACCATTCTGGCTACAGAGAAAATATAACCATTACATGTGCAATTGCGTGAGAAGTTCCCTAATGAAAGTTCCTTGCAAACAAACCACATGAAAGTTAATAGAGAGAAACTTTGTAAGTTCAAGATGGCTATAGGAAAACTTTGTAGGTTCAGATGGGTATAGCAAACTTTGTTCAAAATGGGCACGCCTAACAGTGCATGAATAAAAAAACTAAACCCAACAAAGTCCATGTTGGTTGGTCTATAGTGTGTTTTCAAGAAGGTTGTTGGCCTTGGAGGCCGACACTGGCTGATCATCTACCTTCCAATTATTATTAGGCATATACCATTGAAACTGGAGGTCGCGCCCTCCTCCCGCATAGCCTATTGGTTGGCATACCATGACCCCTCATATTTTTGGTACGAATTTGATGAATCTTCTTGATGCTCTGTTCTTATTCATCTAGAGATTCCTCCTCATACTGATTGTTTGTATTGCTTGTACCAGTTTCGTTCTTGTATGTATGTATTAGTTCGATATTTTGAGATAGTTCAGATTACTTCCAACTGTGAAGATTGCCAGGCATATTTGGGGATGAGATTTTCAGGTACTAGTTTGGCACTGTATCTAACCCGTACTAAAATATTGCAGCAGTTCAATAGGGGCGGGGGGTTCAGTTCGACGGTGACGAGCTATTTACTTGTATTATTTTGTGCTCACACTATTTAATATGTTGTGTGACAGGTTGATAAAGATGTTGATTTTACAAAAGGATCAGTGAAGCATTGGGTAATGGACACACTATGTTCATGAGATGGTGTACTGCACGCCATACTTCCATTAGTTGAAGATGATACATGGAGCAGTGACCGCTCAACACTTTTTTTTGTGATAAAATGGTATTATGATCTATTATATGTATTATATTGTATGACCGGGAGAACTCAGAAGTTCATGTATTGTCGGTGAAAAATTTCAAAACATTTTGTTTAGTAAGAACCTTTTTTATCAAATGATAAACCTATGTTAATGGAAAACAGTAGTTGAGACGAGAGAAGTCCAAAACATCGTTGCAAAAGAAACACATGATTTTTTCTCTTTTCTTTATGAGAAAAATATCATCGAGGACTATGATATCGTAAACCGAGGAAAATCATATCAAAGATAAACAGTAAAATCTAGTCTGTGAAAAACGCTCAATACAAATCTATATGGGCATCAGTTCAAGTACTATTTTTTCGGAACCATTCAAAACTACTCTATAAAAAATATATTGGTACAAACACACACCTAAATCAGTACAAACATAGTCCAACACATCGTTGCAAAAAAAGTTGAGTTCAAAACATAAACACATGACAATTTTCTTTTCAAAAGAATATGATTCAGTTCAACATATAAACCATGCAAGTTCGGTGACTATGATATCGTGTACCATTGAAACGTCATGAGGAAAATCATATACCAAAAAAACAGAGTAAACGTCTAGTCTATGAAAACACGCTCAGTACAAATCCATACGGACATTCGTTCAAGTACTCTCTTTTTGGAACCTTTTGAAAATACTCTGTGAAAAATAAATCAGTACGGACACATACATAGTTCAGTACAAGTACTCTGCTTTTTTTGACGGGAAAACATCACGATGTGTCTCACCGTATTCAAAATTACTCATCAACAATTGCGAATTTGAGAAAACGTTCAACATGACTAAGTTTCGCATTTTCGATAGCTATCCAACGGTATATTATTTTCCCCATTTCGAGAAGCGTTTTAAAAAAATCGTGTTCAAAATCAAATTTGACTGTATTCAAATTCGTTTTTAAACCGTAAGGAATTATAAAAACATTTCTATACGAAAAAGTTGCGCATTTTCCATAGATTTCCAACGACGTATCATTTGCATCAATCCGACAAACTATTTGCAAAAAAGGCGAAAATACGTTTCACCCAGAATTTCACCTTTTTCAAATTACTTTTAATTTGTATATAATTTGAAAAAATAGTAGATATATGGAACATGCAGATCTTTACCAGCTTTCCAATGCCATCTTATTTGCTCAACTCCGACAAACCGTTTCAAAATTGAGTCCAAAATACAATTCACATTTTTGGTTTAAAAAATGGTTTTTTCAAAACTGCTCTTAAACCGTGATGATTTTGCAAAAAATTCTATATATTTGTAATATAGATGTCAAGAGCTTTCCAACGATATATTAGACACCCATTTCGACGAAAAGACGATCAGTTCGACGAGATGAAAATTATGAGTACAACCGCCTGAAACCATGAGTTCAAGTAGGGTAACAGAATATATATGACGGACGCTAATTCCAGGATTAGAATAGTTATTTGGATCACAACCAGCCCTATAAGGGCCCAATGGACCCCTCCCGAACTTCCCGAAGCCCACTGCCCGACCCCCCACGTCCCGACCAGGTGATCGGCCAGGATCCTGACTCCCCCATCGGGATCCTTCTCCCTGCCGCCTCCCCTCTCCTCCCCTCGAGCAGCGGCCAACTCCCGCCTCTGCCGCGACTCACCGCCGGCGACCGGATCTAGTTCCTCCATCGTCGTCCCCTCTACCACCGTCGCCGACCGGATCCAGCTCCGCCCCCTCCGTCGCCACCTCCTGTCCGATAACCGGCACGGGCGAGCGAGCGACGACGGACGCCAGCGCGAGGGAGCCCGCGTCGCCTGGAGGTGGCGAAGCCGCCAGACTTTCTGCGATGAATCGCCGCCATGGACTTCTAGAAGCCTCCTCATCCTAACATCGTCACCTCTCGACGGCTTGGCAGAGCTGATGACGGCTGAGGCACAATGTACGGCAAACGGCACGGCCAAGGGAGCATCTCAGGGGTGGCGCCCTCAAATCTAGCAACGGACGCGGCACAATAGGTAGATGAACTTCCTCCCTGATCTTGCCTACTACTTCAATCTTTCCTTACCTGACTTTCTTGCCCTCTGCAAGACATGGATTGCCATGCAATTCCTCTCCTAACTCTCCATCAAATTGCTCTCAAGGTGGCCTATCTGCTGCTGGAAAAAGGTTGGCCGAACTTCTATCCAAGGTATGGTTGAACTTCCTGCCGTCTGTTATCTTCTTTCAGCCATGTGAAGTTCTGGTAGCATGTGAGCCTCAGTCCAGGCTGCAAACATTAAAAAATCTGCCTACATTCATATGTAAAAAACCATGTGAAGTTCAACTAGTAAGTGTGCTAGAGTTCAGGTTGGTATGTATCTGGTTGTGTGCAAAAATAAAAGGAAAATAAAAAATACATGTGATCACATGAAGGTTAGGTTGGTATGCACTAGTGGTTCAACCATTCAAACTCATGAAGGTCTGGTTTTTAACTATATACAATATTTCCCCTTTGCAAATAAGAAGTTCAGTATGTGGAGAGTGCTCAGTTCAAGTACAAAAAAATCAAATAGTGTAGAATAAAGAATGTGAGGTTCATTCTGTGAAGAGTGCTCAGTTCAGGTACACAAGTATGGGCAGATGCTCAGCTCAGTTCAGAGTATGATACCTGTCCTAGTGAAAAATATGTACATGAGCAACACTTTTATATGAGAAGTTCAAGCTGTGAATAATGCTCAGTCCAGTTACGCAGGTATAGGCAGAAGTAACTTGTGTGCTAACACATTCTTTTTTATGGCAGCAAGATGAGAGAAGCAGGAAGAAGCTTAGAAGTTCCCAGCAGCAAGTATAGAATCCTAAGCCTGTACGCATTGTGCCATCACCTCAATGGGTCACACCTCAAACGCACCAACAACATTACCAACCTGCTCCACACCAAAATTGGATGACATTGAAACACATGCAGACTTCCAAGATGTTGGGTCACAGCCCTATCCGCACCACTTTGCGCCTCCACCTAATTGGGTGATGCCGGAAATCCCCCGCGGATTCTTTGCATCCACCACCAGACTTTTAAGCACACGGATGGAGGAGGGGGTTAGCTCAAGTCCTGCGTGTAACTCTGGAGGTTATCCTGGTGTGGCTCGTCAATGCCAAAGGGCAGCAACTAAACAAGATCCCAAGACAAATCCAACAGGAACACACACACGGAGGAGAGTGCTCTGCACACTATCGCTATTGGATGATGCCGCTGCTACAACTTAGAATTGTATGGGACATAAGGAAGATGGATTGCTTCACAGAATAAAAGAGCAAACCAAAACCAGGATCGCAATACCTCCACAACCACCACAAGCGAAAAGGACACAAACAAGAGAGAGGCCATCTTCAGCCCTCCTTCCTCCTCGTGATGCACTCCTGCATCCTGCTATGATAACTCCGTCGTGCCTCATCCCAGAGGGCCAACAGTAGACTCCGGTGGAGTTGCGATCATACACGCACGTAAGTGAACAAAATTTAGGTATTTATATATGCATCTTGTATGATCTACAATTTTTCTGCTCCCTCCAGTATAACAAGTTTATAAACTGCATTTTAGCGTGTCGTTTGGATTATTTTTCCTTTTTCCGTAGATGTCGGATCTCCCGGATTATCTAATACCAAGACTAAAGATGCGATTCAAGAATGTAGATAAAGCAAGGGAATTTTACAATAGATACGCCAGACACGCTGGTTTTGGAATTATGGTGAAGGTGTAGGAGGATAACACATGTGTGGTAGTGGACATTGAGTACAATCATAATCACCACCTCATGCAACCAGATGACATGCTGGTATTCTTTCACTCACACAAGAATTATGACCCCACTATTTTGGAGTACATAAAGCTCCTGCAGTACCATGATGTCAAGCATACAACAATCATGTCTATGCTATCCAAAAATGAACATGGAAGCTACTTCCTAAGCATGACCGGACGAGACCTACTAAACTAGTAAGTATTCAAAAATGCACATAGTGCAATGTACATAGCATCCTAAGTCACCACCCTTTGCTAGCAAAAAATAACAAATACATGTTTGCATATAATTTGCAGGAAAGCCATGAATGCAAGGAAAGATGATTTGGATGATGTATTGAAACTTGTATCTTTCTTTAAAGACATGAAGGCAATCAATGATGAGTTTTTCTGTGACATACATGTTGGGGAACACAGTATTTCAAAAAATTCCTACGATCACGCAAGATCTATCTAGGAGATGCATAGCAACGAGCGGGGAGAGTGTGTCCATGTACCCTCGTAGACCGAAAGCGGAAGCGTTAAGTAACGTGGTTGATGTAGTCGAACGTCTTCGTGATCCAACCGATCAAGTATCGAACGCACGACACCTCCGTGATCTGCACACGTTCAGCTCGGTGACGTCCCTTGAACTCTAGATCCAGCTGAGGTCGAGGGAGAGTTTTGTCAGCACAACGGCGTGGTGACGGTGATGATGAAGTTACCGACGCAGGGCTTCGCCTAAGCACTACGAAAATATGACCGAGGTGGAAATCTATGGAGGGGGGCACCGCACACGGCTAAGAGATCAACTTGCATGTCTATGGGGTGCCCCCTCCCCCGTATATAAAGGAGTAGAGGAGGGGGCCGGTCGACCTCCTATGGCGCGCCCCAAGGGGGGAATCCTACTCCTACTAGGAGTAGGTTCCCACCTTTCCTAGTCCAACACTACAAAAAAAAGACACATCCGTGACATTTTGGGCCGAACGAATTTTTTTTCTGTCATACATATGACACTTCTATGACGATAATTGTGACAAAACCCGGTATCATCATAGATGTGGTGGGATCCTACTTCTATGACAAAAAATCATGACAGAAAATGGGCTTTTCGTCCTGGGCGGGCCGGAGACGCAGCTGCATGACATTCTTTGGGCCGTCCATGACGGAAAAAACCGTGGTAGAAGCGAGGGCGAGGAAAATTTCGGGGATTTCCCGGTTACGGTGAGAGGTCGGGGGCCGAGCGATGCGCGTTTCTCTCGTACACGTACGCGCGTGTGTGCGAGGCATTGGCTCTAACTGAACCCGAGCGAGGCGTTGGGCTCTAACTGAACCCGAGCGATTGCACTGCAGGCTACGCGTTACTGAGCCCAGCGATCGATCGATGGCTGTTAACTGAACCCGATCGAGCGATTCCTTCGCTACTGCTGCTAACTGAAGCCGATCGATGCTGCCTCTGGATGAATAGTGAGCATTGCCGGGGGGGGTTGGATGAACAATTCCTGGTGGGGGTGGATGAGCAGGACCCTGTGGTGTTGCCTCTGGATGAACAGGACCCTGATCGATCGAGCCGGTTGGGGCTGGATGAACAGGACCCCGTGGAGGGCTGGATGAACAGGACCACCCCATGGAGGGCAGGATGAACAGTAGGTGGTGGAGGGCAGGATGAACAGTAGCCCGTGAAGGGGTGGTTGAACAGGAGCCCGTGGAGAGGGCTGGTTGAACAGTAGCCGGTGGAGTAGCGTGCGGTGGAGGCTGGATGAACAGGAGCCCGTGGATGAACAGTCGCAGGTGGAGGCTGGAGGAGGTCGACGATGGATGGACAGTAGCTCGTGGAGGCTGGAGGGGGTCGACGGTGGAGATGAACAGTATCTCGTGGAGTCCCGTTTTGCGGTACCCACACCCCTCCCGATGAACAGGACCCCCGTTTCGACCGTAGTGGTCCAACACAAGTCTGTTTCGTCCGTTTTGCGGTACGCCACACCCCTCCCGATCAACAGGACCCATGTTTTGACCGTAGGAGGTCTGTTTCCTCCATTTTGCGGTACGCCAGACCCCTCCCGATCAACAGGATCTCGTTTCGAACGTGTCCGGTCGAACACAAGGCCGTTTCCTCCATTTTGCGGTACGCCAGGCCTCGTTTCCATCGCCTGTTCCGTCCAAGCCCTCCCGATGAACACGACCACGCATTCCGTTCCGACCCAGCCGGTTGGCTCCCACGCATTCCGTTGCCTCCCCATAAACACGACGCATTCCGTTGCCTCCCCATGAACACGACGCATTCCATTGCCTCCCCATGAACACGACGACGACGCTGTTTCTCCGTTCCAACCCAGCCATGTACACGAGCCCTATGAAGGAAATATGCCCTAGAGGCAATAATAAAGTTATTATTTATTTCCTTATATCACGATAAAAGTTTATTATTCATGCTAGAATTGTATTAACCGAAAACATAATACATGTGTGAATACATAGACAAACAGAGTGTCACTAGTATGCCTCTACTAGACTAGCTCGTTAATCAAAGATGGTTATGTTTCCTAACCATGGACAAAGAGTTGTTATTTGATTAACGTGATCACATCATTAGTTGAATGATCTGATTGACATGACCCATTCCATTAGCTTAGCACCCGATCGTTTAGTATGTTGCTATTGCTTTCTTCATGACTTATACATGTTCCCATGACTATGAGATTATGTAACTCCCGTGTGCCGGAGGAACACTTTATGTGCTACCAAACGTCACAACGTAACTGGGTGATTATAAAGGTGCTCTACAGGTGTCTCCAAAGGTACATGTTGGGTTGATGTATTTCAAGATTAGGATTTGTCACTCCGATCATCGGAGAGGTATCTCTGGGCCCTCTCGGTAATGCACATCACTTAAGCCTTGCAAGCAATGCAACTAATGAGTTAGTTGCGAGATGATGTATTACGGAACGAGTAAAGAGACTTACCGGTAACGAGATTGAACTAGGTATTGGATACCGACTATCGAATCTCGGGCAAGTAACATACCGATGACAAAGGGAACAACGTATGTTGTTATGCGGTCTGACCGATAAAGATCTTCGTAGAATATGTAGGAGCCAATATGGACATCCAGGTCCCGCTATTTGTTATTGACCGGAGACGTGTCTCGGTCATGTCTACATTGTTCTCGAACCTGTAGGGTCCGCACGCTTAAGGTTACGATGACAGTTATATTATGAGTTTATGCATTTTTGATGTACCGAAGGTTGTTCGAAGTCCCGGATGTGATCACGGACATGACGAGGAGTCTCGAAATGGTCGAGACATAAAGATTGATATATTGGAAGCCTATGTTTGGATATCGGAAGTGTTCCGGGTGTAATCGGGATTTTACCGGAGTACCAGGAGGTTACCGGAACCCCCCGGGAGCTATATGGGCCTTAGTGGGCCTTAGTGGAAAAGAGAAGGGGCAGCCCAAGATGGGCTGCGCGCCCCTCCTCTCCCTTGGTCCGAATAGGACAAGGAGAGGGGGCCGGCCCCCCTCTCTCTTTTCCCCCCTCCACGAATCCTATTCCAACTAGGATTGGGGGGGGGGAATCCTACTCCCAGAGGGAGTAGGACTCCTCCTGGCACGCCTCTCCTAGGCCGGCCGCACCCCCCCTTGATCCTTTATATACGGAGGCAGGGGAACCCTAGAGACACACAAGTTGATCCACGTGATCATATTCTTAGCCGTGTGCGGTGCACCCTTCCACCATAGTCCTCGATAATATTGTAGCGGTGCTTAGGCGAACCCCTGCGACGGTAGTACATCAAGATCGTCACCACACCGTCGTGCTGACGGAACTCTTCCCCGACACTTTGCTGGATCGGAGTCCGGGGATCGTCATCGAGCTGAACGTGTGCTAGAACTCGGAGGTGCCGTAGTTTCGGTGCTTGATCGGTCGGGGCGTGGAGACGTACGACTACATCAACCAAACGCTTCCGTTGTCGATCTACAAGGGTACGTAGATCACACTCTCCCCCTCTCGTTGCTATGCATCACCATGATCTTGCGTGTGCGTAGGAATTTTTTTGAAATTACTACGAAACCCAACAGTGGCATCCGAGCCTAGGTTTTATATGTTGATGTTATATGCACGAGTAGAACACAAGTGAGTTGTGGGCCATATAAGTCATACTGCTTACCAGCATGTCATACTTTGGTTCGGCGGTATTGTTGGATGAAGCGGCCCGGACCGACATTACGTGTACGCTTATGCGAGACCGGTTCTCCCGACGTGCTTTGCACATAGGTGGCTTGCGGGTGACAGTTTCTCCAACTTTAGTTGAACCGAGTGTGGCTACGCCCGGTCCTTGCGAAGGTTAAAACAGCACCAACTTGACAAACTATCGTTGTGGTTTTGATGCATAGGTAAGATTGGTTCTTGCTTAAGCCCGTAGTAGCCACGTAAAACATGCAACAACAAAGTAGAGGACGTCTAACTTGTTTTTGCAGGGCTTGTTGTGATGTGATATGGTCAAGACATGATGCTAAATTTTATTGTATGAGATGATCATGTTTGGAACCGAGTTATCGGCAACTGGCAGGAGCCATATGGTTGTCGCTTTATTGTATGCAATGCAATCGCGCTGTAATGCTTTACTTTATCACTAAGCGGTAGCGATAGTCATGGAAGCATAAGATTGGCGAGACGACAACGATGCTACGATGGAGATCAAGGTGTCGCGCCGGTGACGATGGTGATCATGACGGTGCTTCGAAGATGGAGATCACAAGAACAAGATGATGATGGCCATATCATATCACTTATATTGATTGCATGTGATGTTTATCTTTTATGCATCTTATCTTGCTTTGATTGACGGTAGCATTATAAGATGATCTCTCACTAAATTATCAAGAAGTGTTCTCCCTGAGTATGCACCGTTGCGAAAGTTCTTCGTGCTGAGACACCACGTGATGATCGGGTGTGATAGGCTCTACGTTCAAATACAACGGGTGCAAAACAGTTGCACACGCGAAATACTCAGGTTATACTTGACGAGCCAAGCATATATAGATATGGCCTCGGAACACGGAGACCGAAAGGTCGAGCGTGAATCATATAGTAGATATGATCAACATAGTGATGTTCACCAATGAAACTACTCTATCTCACGTGATGATCGGACATGGTTTAGTTGATTTGGATCACGTAATCACTTAGAGGATTAGAGGGATGTCTATCTAAGTGGGAGTTCTTTAAGTAATATGATTAATTGAACTTAAAATTATCATGAACTTAGTACCTGATAGTATCTTGCTTGTTTACGTATGATTGTAGATAAATGGCCTGTGCTGTTGTTCCGTTGAATTTTAATGCGTTCCTTGAGAAAGCAAAGTTGAAAGATGATGGTAGCAATTACACGGACTGGGTCCGTAACTTTAGGATTATCCTCATTGCTGCACAGAAGAATTACGTCCTGGAAGCACCGCTGGGTGCCAGGCCTGCTGCTGGAGCAACACCAGATGTTGTGAACGTCTGGCAGAGCAAAGCTGATGACTACTCAATAGTTCAGTGTGCCATGCTTTACGGCTTAGAACCGGGACTTCAACGACGTTTTGAACGTCATGGAGCATATGAGATGTTCCAGGAGTTGAAGTTAATATTTCAAGCAAATGCCCGGATTGAGAGATATGAAGTCCCCAATAAGTTCTATAGCTGCAAGATGGAGGAGAACAGTTCTGTCAGTGAGCATATACTCAAAATGTCTGGGTATAATAATCACTTGATTCAAATGGGAGTTAATCTTCCAGATGATTGCGTCATTGATAGAATTCTCCAATCACTGCCACCAAGCTACAAGAGCTTCGTGATGAACTATAATATGCAAGGGATCAATAAGACTATTCCCGAGCTCTTCGCAATGCTGAAAGCTGCGGAGGTAGAAATCAAAAAGGAGCATCAAGTGTTGATGGTCAACAAGACCACTAGTTTCAAGAAAAAGGGCAAAGGGAAGAAGAAAGGGAACTTCAAGAAGAACAGCAAGCAAGTTGCTGCTCAAGAGAAGAAACCCAAGTCTGGACCTAAGCCTGAAACTGAGTGCTTCTACTGCAAGCAGACTGGTCACTGGAAGCGGAACTGCCCCAAGTATTTGGCGGATAAGAAGGATGGCAAGGTGAACAAAGGTATATGTGATATACATGTTATTGATGTGTACCTTACTAATGCTCGCAGTAGCACCTGGGTATTTGATACTGGTTCTGTTGCTAATATTTGCAACTCGAAACAGGGACTACGGATTAAGTGAAGATTGGCTAAGGACGAGGTGACGATGCGCGTGGGAAACGGTTCCAAAGTCGATGTGATCGCAGTCGGCACGCTACCTCTACATCTACCTTCGAGATTAATATTAGACCTAAATAATTGTTATTTGGTGCCAGCGTTAAGCATGAACATTATATCTGGATTTTGTTTGATGCGAGACGGTTATTCATTTAAATCAGAGAATAATGGTTGTTCTATTTATATGAGTAATATCTTTTATGGTCATGCACCTTGAAGAGTGGTCTATTCTTATTGAATCTCGATAGTAGTAACACACATATTCATAATGTTGAAGCCAAAAGATGCAGAGTTGATAATGATAGTGCAACTTATTTGTGGCACTGCCGTTTAGGTCATATCGGTATAAAGCGCATGAAGAAACTCCATACTGATGGACTTTTGGAACCACTTGATTATGAATCAATTGGTACTTGCGAACCGTGCCTCATGGGCAAGATGACTAAAACGCCGTTCTCCGGTACTATGGAGAGAGCAACAGATTTGTTGGAAATCATACATATAGATGTATGTGGTCCGATGAATATTGAGGCTCGTGGTGGATATCATTATTTTCTCACCTTCACAAATGATTTAAGCAGATATGGGTATATCTACTTAATGAAACATAAGTCTGAAACATTTGAAAAGTTCAAAGAATTTCAGAGTGAAGTTGAAAATCATCGTAACAAGAAAATAAAGTTTCTACGATCTGATCGTGGAGGAGAATATTTGAGTTACGAGTTTGGTGTACATTTGAAACAATGCGGAATAGTTTCGCAACTCACGCCACTCGGAACACCATAGCGTAATGGTGTGTCCGAACGTCGTAATCATACTTTACTAGATATGGTGTGATCTATGATGTCTCTTACTGATTTACTGCTATTGTTTTGGGGTTATGCTTTGGAGACGGCCGCATTCACGTTAAATAGGGCACCATCAAAATCCGTTGAGACGACGCCTTATGAACTATGATTTGGCAAGAAACCAAAGTTGTCGTTTCTGAAAGTTTGGGGCTGCGATGCTTATGTGAAAAAGCTTCAACCTGATAAGCTCGAACCCAAATCGGAGAAATGTGTCTTCATAGGATATCCAAAGGAGACTATTGGATACACCTTCTATCATAGATCCGAAGGCAAGACTTTTGTTGCTAAGTTCTAAAAATTTCTGGAGAAGGAATTTCTCTCGAAAGAAGTGAGTGGGAGGAAAGTAGAACTTGACGAGGTAACTATACCTGCTCCCTTATTGGAAAGTAGTGCATCACAGAAAACTGTTTCTGTGACACCTACACCAATTAGTGAGGAAGCTAATGATAATGTTCATGAAACTTCAGAACAAGATACTACTGAACCTCGTAGATCAACCAGAGTGAGATCCGCACCAGAGTGGTACGGTAATCCTGTTCTGGAAGTCATGCTACTAGATCATGATGAACCTACGAACTATGAAGAAGCGATGGTGAGCCCAGATTCCGCAAAATGGCTTGAAGCCATGAAATCTGAGATGGGATCCATGTATGAGAACAAAGTATGGACTTTGGTTGACTTGCCCAATGATCGGCAAGCAATTGAGAATAAATGGATCTTCAAGAAGAAGACTGACGCCGACGGTAATATTACTGTCTACAAAGCTCGACTTGTCGCAAAAGGGTTTCGGCAAGTTGAAGGGATTGACTACGATGAGATCTTCTCACCTGTAGCGATGCTTAAGTCTGTCCGAATCATGTTAGCAATTGTCGCATTTTATGATTATGAAATTTGGCAGATGGATGTCAAAACTGCATTCCTGAATGGATTTCTGGAAGAAGAGTTGTATATGATGCAACCGGAAGGTTTTGTCGATCCAAAGGGAGCTAACAAAGTGTGCAAGCTCCAGCGATCCATTTATGGACTGGTGCAAGCCTCTCAGAGTTGGAATAAACGCTTTGATAGTGTGATCAAAGCATTTGGTTTTATACAGACTTTTGGAGAAGCCTGTATTTACAAGAAAGTGAGTGGGAGCTCTATAGCATTTCTGATATTATATGTGGATGACATATTACTGATTGGAAATGATATAGAATTTCTGGATAGCATAAAGGGATACTTGAATAAGAGTTTTTCAATGAAAGACCTCGGTGAAGCTGCTTACATATTGGGCATAAAGATCTATAGAGATGGATCAAGACGTTTAATTGGACTTTCACAAAGCACATACCTTGACAAGATTTTGAAGAGGTTCAAAATGGATCAAGTAGAGAAAGGGTTCTTGCCTGTGTTACAAGGTGTGAAGTTGAGTCGGACTCAATGCCCGACCACTGCAGAAGATAGAGAGAAGATGAAAGATGTTCTCTATGCTTCAGCCATAGGCTCTATCATGTATGCAATGCTGTGTACCAGACCTGATGTGTGCCTTGCTATAAGTCTAGCAGGGAGGTACCAAAGTAATCCAGGAGTGGATCACTGGACAACGGTCAAGAACATCCTGAAGTACCTGAAAAGGACTAAGGATATGTTTCTCGTATATGGAGGTGACAAAGAGCTCATCGTAAATGGTTACGTTGATGCAAGCTTTGACACTGATCCGGACGATTCTAAATCGCAAACCGGATACGTGTTTACATTAAACGGTGGAGCTGTCAGTTGGTGCAGTTCTAAACAGAGCGTCGTGGCGAGATCTACGTGTGAAGCGGAATACATAGCTGCTTCGGAAGCAGCGAATGAAGGAGTCTGGATGAAGGAGTTCATATCCGATCTAGGTGTCATACCTAGTGCATCGGGTCCAATGAAAATCTTTTGTGACAATACTGGTGCAATTGCCTTGGCAAAGGAATCCAGATTTCACAAGAAAACCAAGCACATCAAGAGATGCTTCAATTCCATCCAGGATCTAGTCCAGGTGGGAGACATAGAGATTTGCAAGATACATACGGATCTGAATGTTGCAGACCCGTTGACTAAGCCTCTTCCACGAGCAAAACATGATCAGCACCAAGGCTCCATGGGTGTTAGAATCATTACTGTGTAATCTAGATTATTGACTCTAGTGCAAGTGGGAGACTGAAGGAAATATGCCCAGAGGCAATAATAAAGTTATTATTTATTTCCTTATATCATGATAAAAGTTTATTATTCATGCTAGAATTGTATTAACCGGAAACATAATACACGTGTGAATACATAGACAAACAGAGTGTCACTAGTATGCCTCTACTAGACTAGCTCGTTAATCAAAGATGGTTATGTTTCCTAACCATGGACAAAGAGTTGTTATTTGATTAACGGGATCACATCATTAGTTGAATGATTTGATTGACATGACCCATTCCATTAGCTTAGCACCCGATCGTTTAGTATGTTGCTATTGCTTTCTTCATGACTTATACATGTTCCTATGACTATGAGATTATGTAACTCCCATGTGCCGGAGGAACACTTTGTGTGCTACCAAACGTCACAACATAACTGGGTGATTATAAAGGTGCTCTACAGGTGTCTCCAAAGGTACATGTTGGGTTGACGTATTTCGAGATTAGGATTTGTCACTCCGATCGTCGGAGTGGTATCTCTGGGCCCTCTCGGTAATGCACATCACTTAAGCCTTGCAAGCAATGCAACTAATGAGTTAGTTGCGAGATGATGTATTACAGAACGAGTAAAGAGACTTGCCGGTAACGAGATTGAACTAGGTATTGGATACTGACGATCGAATCTCGGGCAAGTAACATACCGATGACAAAGGGAACAACGTATGTTGTTATGCGGTCTGACCGATAAAGATCTTCGTAGAATATGTAGGAGCCAATATGGGCATCCAGGTCCCGCTATTGGTTATTGACCGGAGACGTGTCTCGGTCATGTCTACATTGTTCTCGAACCCGTAGGGTCCGCACGCTTAAGGTTACGATGACAGTTATATTATGAGTTTATGCATTTTTGATGTACCGAAGGTTGTTCGGAGTCCCGGATGTTATCACGGACATGATGAGGAGTCTCGAAATGGTCGAGACATAAAGATTGATATATTGGAAGCCTATGTTTGGATATCGGAAGTGTTCCGGGTGAAATCGGGATTTTACCGGAGTACCGGGAGGTTACCGGAACCCCCCGGGAGCTATATGGGCCTTAGTGGGCCTTAGTGGGAAAGAGAAGGGGCAGCCCAAGATGGGCCGCGCGCCCCTCCCCTCCCTTGGTCCG